>NC_142707.1:8181818-8484848 GCF_055471065.1 Atractosteus spatula
TACTGAGTCTGTGCAGTACTTTGCAGCCTATAAATTAATCGGTTGTGAGCAGGCGCAGAAAGAGCATAACGGTAAAACTTAGCACGGGGTTATCGTACAACGATGTGCTATTTATACAGTGTAGATTTGTTTATTTTCTGGCTATGTAAGACACTTTTCCCAACTAGTTGAATTCATGGTGTTTTCCTCTATTATTATGTGCATTTGTAATCCCGTATATGCCTTTTAACCTCAAGAAAAAAGTGGTGAATAGGAATATTCTCTTTGACAGGAGGCTGGGTAGCCCATTCTTTAACTCCACGACGCTTTGCATAATGAAATGCTTCCTGTTTTTAATTTTCCTGTTTTAAAATGCACTTGTAGATGCACTTCTGCTTTGTGATTCACTGTCGATACTCGAGGTCCACTGGATTGACATTTGCCAATGTCCCTTGAGGTTTTGAGTACTTGAACCAGGTCTTTCTTGAGTCTGTGCTACATACATTGATATGACATCATATGACATCTACTGTATATGACACCTGAAGAAGGCTCCACGGCCTAAACGTTGTGTTCTCTTTCTTCTTTTTTTTTCAGCATGGAATAAACCTATTACTTGTTCCTTTGCAGCCTACGCATGCTGACGCAGCTACCCACCTGAACTAATACATCTATATGTACCCATATGTTTATATATGATCCAAGTAAATTTTTGGTGTGGAAAATCACAATCAATTCATCACTTTCCAGTACTTTCAGTTTTTAATATTTAAAGATCAAAACTAGTTTTTCATCCTCCACATCTGTTTCTTTTGTAAAATTAAAAAAACAATAACAGAGAAAGGAACAAAATGGATAAAAGAGGAATTAAACGGCCCAAATGTGGTTCTCAGTTGTGATTCTAGAACTTAATTGAACTAAAGTAGTCGAAATTAAATTGTTCACAGTAAGGGGAAACTTTGAGCTCTATATCCAAGGTGCAGAGACAGGGGTCTCATAGGACTCCATTATTCAATGGATGATGTCATACCTGTTATGTGAACAACACTGCTTCTACAATAACTGCCACACAGTGTTTACCTCCTCCGTGATTTAAACTCATTATGGATTGTCTGACTATCGAAACAGCAACCTAAATGTACGGTGATTTTTTTCGGATGACCTTCACAACAGCGCTTGTATTGAATTTAGAGCAGGCTATACATTTCTTACTGCCATGCTGTTTGGAGAAATAAAAGATGTAATGAGTCAGAAGTATGAAAACAAAGAGTAAGCTCTCCAAGACCAGAGTAGTCAATTTACAAATCTACAGTTTATGGACCACAGAACAAAAATCTGTAAACAACAGAAATTATCGTTCAGAAATGATTTCTTCACTAGTACTTGTGTTTATTCCTTTCCTGCTTGTTAGTTACTATTCCCCCTGTCAGTTACTTATTACAACTCATTTGTCTGTACAATTAGATTAATTAGGGGGCTTCTCAGACCTGATCTGTTTTTGATGATACATTTATTTGTATCTGGAAAAACTGAAGGTGATTACATACGGATATTGAAGAAAGTCAACCTAAATGGACATACATTTAGTATTTTCTTTTCACATTTACTGCAGCAGGAGAAAGTGAATTTTGTCGTAGGTTTCCCTTCAAGGTGATCACTTAAATTAAATTGGTAGATTTGAAGATGCTCAGATGGTTTAATGTGGTATGCTTAATATTGTCATTTCATTCCTGATTAAGGCATCTATTCAGGAAATTGAACAGTCTAATTCTGGGGATTTTGGTAGTTATATTGTCATCTCGAAGACTAACGAAAGTCTGAGAGCAAGTAAACAGGAAAAAAATGTCTTCTCGAATTTTCTAATCAACTGCAATTTGTGTGATTAATTTGTTTTCAGGAAAGGTTTTCTTGGTACCTAGTCACTGGAGTTAAAATCATGTCTAAGTCTGTCTACAGTTAAGCTGAAAGAGAAGCTTGAGTAAAACCTATTTACACTGTGCGATACTTAAAAAAATAGAATAACTAGTTTCTTGTGAGCAATAAAAAAAAACATAATTGATAGCTTCGTGTCTCAGTAATGTCCTGACCAAAATGCACATTATGTTTGAATTGCATTCATACCAGCTGACTTCAACAAGTGAATGTCCACAAGCTTTTTACACAGTTTGCAGTTCAATATGTGGTCCAGCTTTAGCAACATCACAAAATTGTGGAAAATAAGGAAGGAAATTGTAACAGGGCTCCAGGTATCGCACGGTGAGTCTGGAATGATGATATATCACCCTGGGATTTAGAATGCCATTAAAATGTCCTTTAATGGGTTTCATTTGACTCTAAAATCTCTTTACCAAGATTTTAACACCTGCCACACGGAACAGGACTGTGTCATGGCTGCTTAAACACACATAAAACCACTGAAGAAAACTGACCTCTGTACGTTACAAATTCCACTGCTTCACTTAGACAATGTTTTGAGTTTACAATTCAAGCTCTCTCTCTCTCTCTCTCTCTCTCTGTCTGTTTTTATTTTAGTTCTTGATTGAGCTCAAGCAAGAAGGCTTTCCCTCCATGTTTTCAGCAGGTGGGATTTGAAGGCAAACTCACCTCTACCAGCTCAGCAGAAGTCTGTCCCTACAGGACCAGGACCGCCCACAACTGCACTGCAGTTTTTGCCAAGCTAAAACAAAGGTTCACATTGGCAATAATCCTTTCCCAGAAGCCAGATGTCTTTGCTTAGATATCATTTAAAAAATACAGTTTTTAAAATCCATTTTATTTTTCTCCATACCACATGTTGTATAAAAGTTGTTTTTTTCCAGCTTACTTTACATATACGTCTGTCTTAATATTCACAGCAATTTTAAAGCTTATTTATAAAAAAGTTACCATCAGAATATATTTAAGGCACACGAAGATCTTTCTAGGGCGGGTCCTAACTTACACCTTCTGAAAAATAATAACAAGGATGCTGTTCAAAGGCATCTTCACAATAGCTCTCCCTCCATTCCACTCTGGGTAGTAGCCAATGAACCGTATCCTTGCTGGCTAGAGATTTCTACACGGAATTTCACTTACATCTCTCAGGCTCTGTTTATTGCACATGACATGAAAAGTTTGCTCAGGCAGGTTTAAAAACAACACATGTATGGTCATCCACACACTAAACAAACAGATTGGACAGCATTGAAAATCTGTTATCGCATACTGTGGCAAACCAGACTGCACTTACAGTACAGTCAGAAGCAGTACACTGGCTAGACACCAGTCTGCTATACCCAGGGCAGATGTGTAATCAGTCTGCTGGGCACCAGGTTCGAAGGATTCTGGTATTATACAGGAGTTACAGTTTCTGTATGATTTGGGATTGCAATAACCTCTCTGGATCACAGATAAATATTAGTCCAAGTTGCAAAAGGCACAAAGTTGCCTCCTACATCAAGTACTTTTCTGCAACAGCAATCATCCACCCTACTGTAAACTGGGAGAAAATGCCAAGCAAGTGGTTGAACCACAGTAGGTGTTTGAAACCTCAAGACCTAAAGTGACAGCCTTTGGAGAGGTTGTTATAATTGATATTCTCATTATTTTTTTCCTGCATTGCAATCTATGCAGTTATGCAGAAGATGGATGTAATCCCAGTATTTAGTCATGTTAACCAGAAAAAAACTTGTAGTAGTCACAGCTGGAAAAACTGTCTTTTGTGACTTGAGGCTGAATATATTAATGTACGTTGGTAATACTGTTGACCAGCCCATCTCCCTGTGTCCCTTCCCTTCTCCAGGCTAAAATTCCACTTCCTCTTCCATGATTTTGTCCAGCTTATTGTTGCCGCCAGCTCTCCTGGGCTCATTTCTCCTCCTCATGGAGGTCACGTGCCTTGTGGACAGAGACACACATGTAAGAGATAGAAAAGCATGCTGTGCTTTCTTTAAACAAACTTACAAATATTCAGGTCCCCATTCCTGCATCTGGGTCAGCTAAAACCAATTTAATTTTTTTCTCCTCTTAAGCACAAATCCTGAGTTACTGTATGAAGCACATTCCTGTGTGAAACACTATATACTGTAGAAGACAATCTACGTTAACATGGTCAGAAAGTAGGACAAAGATTTCATGTTAAATTTGTAAAAAAATATATCATCAGATTAATTCTTCCCTACGTCAATTTATTGTTGCGGCAAAAAAGTTTGGAATCACTTGAAAGAAAAATATGTGTTCAGTGGACAGGCATAAGTCCCTTAGGCAGTTTGTTAACACTGTACTCTGTCTTGCAATCAGCATTATTATTATTTTTTTTAACAGGGCAGCGTGTTTCCTACCATTTACTCAAAGCACAAAATAGCAGAATCAGCAGAGCAGATGCTACAAAAGGGACATTCGCTCAGCAGTTTTCAGGAATTCTCACTCACCTTGGACACTGTGAGGCGGAGGACTCGATTGCTTACAGAGGAGTCCGACACGGTCATGTCTAGAGGGTAGTGGTCCACTGTGGATTCATGGGGCATCTGTGAAGAAGCAAGAGCAACACGCAGGTCTGAAAGTAGCCCTTCCTGCTCACACTGTACTGCCTGTAGCAGCTGTTCAGGAATCATTCTCAGAATTTCGAGAACTGGCTGTAGCAAAAGGAACCCAATTCATTACGATTCTAAGTTCTTCACATACTGTACATGCATAACACCTGATCTGAATTCCAAAACCAGACAAGACCATACTTCTTATCCATGTTTGTAATAAGTTATATGTCACTATCAGTGTCTTGCCAACGTTCGAAAAATATAAAACTGATTTTTAAATTGATGCTGCAGTAAGGTACCAGGCAGTACGTTTTAGTCATTTTGAAGACATTGGTAATTAGATCATCAAAGATACACAGTAATTGTTCTGAGTATTTCACAGATGTTTGACAGAACAAACTGACATACACTGTTAGATTTTAGCATCCTTTCCCCTAGGGGGCGTTCCAAATTCCCGAGTCCTAGTTTGATTGCTGTATTTCTATTTCCAGGTGTTAAGAATCAGTGTTGATATACAGTATAAGCCTAGAGCTTCCGATGCTCAGGGCTCAGCGTTAGGACATGGATGTCCAGAGGCCCGCCTAGAACCAGACTACGGAGTCGTCTGAGGGCACAGGCCTTGCCAGAGGCATCACGCCCCCTGAGCCCGGGGTTCTGGAGGACCGGCCCGTATGTTCTTGGACTGTTCCATATTTCCCTGTGTCTGTCTGGTTGGATGGATCTCCTGGTTTAGGATTATTGGACTGCGCCCTGACTTACCCCCATGGATTCGCTTGTAACTGGATGCCTCGTTTTCCCCTGTTCACCAGGGCACCTGCTGTCACTGAGCACTACCTTCACGAAGAAACCCTTGTGTGTTTTCCCTGATGTCCGCCTCCTATTTGTCTCGGGTTACACCGCACCGCATAGGGTCTAATCAGCAACCCTCCTCAGAAGACTGAGGCCCATTCGTGACATGCACAGGCAACAGGCATACAGTATACAGACAGACTGTAGACTGTGAGCAAGGTAGCCATGCTGGAGTGGAGTCTCCCTCTCCAAGAGGTCATTCTCCATAAGATCCCTCAATTCCAGCACAAGATTACATTTCATAGAAATATGCAGGGCCGGATTTTGGTGTTCATAGGCCCTAGGCACTAAAATGTGCAAAAAGAGGGGTAAATGCCAATTGAATTGTCGATTGACATGATGCACTTTAAACTATTCTAATGCTAAACCACGTGATTGATGGAGCAAATCCAGCCACCATCACTTCGATACTTCTAGTTCCTAGAACAGCCGCTAGATAGATTATTGCACCTACAGTCGATTGCAAGCATGTTGTTTCAGCTCATTTTTCATTAGTGTGAAATCACTAGTGAATCACTAGTGTTTCCCTCCTTCGTAGGCTCTAAGCACTGTGCCTACAGTGCCTATTGGGAAATCCAGCACTGGAAATATGACAAAATAGTGTTCAGTATTAAGAAATTCAAAACTGCACATCAAGAGGTCCACTGTCAGAGCAGATCCACTGTGTGAGAACACAGATTTTACACACTGGTTGATCCTGGGGGTGGGGAGCGGGTGAAATGTTTAACTGTGTTTCTGGGGACACCGTGAACAATCTCTGAACCCCCTCTTGGGCTCCCAGACAGAGTGAAAGACGGGAGGGGGAGGGGTCTCCACACTCACCAGCACGGGCGGGGCTCTGAACAGGTAGCTGAAGGGGTAGTAGAGCAGGTTGAGGCAGGAGGCAGCGTATAGGTCGGCGTAGCGCATCAGCTGGCTGGCAAAGAGTGTCTGGCGGGACCCACAGCGCAGCAGGCTGCCCATCTTTCCGTAGCACATGTCCATCTCGTGGGTCACCCTCTGCACACACACATCGCTTGCGGTCACCCTCTCACACCGCGACCCCGTACGCACACTCCACACCGCCCACTGTAAGCTTGCTCCTTAGCCTTCCCCTTAAGCTCATTATAGTCAAGAGGAATTGACATTACTTCTCTACAGACAGCACTTCCTGCATTTTAGGAGATATTGTAAACAGGAATATTTCAACTTAATTCAGTTGATTGACCCTTAAAGCAGTAATTGATTGAGTTGTTTCATTAAGAACTCAGTTATAATGAAACCCCTGGCTCTCCAGAAACAGGAGTGAAATGTAACTTGATATTTATGGCAGTCCCCCAAAATTAGACCATTTGGGAAGTCTTCACTCTGTTATCTTAATCAACCCTGCAATTACATGGCATTCTAGCAGCAATGAAGATGCTCGAATAAAGAATAGTGATTGTAATTGTTAATCGTTCTTGTATGTTAACCTGAGGATAATCCCATAGAAAATGTTTTTTTCTGTACAGAAAAGGAGCTCTTAATCTTGTGTCCTTAGGACAAAGTCATAAAAATAAACAGATTATTTTTATTTGTTTGCTTAGCAGATGCCCTTATCCTTAATTCTTTCCTCTGTATCTTCCTCTCTTTCACCTCATTCCTTCAGCTGACTGTGCTAATTAATGTTTTTTAATGTGCTAAACTAATGAGCAGAGCTGATGATGTTCCTTACCTTGATTCTGACTTGAATAGCACTGATGTCGGGACACTCTATGCTTCCACTGTCCAGGTGTCTAGAACATGAAGCACAGAAAACTGTCAGCACAAACCAACAGATAAGCTATCCCATGATTCATTGCATGCAGCTGCACACATAGAAGTCTACACAAGCATTAGCTGATTCTTGCAGACGGGTTAACACTGAGAATCACACACCTGTATGCCCTTCGCATCTTTTAGACACTCTAGTGGACAGAAATAGAAAGGGCATCCACATGCCAAAATCTGCACCTATTCTATATGCCGCTGAACTCAAAAAACATCATTGGAAAGAGAAAGCACTCATAAAATCAAGAAGGTGCTTTTCAGCTGTTTGCTATGGCTATATGTGTGGATATATGTACAGTAGATATTCAATATGACAACCTAGATTTTCTGTATCTCTATAACTTCCATCAGGTGCTTACCTAGATTAACAACAAGCATTTTGCCCTGACATCATTCTTCGAATTGGATCTACAAAATTTTGCTCATCAGCCTAACATTTACCTAATGTCAAGGGCCAGTATAGCATATCGATGTCAGGCCAATGTAAAATTTTATATGCATATATATGAGATGATGGAAACAAACCATCTCATGAAATCTTTAGCTATATTGTTAATTCAAATGTCTAACATCTTTTAAACCATAAAAATGTATTGTTCTTAAAGCCTCTATTCTCTCTATTAATATCAATACAAATAAGAATCTGACTTAATTTGACTTTTCATTACAAATTGGCCATTCATGTGGCCAAGTGTAATACGATCAATAATAATGAATTGGACCATCTGCATCTGTCCAAAAACAATTAATATAAGGACTAAACTGACTCACTGTCATCACTGACTCATAGTTCTGCAGAGACTTAAATTATCATCCTTTATGTGACACTTTACAACCTGATTGGACAGATAAAAGAAACAAAGATGAACTCAGCATGATGGTAAATATTGTATGGGTGAGCTGAACTGCCACAATACAAGCATTGTCCCTTTCTTCAATTTGTACATGTGACACAAGCTTCCACCTGTGTCGGTCTGCACATACTTGTAGAGCTCAGCCAGAAAGACATCAAGACTCTTCAGCTCTTCAAAGAGATCTGGAAAACAGAAATGACAGTGGCTCACACCGTGGAACAGCATGGCAGCCTGGGAAACTGGACCTCTTTCAACAAGGCATTACAGGCAAATGATACAAACCTAACTTTTCAAAATAGACATGATGGACCCGAAATCAGAAGGAAATAAAGTGTCTGAGCATTTTGATCGCATGATCTTATTGCAGGCTGTTAATGTCAAACATGGTCACAAGGTGGAGCTCTGCTCATCCTTGAATTCTGTTCCCTATTTCAAATGTATTTCCTCATAGTTTCCACTCATGTCTTTTGGTTCATGTCTTATTATAGATCCCAAGAATCCCAGCGGGCTGACCTTGTCAATAGCTTTGAGGATTTTGAATACTTGAATTAGACCTTCTCGTTGTAATGTGGTGACCAAAAGTGTAGAAAATATTACGAACCAGGTTTTACTAGCGCACTAGTAAAATTTCAGCACCTCTTGGTTGAAATTCTACACTTTTAAATATAACAATATCCTAAAATTCTAATTGCTTTTTTATTGCTTCACTTCAATGTCTAGACGTTCTCATGCTGAGTTCCCGGAACATAACTATCCAACACTAGCCAGGTTTTCATCTAACATATGTGATAGAGGTTTATGATCTTTTTTGAAATGTCTCGTTAAATGGGGATACAGAGGCCCCTGCAGGCACAAAATGTCCACCTTGTCTTAGCGTTGGTCATTCAGCACCGTACTGGACCACGTCTGTTTGTAAAGTGGTCGAGCGTGGCTCTGCCCTGTACTCACGGCTCTTCTCCGTCCACACTTGCAGCTCCTTGGCCAGCTCAGGGACCACCAGGCAGGTCTTCCAGCCCTGACGCTTCTTGGATTTGAGGATGTCCCCAAAGATGTGATCACCCACGTAGAGAATGTCTTTCCCCTTCACGCCCAGTAGGTCACAGACGATGTCGGAAGAGCCTGGAGACAGAGGGCCGTGTATGAAGTCAGACACACTGAAAGACAACTATTTGGAGACCACCTGCCTCATAACACACAGAAAGCAGCACAGGTAATGCAAGATAGTGCTTCCTGGATACATCTCTGTGCAGCCAATAACAGTCATGTTGTTGATCCAACATGTATAACCTGCTGTAATTAAGAGATCTTTGCAGCATTATACGGGACTTATGGGTCACAGTGTGGAGTTGTGGTTACCAGGCTTTTGGAAGGGTGTGAGTTGAAATAGCAAGTGAAGTGTACCTTTCCTTTCAGGAGAATACCCAACTGAGTATGAATCAGTACAAAGCAAAGTCGCATTGGAAGAGCCAGCTAAATAATAACAGGTACTTCAATCAGCTGTTAGAATTAAAATATATATCTCTAACCTGTTTGTTACTGTTCATATGTCACCTGTTTTTCGATATAAACGGAAAAAAAGCGAATGATGCATATGACCAAGATACATTCATCAATCACACAGATACTTCATCGTAAAAAGAATCCACACAGGAGGTTTTCAGTCTCTTAGACAACAGCACAGGTTAATCCTGTATGAAACAAGAGCATCCCTGAATCCCTTTCTGTGTAACAAACATTTTGTGATGCACCAAGCCCTTTTACCTCCAGAGTACACCGTCCCGTGCTGCAGCCCTCCCGTGTATGTACCGATCCTCAACTTGCCCGTGTCCTGCGGGGTAGAGAACATCAACAGGGACAGAGGATATTGTCACTGCAAATACAAGAGAAAAACCTGAACGTTCATTATTTAACTGGATCGTCCCATTGAGAGCGAGAGCTCGTTCCGAGGCAGAGCAAGGGGCAGAGGAAGGTCAGGTCATAGGCTGCAGGTCTGTTAGGATAGGGGGTCTTTTAGTTGGTTAGATTTACATGCTACTCTTTTTCGCTAATACAAAAGTCACACGTTTATGGGACCAGACCTCATTTTAGTGGCTCATCAGTTTAGTGCCACCTTTTACAGTAAAGAGTCAGATTCAGCTTTGGGGAGATTCTCAGATCTGCCCAGATCGTGATTCAGAGTGTTTTAGAGAAAAGACCCACCCTTCTCATAGTCTCAGAGAACATCACTAAAATGAAAGACAAACTGCAGCTGTATTTCCAACTATTAAAGAACAAGTAAAGGTTCACTCCATTCTGAAAGGTAAAGACAGGACACACAATGTTCCAGCTGTGGAGCCTTCTCCAGGTGTGTGACCTGTTTCTTTGTAGTCTCTGCATGCTGACGCAGCTACCTACTTGAACGTTTCCAACTATTAGTCTTCTTTTACCCACAAATGGACTCTTAAAAGTCAAGTTTCGAATAGTGTCATTCAGGAATAATACTTAACAACATGTTTTTTTCTATTTAAGTAAGATTGAGGGGTCTGAGTTCTCCCAGATTTTGGAATCCAGTTTTCACTTGCTGGTGATGCTGGGGCAGTGCGGGGCAGGCAGTGGACAGCGAGCCGTGACGTCCCAGCAGCGATGGGGCAGGCCTTACCGTGTCCACCTGGCGCAGCACCGTTCCCTCCGCAAAGAACAGCGGCTTTCTTGTATCCACGACAACCAGGTCAAAGTAGCATCGCCAGGGCCGTCTGGGACTGCCCCCCTGCTGGTCACAGCAGAGAGGGGAGGGAGAGTCACTCGGTTAGAAAAATACCTGTCTTAAGAGAGCTGAAATTAAAGTGCCACTAAAATCATTCAAATAATGATCATCCTTAAGAAACATGACATTTCACATCATGACGCTTCCTGTAGAAAACATGCAACATAACATATACATATAACATATTGGAAATTCTCAATTAATTTAATTTGGGTGGGCTTTCCATGATGTGGAGGAGACCCCCTGACTCTCTTACCTCGGGACCCTGAGCAAAGTCAAACAGGTAGTTCATGATGGCCTGCAAAGACAAGGTAAGGACTGAAGTGAGCTTCTGTTCATTCACCAATGAGGATAATGATAAAGAGGTTTATTCTTATTCATTCATATATTTTCTAACCACTTAAGCTCAGCAGGTGTGAGGCTGGTCAGTACCTGGATGGGAGACCTCCTGGGAAAGCTAAGGTTGCTGCTGGAAGAGGTGTTAGTGGGACCAGTAGGGGGTGCTCACCCTGCGGTCTGTGTGGGTCCTAATGCCCCAGTATAGTGACGGGGACACTGTACTGTAAAAAGGTGCCGTCTTTCAGATGAGACATAAAACTGAGGTCCTGACTCTCTGTGGTCATTACAAACTCCCAGGGCATTTCTTGAAAAGAGTAGGGGTGTTACCCCAGTGTCCTGGCCAAGTGTCTATTGGCCTTTACCAATCATGGCCTCCTAATAATCCCCATCTCTGAACTAGCGTCATTACTCTGTTATTTTCCTCACTGAGAGCTGGTGTGTGTGAGTGTACTTGCGCGCTATGGCTGCTGTCTCATCATCCAGGTGGGGCTGCACACTGGTGGTGGTGGTGGAGGGGAGTCCCCATTACCTATAAAGTGCCCTATGTGGATTGTGCAGAAAAGAGCTATATAAGTGTAAGGAATTATTATTATTATTATTATTATTATTATATGTTCAATGAGGGGTTGCAGAGGAGCCAGAGCCTATCCCAACAAGCAATGGGCAGAAGGCAGGGTACCCCCTGGACGCGACGCATACAGTCACACCTCACTGAGACCTCATTATGGGTGAGTTTTCCCATAATGGCATCATGCAGTTCACACATATAAACTTCATGTAATAATAAAATGTACATTTTCATAAACTGTAGAAACAAAAAGCATATGGTATACTGCAAACAGTTAGAAGTCTGCAGGTGTTTAGGTGTTGCTTTCGAGTTTCTACAGATGTTAACTGACTGCGCGACGTGACGATGTTGCCTCTGAGCCTGATGGTTTCCTGTCACCAGTGTCCTCGGTGTTGGCTCTCAGCCCTGTGTGGTTGGAGTCTGTTTTCTAACCGGGAGCCCCTCGTGTGTGATTACTGCTTTAACTTTAACTGCTCTTCCGGAATTTCACAACCCCACATCCATGAAGAGCAGAGCTCAGGTCTCCTGGGCCCTGCGACCGGACAACTGCAATCACAGAGGCTCGGAGAGGACGTGTCCCAGGAGGAACTGCCTTCTTCCTGACACGTGGCTAATCTGGGAGTCCATGAATTCTGTTGCACACATGGCACTGAGGAGAGAACTGTGACCTGGGCCATTTTATAGCGGGGCAGCTGTGTGCTGTGCTCAGCTCCTCGCTGGGACTACAGTGTCCCAGATATACAGAAGACTCTTTCCAGTTGTGCTTCTGTGTTTCAGGACAAAATTAACCTAAATACAATACAAGGCTCGTGAACTGGAAAGATGAGCACAACTTTAAAATAATGCTCTTAAGGATGCAAAATTAAAGTAATATCTAATAAGCTTGTTTCTGTTTTACAGGCACTAAAGGAACTAACTTATGCTAGCTCTTAACTGTTAATTTACACTATTGTTTAAGTTTAAGAAACTACAGTTTAGATTAGATTGAGGAGTTTCGATCACAAACATATAACTTAATGTACCCTACTTATCTTCACATAATGTATGATTTAAATAATGCAAAATTCTTCATTATGAATGCAAGTTTCGTTTAGTCCAGAAGCATATGTCCCCGTATTTCTACATGTTTTAAGCAGTAAGTAGAAAATTGCTGCTTAAAGTTCAACTTGAAGCTTAAAGAAACTTACTGCTTAACTTAGCAGCAATGTCAGACAGGTGTGCTGTCGCTCACCTCAGTGTAATTAAAGTCGCTGTTGGTAGCCAGGAAGACTTTGGCCACCTCATTCATTCGGCTGAGGAGGAGAGGGAGACGGGGCTGTAGGACAAAGAGAGAAATTTCACATCAGAGATCCCTCTTGGCCACCAAAACACTATCGTGTACCAATTTCCAGAGATACATTTACACTATCTAGAATCTTTTCAACAAATACAATTTTCTAAGCTAAGTTAACTTTTTCTTTCTGTACAGATTTACCATAATTCCCCTAGGGGATAATAAAGCTTGAATTGAAGATAACACTGATGAAAAAGAAAATCTATCGGTTTAATGTTATTTTAAATTAATGCTGTTATCTGTGCATGTTTAGTGAACTTTAAGCAACAAACCCCAAATATCCAGCACCTGATTTCTGATTATATAACCTACTGTGTAGTCAAGAGTCTCAGCTCTTTCATTGGTTTTATTTAGATTTTGTGCCCAAAAACACATATACAACACTTTCCACCCCTTGAATATTGAATTAAAAGTGCAGACTTTGTGAGGGCAACAAAGCTTTTAGCCTGATACTGTAAAAGCAAGGTCTGCAGGAAATGTGGTGGCAGGCAGTGGCAGCGCAGTGGCAGCAGGACTACACTGTGTCCAGGTGCAAGCACTGCTGTGAAAGTGCAGTATACAATGACAAGAAACCCACCACTGCCTCTCAGCCAATGTAACCGCAGTTAAAAAAAACTAAGAACTTTTTGACATCTGGAGTTTGCTGTTTGCACAACTCAAGAGACTCTCCTTAAACCACTTACGTCTTTGACAACATATTTCTCCAGGTTCTGAAGGGTCTTCTGCTTCAGGATTCCCTGCAAGACAGCACACACGAGAGACCCCCATTACAGATCCCCAGTCTTCTCCAGTTCGAACAGAGGCCTAGACACAGCTCAGCTCCAGAGTTAGCACCAGCCCTGAGTGAAACACAGGATAAGCTCACAGGAAGGGCACCTGTAAGATCCTCAGCTGGACAGGGGAAACTAATGTTTTTTTAACTTTGATTTCAAAAGCAAGAAATAAAAAAAGCTGGGCCTGAAAATGATCATTGTGAGTGCTAGGTTGTTGCTCTGACGTCTTTAATATACTGCGTCCAGAATATTTATTTTAATTGCTTCCGTTCAGTTGGGTTTTTATAGGTAAATATTCTGGCTTCCAAGATTGTCGGCTCTCATTCATGCAAGGGCTCTGTTAGGTACCACTAACAGAAGCTTTACAAACACTCAACATGGATTCCTCCACAGCGTGAAGGTTTGGAGATGTGTGCAGTAAATGACATCAGACAGACACTGCCAATAGAGCACAGCCTCGACACGCACAGACCAGCTGAAGTCTTGAAAGTTACAGCGCAGGAAAATCTGAAAACCCAGCAGAATGTGAACACACTGGGGATGCCATGCCTAATGGGTTAACACTGCTGGTCTGTTGACTTGCTTGGGCTGCCACAGTATTGTTCACATTCTGTTGAGTTCTCACATTTACAGGTAATTAGTCCACACACTTGTAAATGAGATGTGTATGATGTCAGAGGTTTCAGAGCCCCACTGAGTCCCAAAGTAGTGATGAGGCATATAAGAATACACACAGAAGGCCGGGCAATGAGGAGAACTGGTCCTGAGAGCCCCACTAGCACAACAGTTTAGAAGCTGATTTGGGCTGACAGCGGTGCCGAGAGTCCTGCGGGGGAAGTGTGATAGGACTGCGCACTCACGGTGTCGTGCACATGGTCCATGGCATCTCGCACATCCTGGAACATGCTCTTGAATGACATGAACAGGTCTCCGTGCTTGTAGCCTTTCTGACAGCTAGAGAGAGAAAAACACATTATTGTAGACTTCGCTGAGCAAGCACCTCTTTATGAAATGACAGCTACAGCTCAAGAGAGCAAACGCAGCACTGCAGTAGATATTACACAACAGTAAACGTGTCATTATCCACCTTCCAGCGTCCCCGAACTCGTGCGGACTGCACTGCGGATATTACAGTCCACTGCTATTTCACAACCCTACTTATTTCATAATGACTGTACTCTGCACTGAAGCTGCTATCCTGTGTTAGTGGACACTGAAACAGTCTTAACCTCCTTCACTACAGATGATTTAATCTGCTCCATATTTGGGGGATTTATGTATTTTTTCCATTTTTGTAGACTTTAAATGTTTTCATATTTGCATGGCATTGTATTTATTTAACCCTCAGATTCCATCTTGGATAAAAGCATCAGACAAACTAATGAATCAATACAGGAAGTGACAAAGCCACATCTGCAGAAGTGAATAAAAAAGTGAGCATTGGCTGTTTTTGAGACAGTCTGTAAACTAGTAACTCACTCTTGGTAATTAACTTTAAAGAGTCTGAATCTTGGGAAATGGTCAGGTCTGAGTTTATTAAACATGCACCCAATGAGAAGGGCGAGATTTATCGCTCCTCTTTTGAATTTTCAGCCAGTAAGTAATAGTAAGATATGCTTTCACTGTTTTTGTATACCTTGAAGCACAGGCATGGACAGCTGGGTAATTTATTGGGGGGACAGACTGCGGTCTGTACAGAGTGCCTTGCAGTTCAGATTCCTCATACATCTGGTTGGAATTTTCCTGAGGCCCTGTGGAGGCTAACACTCGGACACGAAACAGATGTACTATACAGTACTTGTGCAATCGAAGCCAATCATCCTGCACTAATCAGCACTGCAGTTCACAACTTCCCTTTATACAGCTGTGTCACTCTGCAAAGTGCAAGGTCCAGCCTTGCAGAAATAAGTACTATACCTCAAAGGTGCACTGGAATTGTCCAGTTAATCCAAATAATAAACATCAGCCTCAAACATGCATGGTTCACAACACCAGGTATCCATGTGATGATGTGTTTGTGCATGGTTATTTTGAGTGCAGTATATTTTCACAGCTAAGGATCATGCATATTGTTTCCATATCTAGGTGCCCATGTTGACTTATTTAAACATGGCAAGGCACTATGCATAAACAAAATTGAACTTCTCATCATGGCATTATGGTATAATTAAACTTGGCAGTATTCTACTAAGGGGACCGAGGAACTTACTTGGTGTATCGGGTGCAGTTGGTGAAGAAGTCAACAAGGCAGGCGTACAGGTAAGTTTCTGGGGGAGAAACAGAAAACGAGGATAGCTTCATCTAGCTTCATCCTGGACACCTGCCTTTTCTTCCAGAGTGTGTTCATGTACTGCACTTTAGCTACATGAATACTACTGCAGTGGATAGGCATAGTCAAGACATAATGATACCATAATGGGATAATCACTACTGTCACAGCAGCCAGGGGAGTGATATACAGTACAGGGAGCCAGAACTCTGCAGCCCTAGATGTGTATCAGCAAATGAGTTTGGAGATTAAACTTGCATTGCTGAATATTATGGACTAGTTTGTTTTTGTTGCATACTATGGTCTATAAGCCAGCACATGGTACTAGATATTCCATGCTTATTATCTTTTTGGAATGAATTAGTCATGGGATTAACCTAAAGTGGATACAAACTCTTTCACAAGATACAAGATTGTTTATCACCCAATTCTGAGTATAAGGGCCCGCAGCCCTTCAAAACCTTGTGATGCAATGGCAGTCTTGTTTCCATTCACAAACATCATTACCTTCATAAAGCACTCAGTGAACACAGAAGCACTTGAGGCATTTTAAGAAATGAAAAGTATACTGCATAGGACTGGTGATCTATAGAAGCATAAGAACTTGAGACCTCAGAAACACCCTGCGGGTACGTTATTCCTTTAACTTACTGTATATGTCTTAGTACATTAGAGCTCAGCTTCTCTGCAGTGAGTTCATCTGTTTGGCCCGTGGGGAAAATCTGTGCAGCACACTGTTACAGTAAACTGATCCCAGTATACTGTAAGTGTCTGTATATATGCCAGATTCCAACACAGCTAGAAATCTTTACATGTATTATGTAAATCAGATTGCTTTACACAAAAAAGAATGAAAATGTATAAATTACTACTGGGTTCTGTTATCAGGGCAGTATGGACTGATAGATAAGGCACCTGACTCATTACCTGAGGATCATTCAACTTCCCACTGAGCACACTGCTTGTCCCAGTCAACCCAGACCATAAATCAGTACTGGCAGTGTTAGGGAGTTAACGCACAATGAACTTGCGGACTGATTACACTCCCAGATAGTGAACATTACAGAAAAGGGAATAATGGAATAGCTTCAAGCCCTGGGAGGCATGTAAACTCAGCCCTGCACACATCTGCTATGAGATCTGACCTTACGAGTTTAGCCAATGGAAATGGGAAGTTGTTCGTGTGTGAAGGGGATGTGTTTATTTGTGTGTTGGTGCAGTGCCTCTTGAGTCTCTCTTGTTCCTCGTACCTGATAGGTTGAAGAGGGTGTTCAGGATGTAGAATCTGTCGGTGTTGTCCCTCTGGATGAATTTGTTGGGATAATACTCCTGGATCTGTGCCCTGCAGATGATAAGCACACAGTCACATGATCTGTCAATGCAAAATCTGTAAGATCCGTAAGAGAGAAATCTGCTTCAACACATCCACCCTGTACGAGACAGGTGCTTCGATTCCATTTCCATTCTGTTTCATCTTTAACACACAGTGGATGTCCTTGCTAAAAAACTTGGAAACATTATGTAGACGAAGAGAGGCAGGTAGAGAGAAAGGAAAGCACTACAACTACACAAAACCTATAACAATTGCAAACTCGACACATATCGTCAATAGGTTGGTGTCAGCTGCCATATCTGATGTGTCACACCAGGAAGGTTAAACCAGGAAGACAAGGTCAGTGTTCAGTCATTGTCTTCTTCAATTCGTGTTATCCTATGTTGCCTGTGTGTGTTTTTGTAGCCAACACAGTAGGGTCACAGTAAGGGAATGTTACATCCCAGACAACCACGGTGCCTGCTAGCCACGATGAGCACTGTGTAACACGTACACATCAGGAAAAAAGTCGATATCACTAAAAAATCAAAGGCACAGATTCTTGAGCTCCCAGTCAGGGAGGAGTTAAGCCAGCTGTCCTGTTTATCCTGCCCTGACAGCCAGGCTCCTGACAGACAGCAATTAGATCTTGAGTCAACAAAGCAGGTATCGGGTTCCCACTGACCCAGCTCCTCTGGAAGGTGACTCCACACAGGCACGGCCCGCCCTGCAGCTGAGCCCGGGCTCTCGGCACGTTTACCCAGTACTGCTAATCTTTCCCCGTAGAGAGAGCCCCCCGCCCCCCACCCCCTGACCACCCTACCAGCCTCTGCTCCGCTCTTCAACGCTGGGCGCTTGAGCCCCTGCCCCTGTCCCCACAGCTGTCTGAGCTGTCCGTCACAGCCCCCCGGTAACAATAGTCCCGCTGATTACTGCTGTATAAATACATTTTTGCTTTTTCCCCATAGCAGGGAGATGATGCACTGTGGGAGGAATGCGGAAAATAGAGGTAGGAGCAGAAACCACGTTAGGTCTAGAGAGCAGAAACAGGAAATCTGATATCTGTTAGGATACCACAGCTGATATCTGTTAGCATACCCTGAGCATCGCACCTAGACCCTAGTTCTTTGACATGAACACAATCGTCCTGTTAAAGTAAATGCAACCTCTTTATTATTGGTACAATAGACTCTTTTATATGGTTCTCACACATGTAAAACTGCAGCCTTTACCCAGGTGATATTTTTTAAATAAAATGCTATATTTCTTAAAATAGTGATAATGTGTGCTTAATACAGGTTTGTTTGCTCGTTGAAACAGTAATAGGTAGTAAGGCTTACGGTTCTTTAAAGGGCACATTTGAGGTTGCAGTTACGTACAGAAATTGACCATTTTTAACTGGTGCTTCGAAGGTTGTGTTTTTCTTTTATTAAGTTGGGGGAAAGTGGAGTTTTTCGACAGCGTCACGCTAGCCTTCGACCCATAACCCTTCTGAACTAAAGTTTCGGAATCCTCCACAGGGCTTTGAAAGCGCCTTTTTTTTCAGAGAGATGCCCTCTATGTGGTCTCCTGCCCACCACCAACCTCTGAACCTTCTGGCAGTGAGCCTGCAGGCTGATCTGCAAACAAGCCAGCAGATGAACTCAGAGCTCTTCGGGGATACGCAGAACAGAAGAACAGAGATGGAAGCTTGTCAGTCCAGGACGGGGCGCCAGAAAGTAAAAGATTCTTGGGTTGTACAAAGGAAACACTAAACTCCCCTGTTCCACAACAGTCCAAAGGCATACCAAATATCCTGCGGGGTGACTTCCCTGCACCCCTCTTTCCTGCAGGCCCACTGAACAGCTGCAATGCAAGGAGCACAGGGGGAACCTCAGTACCTTGGGCTCAGCCCAGAGACACATGCGACCCATGCCAGCAATCTCGCAGCTCCAGCATGCTTCTGAAAACCTTTGACTAAACAGCTCTATAAGCCTGCTGCAGGGGTCTAAATGAACTAAATGCAGTTATCTGCATGAAATAAACAGATGATAAAATAAAAAATGCATGCAATAATGGAAATGTGCCTAAGTCGTTCTATATGTGCCTTGCAGGAAATCATCGCTCAGACATCGCTGAATGATAACCCTTCAATATTTCACTCTGCATGTACTCTGGCCCTTTAATACGCCACCTATCTGTTTGGCTGACCATGCTGATCCTGGTTGAGTCCTACTTGTTTTGTGCAGAATGAACAAACATGATTAGCAAGTTAAGATTAGCCTGTAGCTAACATGGTGATTTGGTATGGGGGGTGCCTGGCGTGCCTTACTTTTTACCCTCTGTTCTGCAATGCATCCCAGCTTTGAATTAAAGCAAACAATCCGCAGGCTAGATTGCTTTCACATTTCCGCAGGAGGCAAAGTCCTTGAAGTGATGCAATAAAGGATTGGGAAACCCTGATTGAACCCTTGCACAGACACGACCAGAAAATACCTTCACCCTGACCCCAGGTGTATATTTCACTTACTTTGCAATTCACCAGAATGCAGTTCTGTACATACAGTAGGATCATAACATCTTCTGGGTCTTGTTTTATCAAAGCAACATATACCATTTGTGTGTAAGTGTGTGCAGATGTGTGTTAGGCCTCATACAAACTGAGCCAGATATGGTGCCATTGATTTCCTCCCGGACATCTGGAAGACAATTTTCCCGGGTGTTAAACCTATCATTCTACCGAATAAATCTGACACGCATTGGTTATGATCATATTGGTCAGCGGCCTTCTTCTTTAAAAAATAAAATAAAAAGAATTACAAATGAGTTTTGTTATACCTACCTGATGCAGAATGGCCTGTTCAACTCAAAGCTCTGGACCCTGTGACCGCACATGGGGGAGAATGAGGATGTGCAGGTAGACTCCTCCAACCCGCCCATCTTCAAGACACTCTTGCCTTTTAACACTTCACAAACCCCTTGCCAGCAGCACCACAAGCCTGCAGATGCTGTAGCCAAGCCTGCTGATTAATCCCACCTCACCCTTGGCAGCCAATTGTGCACCTCTGTTTGGGGAATCCTGGTCTCAGTTCACTAGGGAAATGACCCAGGCTCGAACCCGTAATCACAGAGCTCAGCCTGCATTCAGTCATGGACATTCAGGGGATCCCAGCACACTGCAGGATAAACTAAGAAATAAGCAAAGCAAGATTCACTTATGATCCGAGTGTGAACACTTTGCACGTCTGGCCACTGTCCCATTTTTAAAATGATGAACGGCGCGTGCAGGAATCAGAGAAGGAAATCATTAAGGCTGATTGGTGTGATGAGAAATTCAAAGGAGCATTCCACTCACCCTTTGAGGAATGTGAAGCCATGCGTACACACTAGGATGTTGCCATGTGAGTCCACCTTGAGGAGATTTCCGTACATTGTGTCAAACACCAGCCCTCTGAACAAGGAAGCACAGAGCCAGAGGTTAAAGCACTGCAGCACGAGCCATCCAGAATGTCAGCTTTCACCTTCTGTGTTGCACAAGCCCATTGCAACGGATGTCGGATCTGGGAGAGCGAGGTGGAACACTACCGTGCCTTCCCACCTCACTTCCTGCACAATCATCTTCTCAGAAGGCTGGGACAGGAAATGGAACAGAGCCAACAAAAGTACTAAAAAGGCAGACGAAGAAATAAGAGCAAGAGAGAAATGAACCGACAGGCAAAGACAGGTGAACAGTTCCACACAATTCCTGCCAGTACGGAAAATGAGTAGTTTATCCTAAATTGAACGATTATGTCTATTATACAGTCTCCTCCTGTAAGTCATGTATTTTATTACCAAATACAGCTTGTGACATGTTACTATGGGCACTATGGGGCTCCTGTGCAGCTCGGCCAGTAAAGGTTGCGCAGCACAGCTGGAAACCTCTTCTCCAGGTGGGCCTGAGTCTCGGCTACATCATTAGCCAGCTGTGGCCAAGAATCCCATGAGCGCTCAACATGAGCTGACTGTCTGCATCAGACCCTGCACATAGTATACTCATCACAGCTGCAGGGCCTTTGTGTCAAGTCCTGTTCATTTCCACCGGGCAGGGCAAACGTAGGTACTGTAGAGGGCTGCACAAATGACTCTGATGTGTCTGAACTTGAAGTCCAATTCAGAGCACTGAAATTGGGCAGGCACTCAGGGGTTAATGCCTGTGATAAACCCAAAAGTTTACCCAGCTGTAGGCTGGCAGACGTGAACCAGCAGGGATCTGCACATGTGCCTGTGGGCTAATCCCTCAGGCGCAGGGCCCCGTGTGTTTAAATCTGGACTCTGGACTGCAGACCCGAGGAGATCAAGGAGCCGGCCAGCAGATCATGACCAGTGAGGTCCTGTCAGCAAGGCGAGTCCCACCCAAAGGCCTTACCCATAGCTGTATGGCTGTGTCATGTCACTGTTACAGCAGCCCAAATACTCTGCCTAAGCCCTCTCTCCCCTCACTCTGGTCACTCCATAATGAAAACCATGGTCACTCCTTTACAGCTCCATTGCCTGCAGTTCAGAATAGCCTCATCCATTTAATCTGTCCTTCTATTTCTGTGTCTTTCAGAGTCATTTCTAAACAAACGAAGCAGACATATTGAGCTCCACCAGTTTTTGTAACAGTAGATTCTTATTATCATCGTGTATCGTCAAACTATCCAGTCATCCATTTTTAATCTGCTTTTCCTGGTGAGGGTCACAGCTATCACGTATCATTTTTGACTGGAATCAAAGCAAAGTCTTCATGTTCTGTTCTGCACAGCAGCACTGTGTTAAGAGCAGATCAGACCCATAAGTTTAAAACAGCATCACCTTTACAGCTATGGCCATTCCATGCTACTGACTGTTGCTGTCTGCAGTAACAGTAGTGGATGTGGAAAGTCATTTGTATAGATTTATTTGACAAGGTTTATGCTGCTGAGACACTGTATAATTTCTCAGTCATGGCTAGATGCCAAAAAGTACACTATACCTGTGCATTACAGAATGCATTATATCATTACAGCTGATTCCATGTTTGGAATTATGTGTAGCTTTATTGTCTTTTCAGCAAAAATGCAATATCTATTTAAGTAACATGCATTAGGGTTGGATCACAATAATGCCAACGCAAAGGAAGTGCTGATTGTGTTATCCTAGATAGCCAGGTTGGGAGCAATAAAATTATACTGCAGTCACACATCGTGCTAAAAAATGATGATATATCCATAGTATGTTAGAAGTTGCATTGCATGAAAAAAAATGTCTGATTGTCACTGAAAAAGGATTTTTTTAGAAGCAAGATAGCATTATACCCCCTGCAGCTATAAAACACAACTTTGCTTTGTCTTTTCAATGATCTCAACCTGAAAGGCTTTAAAATTCGAACTTCACTGCATTCATTTTCGTCATGTCAAATAATATGGGCTTTGTCCTCATGGCTAGCATCTGTCTGACATATACTGCTGGTATAGAAACTACGGACGTGTGTTTTTCCAAATCCAGACTTGACAGGACTCTGGACATTGTGATGCATAGTATTTCTGGTGGTGATTCCCTACTGTCAATCCCTAGTGATGTCAGACAAGCAGTAGTCTTAGGGATGCACCCCTGGACTAAATGGCAGATCCATACTAATTGTCATCATCAGATGTAATTGCAGTGGCGCTTACTGTACACCTGCAAGTTTAAAACTTGTCAGAACATGAAGAGGAGAAAGAAAAATTGCAGGCATGTTGCTCAGATAGATGTAAAAAGACTTGAGAATGTGTAACATGTCATCTTTCAGAACCCTGTTAATTTAACAGAAGCATTATTTTGGCTCAGAACAAAAACTGTATACTGAAAATTGACACAGGGGTACTCTGTCCTGGACCCGAGAGCTGTATGTTAGCTAACATGCATGTCCCTTACCCTTCTCTCTGAAATGTTGCAAACTAAAAGGAATGGGGGTCAGATGAGGCAAAGTCTACACACACATTGATTTTTTTTTATTAAGGTGAATCCTTAAAAAAAAAGACCTTGTCGATCCTCAGTACGTTTTAACAAATCATTAATAGAAGCCATGTGCAGCACAGTCCTGGCCGTGCAATGAAAAGCCAGCTGTATCTAGCACAATCGAGCACAACAGAGTGAAATCACAGTAAAAAATGTAGATGTTTTGCAAATCTTGACACAAAAGGACAAATATGGTGAAATGACCAAATGGGGCAGGTTCTGTAGAGGAAAAGGCACACTGTACCGACCTGGTGGGGAAGTTTGGGTCGTATTTGTACTGCAGTATTTCATGTGGGTAGCCAATCGACACCAGCCTGTCCATCAGCAGCTCATAGCCCAGCTCCTCGTAGTCAGGGGACTTGTACACTGGACAGAGGGACAGAGGTCACAGACTGGACACACTACATGTTTTCAGTATGGGTTTGTACATTACCACAGCAGATAACCATAGAGAATTATAATTTCATTGCAGTTTTCATCACAATTTATGCACTAATTTACTTTACTTTCCCCTTTTCTTATTTTTCCCTACCATATCACCATAGTTTAATTGAGCGTTACAACACCCTGTTATGACATTGGCATGGTTTTCTATACGAAACATCCAAAAAAAGGAACGTCACACAAACCTTGCAAATCAAAAACAAAAAAAAACATGTGGTGAATCTTATTTTGATGCTCCTAATTTATATTAGATAAATATTGGAATTGCATCATTAAATTAAAAACATTGACACAGCTTTTTAAAACAAATCTTTTGGGACATGATGTCACTGAAACATGCTTACCTTCTGGGTTTTAATTTTGCTGAAATAGCCCTAACGTTAGAATTTCACCAATTGTTTCTTTTTACCTAAAATGTATCATGTACGGTATATGCATTTTTATCCCAAAGCCATCTACATTTAAAAAAATAATTGAGTAACTAGATCCTGGAAAAAAACAATAATACAAACACAAGCGAGAGAAAAAAAACTGTATAATGGGAATCTGGTTTAGAGAAAATATCTTATTTAACGACCTGATGCTATTTTCTGTCTTCTCTTCTTGTCTGCTCTGTAATTGCACACTTGAACAACAGTAAAGACCCTAAACAGGTTTTCACTAAGCACCTGTTTAAAGCCACAGGTCCTGGCATCAGACAAACCGTGCACAAGTGCTTACTTGCCAGAGTGTAGTCCATGTCAAAGCCATAGCACTTGATTTTCTCCAGAGTCAAGCTTCTGTTCACAAACACCCTGTGGCAGAGAGAGAAGGCAAAAGGTGGAGGAAAAAACAGGCTTTCCAATCAAGGTTTGTTTCAAAGAGCTGATGCTCAAGCCATGCCAGCTGATCGGGGAGGCATGGTGACATGGCGGTCATCACTACTGGCTCACAGCAACGGGCTCTGGGGTTTGATTCCAGATTCAGCTGTCTGTGTGGAGCTTGCATGCTCTCTGGTCTGCATGTTTTTTTTCTCTCTAGGTACTCCAGTGCCCTCTCACCTCACTAAGACATATGGGTTAGGTACCATGATTGAGAGCTCCAGATCTCTATCTGGAGTGGGGTTTGAAAGGATTTCATTACTGACGAGCCAGTTTCTCGTAATCCTGCAGTGGCTGTGTGACTACAGAGAAAAAAAGACCAAGTGATCATGAAGACCGGAATAACCTCCACTCATCTGTGGCTTTTCTGTTGTCCTTCAGTCATCTAATTAAAGATTAAAAAACCCTTACCAGCTCTGAAGCAAATGCACTTACTTAAATCTGATAAAGTGGCACTGGAGCACTTTAAAGTCAAAGCATCTAGCTGCTTAGCACACAGGCGTCCACAACACATCTGATGACTGATTCCAGTAGGGAGAGTCAAGATTAGTCCCTGGAGGCCCTGCAGGGTCTGGTGTCTCACAGGCCGCCCAGACCAGGAGCTTGCTCGGGTATTTTGTCTAAAGTTGAAACCATTATTTTGAGTTTTATTTTATTAACCATTATTATAGTTGAGACCAGTATGGCCACTGTACTCTGAATTAGGTACACATTAATAAAATTACAAATGTAAAAGTCCTTGCAAAAATGAATAGGTCTTTTTAATCCAATAACCAAATTCAATTAATTTAGATATTAAGATGAAAGGAAAAGCAGAAGACCCTGCCTTTCTCCAGGGATTGTATTTAACATCCTCATGATTCACTTGTAAATGTGTTTAATCTGTTTAAATGTAAAACCTTGTCCTTGTAGGATTAAAACACAAGCAACAAAACTAACCCCAAACAATTGGAAAACACGTAGACTTATCTCATTCCTACCTAAAACCCTCACTGCAAAAGACTAATTAGCTGCAAGCTCAGTTAAATACCAATAATGAATTTTCTTTAGGTTCGAGATACAATCCGCCATTATCAGACAGAGAGAACTTCTAAAGAAAGCTGCGTTTTATTGTGAATGCTTTCTGCGACAAGTTATTAAAGGCAAAATCAATAGAAGAATGTCAGACAGCTCTGATGTTTTGCACCCAGCCTGTTCATAAGATCAGAGGTCAGAGGTCACTCAATAACTACCAAGCATGACCTGAAGAATGCTATTGAACCTGGTACCCTGAGTGAAGCTTCACGAAATGTGGCCTCCCAGCCAGCTCCTCACATCACAACTATACATCCACCCCTGCAGAAAATGCTCAACAACACCCACAAGGCCTGCAGGACGATAAGGAGCCCATAAGGAGCTGGTGGATGGGAATTCTGAAGCACTTTATTATCTCTCTTGTTGTTTGTCCATTGTGATGACAGTGAGATAAAGCAGGCAGGGATGGGGCCCAGGCCTGTTTGTAATCATTTAGCAAGCTGCTGCTCTTAGGATCTCTGGGTCTTTCATGACAAAACCGATCCAGGTTCTTATGCAGTTCTGAGAAAAAGAAGGAGAGCTAAGTTTTGTGCATGCTAAACCTTCTAATGAAGGAGCACTCTGTTCTCCTGCTTTCTGCTAAGATACATTCTATTCTTCTCTATTAATTCAATGAGAACACCCTGCAAGCAAATTCCCTACAGTCAGGACAAGATGTCTTTACCCCCTCAGCAGAGGGCATCAGCTGAGAGGAATTTTGCACTCATATAATTAGCATGCAGTTGATATAAATGAAGAAGGTCGATTCTGTGTCTCACTCTCTGTTACCTTGCCTAGAATTCCTGGGCTCTTTCCAGCAGTGCCCGGCAACACTAATGAACTTGCATTACTCTTTTATCCATTCTGATGCTTATTCTTAATTGAAACACAATCAAATATACTGACAGTCTGATGCTGTTTTCATAATGAAGGTGTCCAGTACTGGGAATCTGAAGCCAGAGTCACATGGGTCTCCTGAAATCCCAGGAAGCACTGCAGATTTGGTGGAGTGGCCGTCAAGGCATGATCAGAACCAGCAGGTCCTTAGTACAGGGGGAAGCCAACAACAGCAAAACACAGATCCGTTGGAAGGGCCTGGCGAGGGATCACGTCAACCTTTATACTTGCTCAGGCTGTTTTTTCTGTGGATCGAAGGGGATGTCCACAGGTGTGTCTTCCTAATGCTCTCAAGCATTCAGCGCGGTCACTTGGGCCTTTGCGGGTTTGCAGAGCAGAGTTAGTTACAGAGCGCATCATTTCTTATCATGTCACTGCTGACCAGTTGTTAATATGTTGTTGTTAATACTGTAAAGAAAAGTAACAGACCAGGACGCCAAGCCACGAGAATGTAAAAGTTATGGCCGACGTTCGGCAGCGTTATTTTGAATTTCCTCCATCTCCTAATTAAACATTGAACCTGAATCACAGCAGCTAATTATTCCAGTTTCTGTCCACCATGCACAGTCACCACAGACTGCGTTGCCGCCTCTGAAGCTGAGTTCACCTCGCCAGCTAGGCCCCCTCCTGATTGTTGACGGTCATTCTGGGTCACGACCGGCATGACCAGAACTGTGTTTCAGAATGCACGCCTCCTGGGAAGGTCACATAAAATGGCGCGCCTGCTCCCAACATCCATCCATCTATAGTACGTACTAACCACTTCATCCAATACAAGGTTGCAGGGGAGCCAGAGCCTAACCTGGCAAGCAATGGGCGAAAGGCAGGATACACCCTGGATGAGACGCCAGTCCACTGAGGGGCACACAGACACAACCACGCACACACTCACACCAGGGCCAGTTTTCACACAAGCCAATTGACCTACCAGTCACTGGACTGCGGGAGGAAACCGGGGCCCCCAGAGGAAACCCACACAAACACGGGGAGAACACACAATCTCCACACAGTGCTCCCAACTTGTGTGGAGGAAATGGAAAACTCTGGGGCCTGCTGCTGACTTCATTTTTTAAGCTGGGGTGCTAGAGCCTTTGTCTGTCCCGTCACTGAACGTTGGACAGGGAAGACAGTCTGGGAAAGAGCAAAGAAAAAGAATCACATTCGAAACCAAACTATATTCACTAACAGCATCTTCTTTGGCATCAGTTAAGATAGGTAAGAGGTCTTTCAGACCCGAGCGATGTAAAACAAGATTGTTTCAACCGTGTCCTATATTGAATGATAATGAAGGCAGCCACTGTTACATTACAGTTTCCAGCTCACCAGTACGCACTGCCTGCGCTCTGTTGGGTGTGAAGACATGACACATCTGTATTAAAGAGAGGAGATCTGCTTCAGTTGTTTCTAAAACTGAAACGTGCTGGAGATCTGAAACAATGACGCTGTTGCTCAAATATTCCTAGAGTGGACGGTGGGCACGTTTCTCTTTCATGTCTGACACAAACCAAAGCCTTGAGCTTAACGTCAGTGCTGCGAGGAGTTCGCCCATGAATCCTATTTAATATAATGGGGTTTCCTGCCTCAAAACGCATGTCAGTGCACTGGAGTCTGTGTGTCCTGACTGTTCTTTTCTCAGCTGGGTCAACCTCCTAACAGCGACTGGAATGAAGATAAAGCAGTCCGAGCACGTAACGGGTCCGAGCCACAGCCCCCAGGAGTTCCCTGTCAGGTCCATATTACTGATAAACCCTGCAGGCCTCAGTTCCAATCATTCATGTTCTACAAAGGCATCCCGTTCTGAGGTCAGTGATCACCCACTGCCCTGGCTGCAGGAATCGCAGATTGCCCCAGCTCTATTTCAGCCC
The DNA here is from genome assembly GCF_055471065.1 of Atractosteus spatula. Taxonomy (NCBI): domain Eukaryota; kingdom Metazoa; phylum Chordata; class Actinopteri; order Semionotiformes; family Lepisosteidae; genus Atractosteus; species Atractosteus spatula. The sequence goes on from NC_142707.1 coordinate 8,210,238, forward strand.
AGACCTGCAGGGGGCAGGATCGCACTGGGTACCGTGGAGCACAGAACTCAAATGGATTTGACATCCCCAGTGAAAGCAGGCGATAGTAAACACAAAAGTATGGGATGTATTAACATGCATGTCAAGCTTTATTTGAAATAACAGATACTGTAGTATTTCTTAAAGACAATAGCACAAAAAAAGAAAGCACAAAAAATAATTTTCTCAACAGAATGTATATATCACAACCAACATATAGCTTTGTATTGACCAAGCCTCTATTTCTATGGCTATTTATTTTTAATACACCACAGTGACTGTAGCCTGTGAATTCAGCACTATTGAGCCCTATTGCAGCTTCCTGTTGATTACAGCAGTGTGGTGTGGCTCTAGGTGTGAGTTTGTATGTATTGGCACCTTTAGGTCAATCAGCACCATTCACTGATGCATTCAGTTTAATAAATGGTTTGCTGTTAAACTATGCTAATTTGCCAATCAATCTAAATCTCCTTCACCACCCTCATGCTGGTCAATTTGCAGACAATTAATTTATGTTAATGAATATGTTTAAATGATAAGTAAGAAGTAATATGTTTTAATGTAAATGTCTGTGAATTGTATGTGCTTTGGCAAAACTACTATTTGCCCGTCAAGCAATTAGAGCCCTTTGAATCTGAATTTGACATTTAAATTATTTACCATACTAGGATGCCAATAGATATCTAACACCCGCAACTGTTCTCGTAAGGAGTGACATTTTTCATTGATTTTTAGAAACAAGAATGATACGAAAAATATTAATAAGAATTTGGTTTTAATTTCCTGTTTAGTTACAAGTAGACAACGTCAAAGGCAACTTCTGGCATTCTGCTCTAGAAAGTTTTTCTAGTCCTTCCGTTGATTTCCTTCCTTAAAAAAATAAATCGAGATTCTTGATAGATTTTATAGGCAACTGTTGTCATTTTCTACTTGCATTACTCTTCCAAAGTATAGATGTATTTTCCTATGTCTCCTTAAGTTATAAACAGCTCTTCACCTGGTGCAACTGGTAAATCTATCCCACTAGTTTTGCCAGTTCATTCCTACTCCCAAGCCTTAAGATGCTGGTGATTAAATAGATATTAAAAACCTGCTGCATTCCTGACTCGCTCCGGAGTTGTAAATTTGCGGTAGGATGTGCATACGGCATACAGCCCTTACGAAAATGACCTAAAGTTTTCCACATAATATGGCTCAGTTTCGAAAAGATGTGTGTATTACAATATTGCAGGTGCTCAGATCTGACACGGTATCAACAGGTACAGCGCATTAAAGCTGTAAACGAGCCGCACTGTGGACAGCAGCATCAATGCATTAGAATATATTAGCGCTAACGCAATTTTTCGTGTAATTATAAATTTGTGTAAAACAAGCGCCCCTGTCTCACCTGTGGTGGTAGTCTCTTTTTAGAGAGCGATAGTCTACGTGGTTCGGTTCCATTAGTAATCTGAAGTGCTGCTGGGCTTCCTGCCATCCCCGGTTTGGTTCTGTTGTAGTTCCCGTGCCTTCTCGAGAGATGCTTCCCATGTTTTCAACTCTGTGACAGGAGCCCGAGTCTCTGCTGTCTCTTGTGGGTGAGCCTGGAGACTGTTCAAAAACTGGAAACGACAACCTAAGCGTTCCTTGCTTTCGTCAACAAACCACCCCTCCCTAATCAGCTGGAGTTCTGGGACCGACGAAACGGGCTGCGATCGTGCCTGACATCATGCACCTCCTTCGCTTGTCTTGGAAATGGGCTTGGATGACGAGTCCAAAGTCTCGCTTGCGCGAGGAAGATAGGTTTATCAGCTCGCGCACACCGTGTCTCCCGGGGGTCCCTTCTCGACGCCGCTTATCGGCAAAGGCTTGACGACGAAAAAAGAAAATTAAAAACCTGGGTGTCGGTAGAATGAAGGCGGCAGGTTCACCTTTAAAACTGTAGTTTACAAGGGCAGTGGAGCGCAGACCCGGGCGAGGACACTGTCCAGTCCAAAGTGAGGAAAATGAGAGTTTAAAAAAAAAACTAACTCTCTTGTTTCACACCAGTAATCAATTCATTATCCAGGGCTCATAGTCCTCGAAAAAAGAATGGCGGAGAGCCCAGAGCTTCAGAGACAACTACAATGACACCACCTCCCAACCCCGAAGAAATACCGCTCACACACACACACTGGGTTTATTCTTTCAGTATTTTTAGACCGTTTTCTAATGAGCCCCGCTTGCCCGCAGCGCCACTCTACACATTTATATTTCATCACAGCTTTTCAGGCTACATAACTAACGGGTCCCCGACCGCGGCTTGTCTCCGGATCTATTTCATATACCCTTCACTGTCCCCAGATCAATAATGCTGCCGTTTATATCAAAGCGACAGTTGTTCCCTGAGGCGGGAATAAAGTCAAATCGGATGTTTAGACAACTTTTCAACTCCTAACACTGGTGTCGGGAGTTATCTATCATTTTAGTTTAAACCGTTCAGTCTGGTTTTCCTCTTTATACAGCAGTCGTATCGATAGTTTCCGGCACGTATCTGATTGCCTTTTTTTACCTGTCGGTTGTTTTTTTTCCCCCCTGTATGTGAAGTGACAATAGCAGAGTGAGATGCGTACATTGATTGCCGCAGATCGTTCACATTAGTTTTAAAGGACAGAGCAGGACACGGTTTGGGAGCTACAGTGAATCAATGCGTTTCACCAAGATTCTTTTCTGGGGGAAAAAAAACTACCTAAAACCCTGCTAGATTACCCAGCCTATTATTACTATACCCCTTTTAAAGTTTTTCACCATTACCTTCAGTCAACCCAGTGGACTAATTCGGAATAACCAGTGGAAAACGAAGCAGAGGGCACAACGTGGAAACTGTGTGGAAACACGGTTAAAACCAGCAGGCACGCAAAAGGTTGTGGGAGTATGAAACAATCCTATGTTAAGCTATGTTGTCAAAGCCGATACCTTTCCTTTTTTTACAGATCGATTGGATGAGATCCTCAGATAACCTCACCACTTATAAAAAAACTGGCCAGATCGGCAACTTTTCCTTTTAAGCTGTTTAAGAATCTTGAAAATGTACAGGGTTCATGTCAAAACTTTGAATGCAAGACGTGGATTATTACGTTACAAGAGCTCAGGTTGCCAGTTCCATCCACTGGCCTCCCTGGATGTGAAACTCCAGTAACACAGCGATACTTAAGCTTTAACAGAAATTCCCAGCAAAGTGCCACAGGTCAGGACCTCTTGATCTGTTCTTGTTGAGGTCTTGTACTTTCAAAGCACAGCATTGTACATGGTCCCCTGTTTAAAGTGAAACACAAGCCTACAGCACACAAAAGTGTTGATCATTATAATTCATAATAAAATACAGAAATCATTGCACCAAGGCAATAGGTCAACAAGTGGCGGAATAATTAGCTCCACACTTATCTAGCTCTCTTCTGGACACTCCACTCAAAGTGCTTTTCAGGTAATGGGGACTCCCCTCCACCTCCACCAATGTGCAGCCTCCTCCTGGATGATCTGACAGCAACCACAGTGCGCCAGTGCGCTCACCCCACACCAGCTATCAGTGGGGAGGTATTAGTGGGAGAACACAGCGATGAAGCCAATATATGAGGATTATTAGGAGGCCATGATTGGTAAAGGCCAGGGGGAAATTTGGTCAGGACGCGGGGTAACACCCCTACTCTTTTTGAGAAACGCCCTGGGAATTTTAATGACCACAGAGATTCAGAATCTCAGTTTTACTTCTCATCCAAAAAACAGCACCTTTTTCACAGTATAGTGTCCCTGTCACTATGCTGGAGCATTATGACCCACACAAACAGCAGGATAAGTGCTCCCTACTAGTCCCAATAACAGTTCTTCCAGCAGCAACCTTAGTTTCCCCAGCTGGTCTCCCATCCAGATACTGACCAGGCTCACACCTGCTAATTAGAGCTTCGGTGGGCTGCCAGTTGTGAGTTCTAGGGTGATGTTCACTTTAGATCAAAGGACACTTTAAGAAGTGACATGGAAAACAGAGCTAGTTTTTTTTTTCTGGGGCAGCAAAGGATCAGACCTCCCTGGTAATTCACAATGTTTAACAGTATTAATATCAAGGGCTTGATCTCCAGTGACTAGGTTTCTAGAGGTTAAGCATCAATTTGAAGAAAGAGCGATTTACAGATGCCAGAGCCAGTCCACATTTTCATTAGTTTGGAAGTCATGGCCTACTTCACGGTCATATTTTGCAAAAATAAATCTTGCTCGGATGTTAAGCTTAATAATTAACTCCAAAGAGCCTAGTTTTGGGAGATCAGGTCACAGTTGTGCCTAAAAATACTTGTCAGATTCACTCACATGAGAGGGTTTACAAAATGTAGTTCTTAACAGAAAATATTTCCTCTGTTCTGCTCCCATTCAGCACAAGAATATTACTGACACTATGAGAAAAGTTATTGCCTCCTGTGTTGTCTTGCTAATTGGCTTAAGAATGTGGTTATTTGTTCTGAATGGTTGGGGTGGGCAGGATCCCACACATTTTGAGATCTAGACGTGTTTGCCAAAGGAGAAAGAAGTCAATCTTGCAAAAGAGTAACAGCAGCATTTTCATTTTCATATGAAATGAGAAAAGATATGTGATTTACTTTTTGTAGCAAGTATTAATTATAATTGAGAAGAAACCAATTTATGTAGAAGGAATTCAGTGCAGCCAGCAAAAGCACATATGAACCAAGAGAGAACATGCAAACTCCACACAGACCTCTGTACCTCTGTACTCTGTACAACAGCGAGGAGTCATCAACAATAACTGTCATGGCACTGAGACCAGGCCTCCTTACACTCAAAATAAATTCAAACTGGCAGCTCTAATAAAAATAAAATAGAAAAGCCATAAGGGGATTGAATGAGATCCTTTGAGTGATTAAACAGATTATTTTAACCTTGTGAATCCGAATGTCTCCTGGAAAATACATATACTTTGAAGTATGTTGAATTAAGTCTATCATAAAGGGTTTGTGTGTTTTATGTAATTATTTTTTGCATCTGGCTGATTATATCATTTATACTTCCTAATTACTGTAGCTTGTAACTTTTCTATTGTTCTTTGACTGTCTCCTTTTGTTCACTGAGATACAGTAAGGCATTTAACTTAACAAGGTTATAGTGAATCGATTGTGTTGTAATTGATTGCCTGATTGTTGATTTACTATTTAATTGATTGACTTATTGATTGATTTACTGTTTGACTGATGAATTGATCTTCCGGTTGTTTAAAGTTTGCTCTAAAACTGAAGGCCATGATAAATGAAAGGGATGAAAAGCAAAACGTCACAGTGAACTTTCGATACATAACATTTCAAATATCTCAAATTAATAGTTAACGCATATTTCAGATGGCCTATTTAGTGTAATTCTCCAGTCTTCACTTAGCAGGGCTGAATAAAGAAAAGAGCTGCAGCTTGGTTTGTGCTTTAGTTTGAGGCTCTTAGCCTTCTTTGCAATGTTGATCTGGAGGTACATTGCTTTGAAAAATTGAAGTTAACTTATTTGTATATATGAATTAAAAAATCAAAAACACTACGGAGAGTAGTGTCAGGATCAGCTTAAAAGAGGTGTGCTCGCTTGCATAACACTCCTCTTTCAAGCTGATTCTGATGTTGGAGAGAGATCTGAAGGAGACCTGGCATCACATGCAGGAAGGCTGTAACACAGAAGTCAGGAGGAAACATAGCGGTAGAGAGGGGCTGCCTGCTGCATTCTGGGAAATGTCCTACAGTGACATGCTGAAAGAACAGAGCCTCTTTAGTCTTGAACAGAAAATACTGCAAATAGGCTGGAGACAAAATGAACCCAGAGGACTTCTTAAAGAGGATCAGTGAAACACAAATGACTGGGCACACGTGGAAACTATCTGGAAGTGCAGTCAAAACTGAGAAGAAGAGGCATTTCTTTACACAAAGGACTGTGGGAATATTGAACAAGCTATCTAGCCATGTAGTTGAGGCCGATACTTTTGCTTCCTTCAGGAAACAGTTGGATGAGATCCTTGGATCAATTAGCTACCACTACAGGCTAGGTGAGAATAATGTCCTCTCGTTTGGAACCTTCCTCATGTTCTTATGTTCTAGAATCTCCAACAGGGCAAGAGGCACATGCAGATGGAACTACAAATGTGATGTGGGTCTGCAGAATATATGAACAAACTTGCAATTCTCTGGCCTTGTGCTGTATGTGGCATGGCCATTTGACATAACCAGGCCAGATCAGATGCAGGTATTGTCCCAGTCCAGGTGGATGATCTAGACACAATAAGTTAAGCAGCTCATGAACACAAAACATTAAAGGATTCTCTTCAGAGGGTTCTGGAGAAGCTGCCTGTAATCAGCCACAGATAAGAGCACTGCTGTTTGTTCATCATTTCTGCAGACTACATTAAGAGGGGGTATAAACTCCAGACGTTAAAATCAACCTTTTGCACTGTATTCAGATTGAGTGGAGGAGACGTGATGGTTGTTATCTTAACTGTCTTGTTTCTCTTTTTACTTGTAGATACTGTTCTTTGTACAATGCTTTTTCAAAAAGAGAAAAAAAGCAAAATATGAGGAGCATGTTCTGTTTTTAATGGAGTTCATGATGCCTTATTATGTCAAACATAATAATGATATATATATAAAATCAATTATTTTAAATCAAAGCCCTTTATGAAAAAGCCTTCATAAAGTGATTGTACAAATAGCATGCTTCATGACTATAATATACAATGTCTCCTACTGTCATATACTACAATACATAGTTACTAGAAGGATATAGTAGTATTTTCACTTGCTGCCATACTGTCTGTTCTATTTTTTAAATGCTGTATTAAAACCAATTGGAAAGCATTACTGAGGTTCAGTTATTTACTGTTGGTCCCCTGCAAACCTTGAACATAAAAGAAAGTAAAACTGTGATCTCTCTTGGAAATCCAAAATACAGACTATGATTTAGCTCGAGGTGCATAGTAGTACTCCTGGCAATGCTTACTATAGTGATCTGTAGTATTCCTAACATAGACCGGTGTGAAAATATACATCACAGCCATGGGAAACACCAGTCAAGAAACAATATTCATTATTTCTAAATGTGGACAAAAACCAAAGTAAAAATGGGAAGTTGCTGTTCCATATCACCCATACTGTAGGAAATGAACGTGACAGTTCTGTGGCACTCTGTAGCCTTGATCCTATCTCCTCACCAGCTACAGAGCCACATGGTCATCCCTCAAGTAGGTCAACAACAAAGGGGCTTGACAAAATTGACTCGTTCTCTTTATCAGTGGAAGCCAAACGCTGGAAGCTGTGAACAATCTGGGGATGGGGATCTGTGAGGAGGAGGTATCTGGATGCAGACAGCCGGCTGTCCTCCTGTGTTATCAGGGCCCTCTTCAGAAGCGCACGTTCCTCACGCACGGCGCGGAGCCTGGTCAGGCCTGGTGGGCTGCTGACAGCTCTATGCCCGCCGGCGCAAGGCTCACAAATCTGCCTTTGAACACATCGGACCTTTTGCCATTTTGCCTTTAGGTCTTTGGAAGGAGGAATGGCTAAACCAAGCTGCAATGCCTGTGGCTTTCTAAGGACATGTGTGTGTGTGCATATATATAAGATAAGATAAGATCACTTTATTAGCCCTATACAATTTCTTGTATTAGGAGTTTGTCTTTTCACATACCCCAGCTTGCTCTCCATGAGACACACAGACAGGGAGAGAAGCTTGGGGTCAGAGCACAGGGTCAGCCAGGGTCAGCCCTGGAGCAGTTGGGGTTAAGGGCCTTGCTCAGGGGCCCAACGGAGTAGGATTCCTCTGCCAGCCGCAGGATACAAACTGGCAACCTTCCAGCCACAGGCGCAGATCCTTAGCCACAGAGCCACCGCACCAGCAAGCCACCGCATCACCAGTTATTACTGGCCTGATATTACTATCAGAGTGCAGGCAAGTAGGTGAAGTACCTTAAGAAGACAGTAGCAGAAGGCATGGAAATGGGTTGGCAGGCTGGATAATTCTTTTTCCCATTTAATGCCAATGTTACACTTTGTCCATCTTTGTTCATCCTTATTTGAGAGCTGATTTATATTGTGATAAACATGAATGGAAAAAAGGGCTTATGATGGGCATTCAAAACAGGGCTTTTAAGAGGTAATTCAAACTGGAGCTGAAATCCAAGATGGGTCAAGTACCTGTCACTCGAGTCTGTGAAGTGCAGCCTCTTCAGGTTTCACTGTTGTCCTTTCTTTCTACATTATTGATATCACACATTTAGGCTGGAACCTCATCAGTTGAAGGCCTACAGTACAAGTACCAAGAGAGAGCCCACGACGGTCTCTCAGGGTCTGTGTGATTTGTCTTTTCAGATCTCTGTCATTCCCATAACATTTCTTTTTTAAAAAAGAAACAGAGTGACAAAGTGACTTATACAAAGGTGCCTTTCCGGAATATGCTGTATGAGGGATTCGGGCAAGAAATTAAATAAAGTGGATAATAAGTGTGAAACACTAACACCTTAACTGACTTTGTACGTGGTCACATGCGTTTCAAGTTCTTTTACTTCTTGTCTTCTTACGTTTAAGGTTAAGTTGGAAGTGACTTGTTCAGAATTGAGGTTGAATTCAAGGGAATAAAGAAATAACCCAAAGGTTGGGATGTCCCATACTGCTGCACAAGCAATGTCCTTAATTTGACACTGACACTGTGAACCACACATTTGTATAGGAATCTGTGTTTATAAGCCAAAGTATTAGGAACTTTACACCAGGATGAACTGAAAAACTTTAAAAACCTTGTGAAATGTTAACGTATCCCATGCAAGCATGTACAGTGCTCCAGCTGGTTATACAGATGGTTTTCCTAATATATTGGCCAATGAGTTTATACGTGCCTTTTTTATCATATCGGAAACACAATAAAATATTAACGTTTGTCCTGATTCTGCACTGCACCTGTGATAAGATACACCCCTTTCTGTGGTGATAATACACTCTGCACATGAGAGCTGAAAAACGAGGTCTCTGTGCTAAATCAGCTAATCAGAGCTGAAGTGTATTAATGCTACTGCTTGCACAACTCCTGCTGCTAAGAACAGTAAAATGTTACTGAACACAACAGTACCTACTCCTGTTCGAGCTATTAGCCCGGACTGATGATAGCAATCTTCAGAAGGAGTTTGCTTTAAAGAACCAAAGATATTGGAAAAAGCTAAAAGCAAATACGTCCTATGAAAAATATGGGTGTGTGTGGCGGTTTTCTCTGTGACCTCCGAACACTCAGACTGTACACTGCTGATTCCGTCATGAACTGGGCAGTGTGAATCTTCGTTGTTCTTAGAACCAGAAACAAGTGTCCAGCCACTGTTTCATGAGGAAAGCCACAGTGCAATGAAAACTCTGCTTTTACCCTTTGATTTACTCTTCTCTGTTGAGTAGTGTGTGCCACCAGGGAACTACCTCTCACGCCAGGTGACTTGTTCATGGCACACCTCCCTGGCTTTTCTGTACTGATTCAACAGGAAAGCTTTCTGAAGACCTATATTCTACCATATTACATAGAAAACACTACCTATTAGAATACCGAGCTAGTGTTGAGTCTTTTAAACCTATGCCAACTTTCCTGGACTATTGCAGATCCCAGTACCTCCTGAACCTCGCTTCTCAATGATTTTGAGACACCCATATCTTCGTTGATAAGGATCCCTCTTCATTTGGCTTCTGCCACTGTGGTCATGTGTATGACCACAGTGAATTTTTTTAAGAATCGTTCAAATTGTTAAGAATGGACTTTGCGGTGTTTACAAGGGTTTGGGAGGGAGGAGAGCAGCCATGTTCCCCTGAGCAGTCCTATATTGTAATCTTTAGAAGTCATTACCACACCGTAGCCCTTTCTCCTTCACAGTCCTCCACCGCCTCTGCGCCTGTGCAGCTGCCCCGTGCTCACTCCTCTCTCTGCCAGGAGGTTGGCCCTCAGCCCAGCAGGTTAAGACAAATTGAATTCATCAGTTCCTTACACTTCTATAGCTCTTTTCTGGACACTCCATTCAAAGCGCTTTACAGGTGAAGGGGACTCCTCTCCACCACCACCAGTGTGCAGCCCCACCCCTCAGTGGGGAGGAGAACAGGGTGATGAAGCCAGTTCAGAGATGGGGATTATTAGGAGGCCATGACTGGTAAAGGCCAGGGGGAAATTTGGCCAGGACACCGGGGTAACACCCCTACTCTCTTCGAGAAATGCCCTGGGATTTTTAATGACCACAGAGTAAAATGGGAGCTTTTGATACATTTTTTTTCCCAGGGTAGGGATTCAGAAAGATTGATCCCTTTAAAAGATCTTGGCAGAGAGACAAACACGAGCATGTTGAGTTCTCCTGTCCTTGGTGAGACATGTGGCCGCCCTGTCTCTACGAGTTGGTGTCTTCACGGCAGAGATAATCCTACATCCTACAGTGCCACCTAGTTGACGGTCAAGACAGGTTGATTCTACAATTTTAATGTCGCTAATATTACTATTGCCGACCGTAGAGGTCCTTTTTTAATTAAAAAAACGACCATTAACAGCTGTTATCGCAAAGTGAAGGTTGGTAGATTCATAGTTAGAAGTGCTTTTAAAAATTAAGAAAAGGAGGCACTTGTTTATTTCTTCGCTCTCGCTTTAAGCGCCTTGAGAAGCCACTTTTAAAGGCGTTATATAAAATAAAATTATTACTGATGTTGCTGTTGTTGTTGTCATAAGGAACTACTCGGCTATGTTAAAGTTGGCTGCATGATCTAATAGATTATAATTTGTCGTGTTTTCCTTTGAAGATAAAACTATCTTTTATCAGTATTTTACTGATTGTTATTACCAGCAATTGTAATATTATAGGAAGTCTTAAATTCTTTGTTGCTCCACTAGGTGGTAGTGTAGACTCGTGTTAATATAACACGACAGAGAAAGTGGGAAAATTACAATAGGAGAGTTTCCTAACACCCCCCATAATGACACGATACATACAGTTGATTCGCTTTGTGCTGAGTTTTTCCTACGTGTTCTTCTCCTGCCTGTTGTACATCCAGCTGTTTTGGAGGAAGTTCGAGTTGTGGCTGGCTAGTTTGACTGGCTGTTTTTCACAAGTGGGGATTCAGAAGTAAAAAGACAAAGATTCGCAAGTGACACATTCCTATATCTACCTTTCTTGTGTTAAACATTTAATGGGATGATTTTCGATATTGTCTGCTTTTTTCTGTTCATTTATTTGCTTGCTGTAATACGCTGTATCTTGCACCTGTTTTTTTTTACTATTTGAGTCCTTGTTTTTTTCTCCGTTTGACGTGTGCGGTTCTAACAAGAATGCCACACCAGCCAGAAGACGCAGGGTCTACGAAGGCTCTTCAAACCTCGCTGGGAGCGGTGAGCGGTAGGGGGAAGTAAATTAATGTCGCACAGCTCTCTGAAGACCTGTGGAGATAAGCAGCACACTTACCCTTGATAGTCTTTCCCTGCCTCACAGTCTGAATCGCGGTAGAGTTCATTGCAAGCAGCCACAGTGAACGAAGAAGTCACTGCATCGTGTGTTTCATGAGCGGATGTGTACATTATTGATCTATGTAGACAGATATTGATCAGAAACAGCGCAGATCATCACATAGTATTACAGATAACGTAGATAAAGCCATAAAAACCTATATGTCCCATTTCCAGTGAGTTATAGGAAAGCCTCTACCCTTTCGACATTCTGGGCTTACATTCTTGAGCACAAAAAAACGCCGCACCATCTCTTAAAATGAATGATCAGATTTATGCCGACGTTCTTCACCCTGACCAGGGGCCAGGGAAATGTCTCACTTAAAACGACAGATTTCCGATTAATTGACAAGCTCGATTTTATATTTTGAACGGTTTCAATTCAGTATTAAAATCCCCAACAATTCATGAATCGTTTATACTTCTAATCGAAATAGGAGAGAGGCGAGACGCTACGGTACTGTAGTCTTTTGCGGTGTCGCTCTGTTTGGTACTTCGGCACAAACGAGAAATTATTAAAATATATGACTTAATGACAAAGACATAAATGATTTAGATTTAGTTAGCTGGGTTCCGAGGGGCACAGTGGTGCCGTGGTTAGCATTGCTGGGGCCCTGGGTTCACTGCCGAAACCGGTGTGCTGTCTGTGTGGCGTCTGTATGTTCTCCCCGTGTTCGTGTGGGTTTCCTCCGGGTGCCCTGGTTTCCTCCCCCAGTCCAGAAAACATACTGGTAGGTTAACTGGTAGGTTGGGCTTCTGGGAAAATTGGCCCTGGCGTGTCTGTGTGTGTCCTGTAATAGACCACCCAGAGTGTACCCCACTTTGCGCTCATTGCCAGAATAGGATAAGGCTTCCCAGTGGTTAGGAAATTGATGGATAGCAAAAAAACAATGGAAGGATAGCGTGGTTTCTAAGGCAGAGTCTATAAAATCTTAATCGGCCGAAAAACCGAAGATGTTGGATGAATGACAGACATCGAAAAATGTCTACAGATTGCTATAATACCATCTCACAGAGATTTAACATCCCAAATCGAAATGCGATATAAAACTTTTATTTCTACGAGCCTTAAGAATGGATTTTGGAGCGTTTGCCGATTTCTTCAGTGGTTGTCATGTACATTTTATCCACCAGAGGGCAGTGAAGTAAAGCGGATCGTGGCGTGATCTCTGACTCCGTTTCAGGAACGTCGCTGTTCCTCAATTACTAGAAACAGCTGCACCACAGCAGTGAATCGGGAAAGAGCACAATGATACTCTCTGTGTCTGTTACTGTAGGTCACCTCGTGTACGTTACTGAAGTACTCAGGAAGGAGATCATTGGTAGTGTTACCACAGTGTCAGTGATCCTACACCCTCAGCTCAGCCCTGCATGGCTACTTTGTTCCACGCTCCCACCACTGTTTGTGTAAGGAAGTGAATCATACCCTCCTGAATCCACAAGTACAAAACTTCCATTTGAGTCATTTTGTCCAGGTGTGGTTTGTGAGTCTCAAACAAATCATTTTTTTGTGGATTTCCCAAAAACCACGGATTCTAAAGTGTGTCAGGAGAACATGTTTTTGGGGTCCTTTTTTTTTTGACAACTCAGGCCTGAAACAACTGGCTCCTCCCGGTTTCACCTTCAGATACAGCGATACAGAAAAGAGTCAGCTGTCCAGCCACGGCTAATACCTTCTGGGAAAGAGGGTTGAAAGCTGGAGATGCTGTCCTGCAATTCTGCTTTTGATATTTTCTAATTGAAGACGACAGTGTGATTTTATGTTTTTTATTGGTATCCCACATTGAAACAAGGTCCTTGGGCCAGAAAAGGCCACCCTAGAATACTGACGAAGTCTTAACCCAGGAGACTCACAAAGCAGGGGCCTAACTCCAGTCTGCAGTTCTCTAGCAAAGTTCAGGTTGAACAAACAGAGACTAACAGATGAAGGGCTCCAACACGGATCTCAAACCACCACTCAGGACTTTGACTTTTTGGGCTGTTTACACACAAGCAGACGTTTGCAGTTACAGCAGCGGTCTACCCACACAATTATACCAGCTGCGAGCGCAGGGAGACAAGAACCTTTTTCATAACGGCGACGGTACTCCAGAGCAAAAGCAGTCAAACACGAAAACATTTTGTTATTTCTTTTAATAGCAACAAGTGCCATTTTATTTAAAAAAAACAATAAAAATAGTGTTCTTTAACACAACGCCTCAATTCAAAATATTAATTTCCCACCCACTTCTCTGCATATTTCAATAACATATTTGTCTCCTTCGTGCTTCCCTGAAATATTCTTTTTTATTAAAACCCAACCATCCATCTTTACTCAGGTCATCCAGGCGAGAATTGTTTAACAAAAAATTCTCAATGTTCGTTTTTTCCATAGCTTTCCTCTACAGAAGCCCGAATGCCTAGCACAGTTAACACACGCTCCTCCTGACCAGCCAGTCGATCCCAGATGTACTCTAACGAGCTGCCAGTGTTGTACCTGTCGTGTTTTTCCATGCTTCGTGTTACAGCTGCTTTCCTCCTTGCTTCTTAACTGTAGCACCTTGTTTTTGCTGGTAGGGAGCATGTACACCTCTGTAAAGACAGACTTGTCAAACACTGCGCATTTGGTCTGGTGGATGACCTTGTGTTAAAAAATCTCTGAGTAGCCAGACACACCTAAAGGAGCGATGTAGCTTCCCCTGAGTCTTGTGGAATTGGGTTTGTGTCCTCCCATCGTCGCCATCATTCTTTGTGTTGTTTCAGCCTTTCAGGTCCAGACTGGAAAAGGACACTGTGATTAAAAGAGCACACTGATTCCTCTGGCAGCTCGTATCTGCTGCGCAGCAGTCACACCTGTTATCTTATCGCTCAGTAATTGCCCGTTCTCTTCAGATAGCCATGAAAATAAAACAGCTCAGATGTATGATATGCTGTGGTATCTTTGTGTGAGACCACCATATGTAATCAGATTGAAGGCAAAACCGCAGATTATTCAATGAGGGGTTTTAAAATGCAGATTGTATATACTAATGCAATCCCCAAAAGAAAACAACAATGAAACGGCTGACAGATAACGAAACAGACATCAGAAAATGCCTGGAAAGCTACAGCACCCCTGCAGAGATGATCTTGGTAAACCACACACTTTTACTGTTTGGTCCTTAGCGACAATGATTTCATCTCTGAATAGGCGGGTGGTGTTATGATGACATGATGTTGTACTTCTTATCTGGGTTGAGGGCAGGAAGAAGAGGGGGGAGGAAAGGGAAGAGGTGATGAGGAAAGCTGTAGACATGGCACCCTGCGAGCCTGGAGAGTTACAGATGAGCACTGCCAAGCTCTTTAATGCAGGCGCACGGTGAGGATGCAAGCACAGGCAGCCAGTGATGTGATCAGTTAACTGTGAGGCTTGGGCCCCGAGTCTGGGAACCAGCATTGAGGTCTCTCTTGGCAAAGAGTGTCGGAAAAGCAGCACGGCACTGATAACCTAAATCCGAGGACAGTGCAGGTAGCAGGGTTTAGTACTAGCTGTTTATCTTGTAAAAGCCTCTGTTTTACTGTGCTCAACTGTTCCATTAATACCCCCAAGCTGCTGTCTTCTGCCTGAAGTAGGCCAGCTTGTCTGGAGTCATGAGATACCAGCTACATTTCCCTTGGGCTGTTCCTCAGACTGACTGCACAGCACAGAGTGGAGCTGTCTGGAACAGCCTGTGACTCTGCACGCGTCTGCGAGGGCCTGAGACAAGCTGGAGAAGTCAAGTGCACTGGGGTTAGCGCGCTCAGACGCCCAGCTTTCCTATTGCCAAAACACCTCTGTGCAATTGCAAGCATGGCCGCGGGGGAGTCGAAAAAAGAAAACACTTACATTGAAGATAAGGAAGCTGAAATACTATTAGTTATTTCTTGGCTTGCAAAAAAATAAAAGGAGTAGGTAAGTGTTACCAATTACAACTGATGGATAAAAATAAATGGGATGATTTTTTAAAAAGCCAAATATCTGTGTGTAGCAGCAGGCTTTAGTCTGCATGTCAGGGAGATGAGGAAACCTCCTCCTGTTGGTGCAACTTATTTCTTTATTTCTTTAACCTCCGTTGAAAAAACACATTTGGGTTGCTTTAACATCGTCAAATCTAAAGGCATTCTCAGGGTAACAGGAGTGGGCACATCTTTTGCCAAACTCCTGCCAAAAGAGACCAACGAAAATGTTTCTTCTAAAAGAGAGTGACTTATATTGTCCGCCTGTTCCTCTGCAAAATGTTCTTGTCTGTTTGCAGCAACAAGAAGCATGCTGGGTAAAAGCAATAGCTTTAGTCTTGAACACAGGAGAATGTCAGGGGGGAAAGGTGATTTCTTATGAGGAACCAAATGCCAAGGGATTTCTGTCCAAGAACATCAGCGGAACATGGACACACAGGAACGGAAAACCCAGTGAGCATGGAGAAAAGTACCATGCCGAGCTGTTGAAGGTGACGTTCCAGGATCCTTCAGGAAATGACTGATTCGACAGTCAGGAACCAAATTAACAAATGGGCCAAATGGCTTCTTTCGGATTGTAACCATTTTAACGGGTTTCTCATCCACCCATCGTCTAACTGCTTCTTCCATTCCAGGCTCTGGAGTCTATGCTTGCAGGTATTAGGTATGAGCAGGACACACCCCAGACAGGACACACAGACACAAACACACACCAGGGCCAATTTTCCCCGGAGCCAGTTAACCTACCAGTATGTCTTTGGACTGTGGGAGGAAATTGGAGCACCCAGAGGAGACCGAGGAGAATACGGGGAGAACATACAAACTCCACACAGACAGCACCCCGGGTCTGGAAGTGAACCCAAGGTCCCAGAACTGCGAGGCAGCAATGCCAACCACTGCGCCACTGTGCTGCCCTCCAGGTTCTTACTAAATATTGCTCTCTGTGACCCTTAATTGTTGTTTACATTTAGATTTGGATTGCATTTATTTTTGGAACGCCAGCTAACAGTTCCTGGAAACCAGCTTGTAAACAATGTTTCTGGAGATGACTGGGGGCTAGGGAGCAGTTTCTGTGGGACACCATCTTCACACATTTATGGCACGGGGGTCCCCAGTCCTGCTCCTGGCCAGTCCGTTTGTCTACAGCTTTTCTCTAGGTTGCACCAGTACCTGAGGAGCTGGAGGAAGCTGTGAACCTGGTCCCAGTAAGTCAATAAAATCAAATCAAAATCAAATCAAATCAAAGTTTATTTATCAAATGCACAACAATACAGCATGCAGCAGTAGTTGCTGGCAATGACATGTCTTTTCTGCGAGCTCACAAAAATCACAAGAATCACAAAAACACAAAAATCACAAAATTGAGGTTACAAAAATAAGGTTACATAATAATAGATGTTACAGAGATTGAATAAAACTCAATATGAGTAGAGCAGCTATGTGTCCATGGTGTATGCAGTATATCCAAGTAGTGCAGTTGTGCTGAATACAGTGAAAACTGTGTGTCCATGTAGCCATTACAGGTGATTTGCTAAAGGAGCTGCAGGTTGGCTATTTAGCAGTTTTATTGCCTGGAGGTAGAAGCTGTTCCGTAGTTTACAATAAACAGCCCCCCTTAAACAGGATTGGGGATCCCTGTTCGATAGCCTCAGGTCCAACCTTGCTCTTTATTTCCTACTCCCCCATATACTCACTGTGCAGCGGGAAGTCTTTTCAGCTACACACCTCAGCGTCAAGTCGCACTCCAGCAGGGAGTGTTGGTTTCTGTTGCCAAGGAGGTCAGCCACATGAAACTCCCATTCCAGGCTAATCCATTTCCAGGAAGCGTGCACTGCTTTACCTTTCAAAGTAGGACACGGCACGAGGTGTTAGACACATTCTTTGTGCTCTACCTTAAGGGCACTCTAGCGCACAGCTCACAGTTGTTCGGGAGACAACAGCAGGGCCGGATACTGACAGCAGTGTCATTCGACAACATTTCCTCTGAGAGTAGAGCAGCCTTTCAGCTTGCTTGCTTTGGGTGGAGCGGTTTATCCGCCACTAGCATGAAACAAAGCAGGAAAGCACGGCAGAGAAACACAAAAGGGTCGTATGGGAAGATCCACAGGAGAGATCACGAAGCAAGATGGGAGCACAGCCCTCCTGTCACCTGATGCGTGCTCAGCTGACGTACTTGGACTCTGTGTATACGGACATCTCTGCCATATCCTTCGGGGACAGATAGAAACACCCTCTTAGGACGTGGCAAGATTTTGATTTCGATTAAAAGCAATAAAAAGACATAAATGTCTGCAAGCTGTTTCTTTCTTAGGTGAAGCACCTCAGGCAGCAGTAGATTATCACTCTGACTCAGACTGACCGTGCCTCCTCCTGGATCTTCTCCTTCAGCATCTCTGTCTCTGATTGGACGGCCACCCAGCTTGATTCTGTAGCGCCAGCAGGACTAATAAGACACCGTGGCACAAACAAAATTGTCTCATAATCCTGGCCTTGCAATTCAGTGCAAGAAGTAAGACAAAAAAAATACAGAATACTGCCCCAAGGGTGTACTGGCATATACTCTTATCTAGCCTTGGTGTTTATTGCAAGGCAATTTCTGCACCAGACTCCACCAGAACAAAATCAGGATTTTATCTCTGCACTATACCTGCTAGACCAATAATCGTCTGGCTTCTTTTTTCTCTTTATGGTTTTATGGATGTAGGAGCGTCTCCCTGGCCCAGACTGTCATTCACGTGGCACACAGCACAAAGAGGCAAAAAGCAGCTCTTGATCTCTGAAGTCTTTGTTCCTGTCAAAACAGCTGCACAACATACAGTATATGCAGCCCTACTCCAAGCACAGTGCTCGAGCTCAGTCTTCAGGACAGATAAAATGAGCCGTGTGTCCTGGAGTGAACCACCATGGGCCCACATCACTGAAAGCGTGGTTTGGTATGATTTCATTATTCTTCCCACAGAGGCAATGTGGAGAGGGGAGGCTCATGATTGATTTGGCACTGAAAGCCGACTGTCCTCAAACCACCAAGAGCAGCTGTCCCTTGGGGTACAGAGACTTAGACCCAGCATGCATCTCCCTTATCAAAGCATGTCTGCCTAAACTTGAGGCTGACGATTTGTGAAGCACTGATTCGAGTTCTTCGTGTTGTATTTCGATTCGCCTTTTTCCCTAGTTTGTGCTCAACTGGCCCTTTTATTTTTCTGCCACGCGTTTACTATAGCTTGCACGACTCCTCTAGAGCACGATTTACTGTAAGTATATTTACTGAATATGATTACTCTGCTTATGAAGGCCCGCTGCTTTTGTAGGTACTACAAAAGTACAGCAAGAACATGGCGTGAATGATGTGAAGCAGTGTGAACCTTAAAGGTGACAATTGGCCATGTAGCCTTATCATGGTGATTAAAGTGTAAAATAGATGGAATGACCTTAAATGATCCCATGCTCTCAGTTACAGTAAGTGCGGGGATGCCTGCTGCTGTATTGATGTGGGGTTTCAGGAGAGACGCAGGCAGCACCGGCGTCATGTGTCCTTGAGGTTTGTGAAAGTCTGATTGATTCATAGCTCTGTAGGAAAGGAGGAAAGTCATATCAGTGGCAAAACAGTCCTTTTACTGCGGTTCTTCCCATGCTCCAATGCTGTTTGTTAAGCAAGAAGCAGGGAAGGTCAAGACCACCCCTGCTGATAAGTGCTAAGCCTTTATAATCTGAGTTTATTTACTGCAGCCCACAGTTGCTAGGGGAGTTTGGTAATGAGAGGCTGGAAGGTGGGGACACATCTAATGTTAATCACCTTGGTATTTTTGACTTGTATCCTGGTCGGGCTGGGTGAACTGTCAGTCAGGTGCGGCAGCACTTTGATCCACTCCGGCGTTCCCCTTATAGAAAAGGCAAGGTTGTGTGCAGACAGACACCAGTCCTTCCTGAGATGGGAGTGAGAACCTCTGTGCAACAGCAGATCACAGACAGCTACTGCTGAAAATGTCTTAATCGCATCAAACTCTGTGGATCCTGTTATGAGGCACCAAAATTGCCTTACCTGTGCGTCTTCCATTTTTACCATTAGATATCAATGCAGGGGATAATTTATTAGGAGCAGTTTTAATATTAACAGTTGTATTTCTGTAGTCCTTTTTAAACCAGAAAACTTTCGCTAGAGAACACAATACGCACTGACAGCTTTCTAATTAAACGCAACTGGCAACAGCTAAGAGCGGAGTGCACATTAGCATTACACTCTGTTTACAGCGTTGCTACTCGACCATCAGAAAAGGAAGACAGCGAGACAGTAGCGCGATTGGGAAGGACACGGCCACCGCGTTCACGATAGACGGTACCGAGCCGGTGCACCAGCAGACAACTCGTGCGTCACCGTGGGTGGGAGGAGGAAAGGTCTGCAAAGCACAGGGGCATTCAGCAAGGGGATGCAGATACGCGGAGGTGCGGGGGGGGGGCTACTGAACTGGTTATGGCGCCGGCGTGCTCAGGGTGCAGTGACCTCCGGATCACGTGAGCGGGTTTCTCCACGCCGCGTGCGTGCGCTGCGATCGCACCGCCGGGGCCCCGAAGGTCGAGCGCAGCGGAGGGTCATACTGACCCCGCTATTCCAGTAACACGCGCAAAAATAACTTGCTGCCATGGCACCGCGCAAGCAAAACAAGAGTCCCACGTCTCGTTCCGCGCCACCCTACAGGTGGCGTGTCATTGTCACCGAGGATAAAGCACAAGTAACCACAGCAGCGGGTATTATGCTACCCTATTTTTCACCGTGGCCTGTTTCAATCAGCGCCGCGTTTTTAATGACAAAACGTTCGCCAACGCGGCATCAGTTGTCAAGTTCTAGTGGGAATACCAGTACTAAAGCCCCCACAAAAACCTGGCAAAAACTGCAGAAATGCAGATTCAGTTCCAAGCCAGCCACGGGATCATATTTTACGCGATATGCAGGATCTGCAGTTTTCTGTCCATAATGAACCGGTGTCGGTCTTTCGCTCTCTTTTCACCTGCCCGGTCGTTTCTTTGTGTTTACCTGGCGTTCGCCCTGCAAACCTCTGAAATGGGTTTACCCGCGTCTTCTTTTCCCCGTCTCGTGTTTCAGACATCTGTAAGACACCGTAATCTTAGTGCAAGGAGAATTTAAAAGAAACAACGTCGTGGAATGGCAGAGCAGAGCACGCCCGGTACGGTCCCTTGCGCCAGCTGCTTGGTCTCCGTACAAACCGCACCGGCGCTCCGGGGAGAACTTCAGTTCGTCGCCATCCGTTAATGACAATGATTTTTACATTTTTTGGTGTGCAATGCGGGTAACTACAACATCTAATAATTTGCGTATTGGGTTTCCTTAAAGACTGCATGACCTAACAGTATGAACAGTATGAAGCGAGGGGAGGGGGGGCTGACTAAGCGTGTACTGTATTAAGAACAACTGCGGTTACGCAACGCCAGTAAAAACCTTACTAGTTCAGACCGGGTCCTGATTGCTTTAGGGAGGTGTCTGAACCGACTGTTTGCTACCAGAGGAGAGCATTTGATACTGCTGCT
Source organism: Atractosteus spatula (assembly GCF_055471065.1). Classification (NCBI taxonomy): domain Eukaryota; kingdom Metazoa; phylum Chordata; class Actinopteri; order Semionotiformes; family Lepisosteidae; genus Atractosteus; species Atractosteus spatula. Next base: position 8,231,235 of record NC_142707.1, read on the forward strand.
AGGGTTTGGAAGCAGGTCTTTATCGCGTAAGCGGGGACATTACTTACTGTATTTAATTTAGGTTATAAAGTACAAGGTGTGTTTCTGATGCAAAGGGCTGGTGTTCAGTTCCAGCGCCTCTGCCCTTTTGCAAGTCCGCCGTGGCGAATTTACGGTTTGTACTTTGACATTGTATGACTTCACGTTCGCTGTGTCTTCCAATATTTTCACATGCCTACACTGAATCTCGTGTGTACCGTGCTACACTGTAGTGAACTGTGCTTGGAAACACCTTTCACGATAGAGCATGGCTTTCGGCGTAGCAAAGCACAGTGCTTAAAACCAAGAAGAAACCTATCAAAGGACAAAACTGTCCTCACACATTCTCTGTAAACCTCAGTAACTGGAAACACCTTCTTAACGCGAGGATGAATTTTATTAGTGTGAGATTATAACTCAGCAAAATCCCGTAGAAATAATAAAATCACCATTAAATGATCGTCAATTTACTTCTTAAACACTTTACCTACTGCTGCAAGAAATGGTTGGATTGCTGTTTTATTTACTGTTCTCTTACCAGATATTACCGAAATTATTAACCTTACTAACTGATTCAGCAAACGCGAGTAGCCAAGGCGATTTCCATTCAAACAAAACTCTTTCATTAAAAAGCTGGGGGGGGGGGGGGGAATGCAATATCATTAGGTTTAACATGCGTTAGGAAAAATGTCAAAATTGTCCCTCGAATTGGAAATACCATAGCCAGTATGAAACTATACAAATCGTCTTAAAAATACACGTTGAAGCGCGACAAAACCTTTTTTTTAATAAAAAACGATTATGAAGTAAAAAATCAATCCTAACTGATAAATCGCGGAGTCAATGGTGTTAATTACATCGGCGCTGTTCTTCCCGAGCGCCTGGACAGGTATTGGAGTTCAGGAGCGCCGCGCGATCGTGCTGTTGGTGCTGCATGTCATTATTTCGACACTCATAGGCGAGGAATCCCAGAACGTTCCCAATTATTATTATTATTATTATTATTATTATTATTATTATTATTATTATTATTATTATTATTATTCTGGGAACAATTCAAGGATTTTTAAAAGTAGCAGGAGAAATCTATTTAGCCTCCGAAACATAGCGGTGAACTCAAAACCCCCTTTTAGGAGCACTGCAGTCCACTAAAGACAAAGGAAGTAAGCCTACACATTTTTAAGTTTACTCATCGACGGTTTATGAATGCCCAGTATATTAAACCCCTTCTAAAACAATTCATAATATACCGATGAAATTCTACCCACTGCCTGTAAGTAGTAATTTAGTACAGCTACTGTAGATATTTGCTGTGGTATATTAAAAGCTTTGACAACTGCTATTTTGGATGACGTCAACCTTATTGTGATTTTTTAGAAAAAGTGATGATAGGCGCATGCCGGTATCTATTTCAGAATAAAAGCAGTTTTTGTTTTTTTAAAAAAGACAAATCACGCTATAGTTTAATTTCAGTACAAGAAATTTAAATTTTCCAACGATAAAAATAGAAGTTATTGGAACATACAGCTTTCTCCTCTAGAGATATCTGTTCCAATTCATGCCATGATGAATGATGAAAAAAAACTACAAAGACCAGATCTGAATTTTAAGCATTCCGGCTGGTTTTATATTGTTATACGAGAAGGCGGATTTTTGGAAACAATAAAGTTCTCTCGAAGCTGAGATTAGAGCTCATACAGTGGTACTTCAAACGCAAAGTCTGTAAAATTGTCAGCTGCTGTGTGTTTGGGAGCGCGGAAGAAACTGTGACGCTGGGGCTGTGAGGGTTTGTAGTGAGGTTGGGTTAGCCGCGGGCAGTGTCGTCAAGCTCTACGAGCAACGCTCGGATACAAACAGAGCACGCTGCTTCGGCATGTTTAAATGTTCATAAATCTTTGGTTCATCACAAAAGATGAATTCTCAAACTGCAGGCTGAAGACATTGAAAACAACGAATCACTGAGATTGAGAATGGGATAATACTAGTACAGTATAGAAGAGGCGTAAATACCCCCCAAATGGGGGTGATATCATTATTGGAGTGCCACAGCCTAGGGATACATATTAGGACCTCTGATCTTCATAATTGACATCAATGATCTAGACTGTGGCATAGGTAGTAAATTAATCCCCTTTGCATACGATGCCAAAATAGGAGGAATATAAAATCCTGTAAAAAAAGCAAAACAAGCAACAAAACACTTAGGGGATATTCAGAGCTTCCTGGTAGATGACATGTTAACATAGATAATGTTAACAGCTGTTGGGTTGTTGCATATAGATAACAAAAACATCAACTACAATTCTCAAGTAGAGATCAGAGAGCTTGAAGAGCCTACCCCAGAGAAAGACCTTGGTATTTATGCAGAAGTATCATTTTCATCTTCCATCTTTCATCAACATATCATTGTTGAATGATATGTTACATTTGTGCAATGTACTAATAATACCATATTCAAAACATGTTGTACTGTTTTGGCCACCTAGATACCAAAATGATAGTGTTGCCCTGTAAACAGCCCTCAGGTACATACCTGAAGTTAAGGGTAAGTCCTTCACCAGCCAACTAAAGTAACTGAATCTCTTTAGTTTCCTGTTTTATGCTCGAAGAAGATGTAGTGTTTATTCCCTTGGAACAACAGTGTGGAGTAGAGTGTGACTTGGCCTTGACCATGTCTCATATGATCTTATCCCAGCCTGAAACTCTGTACCATTTAAAAACTGAAGCTGTCCGTCCACTCGTTCATTTTCTCACTGCTTTATCCAATAAGGGTCATAGGGGAGCCGGAGCCTATGACAGAAGGAAGTATACATCCTATGGGACGCCAGTCCATGTCAGCAGGACACACACACAGAGACAGAACAGTCCATCCAGAATCCAACCAACCTAACAGTACGTCTTTGGACATATAAGGGGAGAACATACAAACTCCACACAGATAGCACTCCAGGGCCCAAGCAGTGTGAGGCAGCAATGCCAACCACTGCACTGCCAACACACCCAACTGAAATCATATTCATGTGAAAATTTACCATGGTGAATGCATATGGTATATTTTCCCCCCTTAACCATGTGGATTTCATGTGATCTTGTCTAATTTTTTCAATTAATATTTGCTACAATACACTCTGATTTATTCATATTCAGCATATTAAAGCACAGGAATGGTGTGTTAAACTAGGCAAAAATATGACGCAATCAAGGTTAAAGTAAGAATTGTACAATAAATTTTAACATAAACATGAGAGTATATCTGGCAACAGACAGGAGGCGATTCAGTACCCTTATCTGTAATTTATACAAGGAGAGGACTAGTAAGCATGATATGGAATTCCAAAGATGCACTCTTCCAGCATGATTTAATTTTGCTGCTCATTGACAATTCCATTGTTAAATGTTATGTACCTTGCAAAATTATGTTTTTATTCTGCTGAAGAAAACAACAAAGCACTCTAACTATCTCTGCAGCATGGGGAACAACAGGTATATCTCCCAGGGCAGAAATGTAGTGAACACTTTATTTTTCGCTAACCCTAATGCTTTTAATTGAATATAATCCAGTGAGCCCCTAACACCCTCAAGCCGTGTTTAGGAGAGATGTCTCACTGTAGTCCTGACCTGTTCTTTGTTTGTTTCAGCTTTTCCAACCTTGGTTTTTGGTGTTGTTTTCCCACAGCTACCAGCTTTCTCATCCCTGTTACTACACACTGGCATTTTCTGTCATTATGCTTAATTTGCTAAATGCTGCTTGTAACGTAGATTGTATTAAAAGGCTTGCTTATTTCCAGGGGCCTGTTATAAGGTGCTATTATTTCAAATTGTTTCTTGCACCAATTGTCCTTTCTCATCCCACATGCGGGATTTATATTATTATGGTAACTGTATAGGAAACCTGATTACCCTTCATTTACGACAGTCGTAGCCGAGGCTGATGTGGGAGGAATTATTTTCTGTTAAAGCTGACAGCACTGTTCCCCAACATGTCAGGACGAAGGAGTGGAGTGTAGTGAGCTGCGTGTGGCCCTGTTATTTCTCTTTAAGCTGCACGGCTCAGAAACCCTCACTTTAAATAACTCGGTTCCCCAAAATCTGAATCCAGGATGCCACATGCAAAAGCAATTATCAAGGCCTCTCACAGGTACTGCCCCACCACTGTGTGCTCACACAGGCCTGACTGAACTCCACTTCATTGTTCATTGTGTGCTGCTGAAATAACAGTGACTCATCCAGTGGTCGTTAAATTACAGTAAGTACCCTGCCCAGGGTTAGTGTTGGGATCAGCACGGCATACTTGGTCAGTTTTACAATCTTTTTTCATGCAGGCCTGTTTATGACTGGCTAACCCTCAAATGATGAGTAGCCCAGAAAGGTAAACCTTACAGTACTCTAAAAACTCATTCAGTTGCTAAGAAATCGGTGACTTTTTAATTCTAAGTTACACCAATAAGGATGCATAATACATGGCGCCAACATGCTTAGAAAAGGAAGAAGAAAACCAGACTCATGGGGCTCAATCTGGAGAGATATCTCCTCTGAGTCTGGATGGTGCTCAATGGAACAGACAGCTGTGCAGAACTGGCTCAGCACTGCAGGGGTTGGGTGGTCTTCCCCGCAACAGCAACTCCTGCGACTAGCTAGCTTGCAGTGTCCTCAGCATCCAAACGAGGCTGACCCTGCCACTGGCGCCGGTGCTTTCTCACAGAGAAAAAGAGATGTAACTGCAGTGCACGGTCCTCACCTGTCCCAGCCTGGCTCTCGGTTTCCCGCTGGTAAAGCTGAGATGACTAACTATTGGAGCAATGGCTCGTCTGGTGAGAGAACAACAGCCACAGCTTCCATCTGCTCTCTGAGCTCTGTGACAATTCTGTTCATTGAAATATTTTCCCTGTGCTTCTGTAACATCTCCTTCCCTTCTGGGGTTTCCCATGTTCTGAGTTAGAAAGAGGCTTCAGCAGCCCTGTGTTCACAGTGCATATCCTAGGAATGTATTCTGACATGACTATGGAGAAGCTCATTACCGAATTACTCAGCATGACAATCTACTATATAAACAGCAAGCTGTATGGTTTTATGGTAAATCATCTCTTTTTTTTCTAGTTAGCACTGCCACCTCACAGCGCTGGGGCCCTGAGTTCAATTCCGGACCTGAGGTGCCGTCTATGTGGAGTTTGTATGTTCTCCCCATGTTCGCCTGGGTGTCCTCTGGGTGCTCCAGTTTCCTCCCACAGTCCAAAAATATACTGGTAGTTTAATTGGCTTCTGGGCAAATTGGCTCTGTTTAGAGAGTGTGTGAGTGTGTTTGTGTGCCTGCCGTGTGATGAATTGATGTCCAGGGTGTATCCTGCCTTGTGCACATTGCTTGCTGGGGTATTCTCCGGTCCCTCACAGCCCTGAATTGGAAGAAGAGGATAGAAGATGGATGGATCAGTTTTACTTCCCACTTTGGAGTTCCATTAAAAGTTTACTGTGGGTTTTTTTTCAGTTTTACTGTGGTTAGTTATGGTTTCAGTAAGCTTTACTACACTTGACCATTGCGATACCACACTAATTTTTGTCTAAGAAGTCTTTACTAAGATACACCACGGTATTCCACCATAAGAAATATTATACTCTGCTAATATTATTCACAAACTAATTTCTTGTACAATAGGCATCTTCTTTAAAATACTGATATGCAACATACATATGAAAATAACACAAAATGGTAACTCATCATACCAAAATCGGGCTGTATAATATTTGTTGTTAAAATTAAGACTGTTCTCCAAGGATCTCTAAAAGATACGTTTAATAGACTTTTACCAAGGACTGATTTTTCTCAGATATGTTTTCTAAGTCAAGATATTTGCAGAAACACATCCACCAAAATCAAGAACATCGCCTTGATAATTAAGACAATAAAGCTTGAAGGGTATGATTTTGAGGGAGATCAATAATGAACTAAACAGTTTTAAAAACAATCAGATACTACAAGCAGACTTTCCACATTGGAAATTATTTGACTGCAGTGCTGCTGCCATTACTATTTGAAACATCTGATTCATATATTTTTAATGGATTTGTACCCATAAACCACATTAAACATCCTGCTGGTGCAGAAATACACTTAAAACCAGTTGAACATATGTGTTCTAGTTCCTCTGTGAGCAAATGTTTCCAATCGTGCAAGTCTGTAGACGTTAAGTCTATGAAGTTATGCTTTGTTTTTAAAGATGACCATTGTTTAGATCTATTTATTTTTCTTACTTAGCTGTGATGCGATGCTTCAAGTTTTAATTTTGCTAATTAAACTTTTTTTCCGCTTGTATAAGCTATAAGCAGTCCTTGTTTACAGTTGGTCACTGGTTAAGAAATGCTGCAGCTCTCTCTGAGGCCGAATTTCATACTGCCAGGCCTGGGGATAGCTGGGTAATTTGGCTCCTCAAGTCTGGCACTCTGAGTTGCTGTTGCGGATGAGTGTGGGTGAGACATTTTAACCAAACTATTTAGTGCGAAAGCTGCTTTCCTGTTTTTCTCCTTGGCTTTAGCCCACGTGGGGAAGTGAGAATTAAAAAAAGTGATGGTGCACTATAATAAGACACAGAAGAAGGGATAATTATGCAATCCATTTGAAATAATCTTAGGATTTCCTCACTGGTCTATGGTGCATGGGACAGAGCATTTTCTCATCCATTCTTCCTCACTCATTACTTCTATTAAGCATATTAGTATGGCCACATAAATTGTTGCCCTGTTTTGAAATCAAAATGTGTTCCATAAATTGTAGCAAGGCCTCCTCAAAACTAAGTCCAAAGATAACAGAAAATACTCTGAGAACTGAGGTTTGTATGCATATGCAACTGTCGAGACATGCATTCCTGCATTAGAGTCTGTCACACATCAGAATCATAACAGGGATCATGACTTTGAAGACTTTGAAGAGGAAATACGGTTTTTCCAGGAAAATAAAAACAGCATTTTATTTAGTTTTTGTTCATTTAGTTAGACAGGAGTATGCTATTTTTGTAAGAGAAGAAAAGCACATCTGACAGTTTGAAAAATTCTGAAATGTATTTAATCCACAACAAAATTCTAAAGAAAGTAAAAATACTGATTCTTTATGTTTTCTTTTTAATTATTTACAGAAACCTATCCGCTTCATAGTTTTCTAGGGTAACCGTTAATTACAGTAACTATTTTAGAATTATTAATAAGTTACTATGATACATTTATAAAGGTTTCCGCTGAGGTTTCAGTAACAAATTCACTAGAGTTATCAGGGCTCAGCATGATACTTAAAATAGAAGACATTAGAGTCTCCAGAATAAAAAAAAAACTTAAGGTTACAAGTGAAAGGTCAATCAAGCTCGGTTAATTACTTGTAACTTATTACACCTCAGTTCCAGAAGAAATTAAATTGTTGTTATGTCATACAGCCCAGAAGATGGATTAACTGTTCTCCGTTAATGTTTCGTACCTTATTTTACAATATATTTGATCTCAAGATCAAACATCTATAGGAATGTCAAAACACGCTACCTCATGTGCCTGATGTTAAATGGCAAAGGCAGAAAAATGTGTCAGTGTAACAATAAGTGTCATTTCAAAATGATTTTTTGGGGTACGGTGTAATACAGTCATACAGTTTAACTGTCAATACAGTTTGTGCATTATCAATGAATTCTACCAAAATAATCTTGGTGGCATAACTCCTGATGAAGTATATCATTTCGAAAGCATGCGGCACAAAATGCAAAACTAAACTTGTGCCTCAGATTCACTTCACTTTGATTAAATATTCATCTTCCAGCACAATGTTTGCTTCCCTTGAAGTGACCGATGGAGCCAACGCTCATGAGTTTATTTATTTGACTGCTGTTGTCCATGTCAGCTGTTGAATGAGGAGACCCCTTCCCATCATCCTCTACATCCGCTGTCTTGTAAAGATACAAAATACAGGTGCCACTGCTCAGGTGCAGTTCTGCGGACCTTACAGAAGAATAAATCTTCTTCAGGTAGGATTATAACTAGTTTCTAGCTAATAAACTTGAGTTAGAATTTGTAACTAATTCAGGCTTAGTTAGAAAAAGGTCTTGGAAACATCTAGAGAATGTCTACAGCTGCTGAAAATAAATGGGTGAACTTTTATCCCGGTACAGTCACGGTGTGAGTACCCTGGCCTGCACAGTGTTAAAGCTTTTCAGCCATTGGCTTGGTAGAGAGCAGGAAGGCCAGGGAGCCTGTCAGAAAACTCGGCCTGTGAAAAGCCTCTGTACTCTTCTCCCTGACCAGAGGTATTTATGGAAGCTCGCCTTGGCAGTGCTCTGACCTCCATTACTGCACAGAGGAAGCCAGGTCACGGGAGAGCCCTTCAGAGAGTGAACATACAGTACTGTATATATGAAGAGGGGAGAACTGCGTCTAGGGGCCCAGCAGCCCTGGTCCCAGAGAGCCACTGCAGCCCTGGGAGAGAACTCTAAATGGCCGACGAGCAAGACATTAACTCGAACTAATTAAGTAAAGAATCTTTCATCAAATTAAGTTCTTCCGGGCTCGGCTGGGATTAAAAGCAGGAGACGGTGGCCCTTTGGGACCAGAGATGAAGACCCCTGTCCTCGCTCAGCACTCCAAGATCCAGGCAGTTGTTCTTAATTAATAGGATTTAATTACTCGCACACCTAATACAGCAAAAATACAGCTGAGCTACTTCCAGAAGGAATCAGAGAACAGGACTGATAATGACAGAACTAAAAATATTCTACACTGCAGAAAGCACTCAATGGGCATGTGGACATTGTGGGTTTATGCCGTGCAGTTGAGGTGCACATATATTGTATTTAAAGTAACTCTAGGTGTCATGACATATTCTGGACACTGCATGACCTTACAACATGTGAGATGATTCTTTGAAAGGCCCGCAATGTGAGCGGTTACAGTACGCATGAGGGGTCAAAGTGCAACCCGTGACTGCCTGACACCACAGGGGTCGCCAGGGGTCAGTGAGAGCAGGCCTCCTGACAGGTGACCCAGGCTGCCCTTCCTGCCCGCGCAGTGACGCAGGTCTGTGTCCACCACGGCTGGCCGGGACACGTTTCTGCTGACTGGGTCTCGCAGAAATTTGTCTCGTTACGACACATCCTTCCACCGCCAGCTTTAAGACACGCATGACAATCTTAAAGGTGGCTAAAAAAAGGGACCTAACAGCTCATTAAGGCGAATTCAGCTGACGTTGAGTGGCTGACAGTAAACAGGAGTTCACATAACATTTTTTCTTTATTATGTCATTAAAAGTTGAATGGCTAACCTGTTTTGTTTTTGAACTTTTGATCCTGTATTCGATGTGATGTGCCTGTCACTGTAGTGGCCAGATGTAAATCAACCTATCAGTCAGATAACTCTCTATCTATACATTACTCTCTAGGCATACATTACAAACAACAATATTTAATAATAAGCAGTTGATTAGCAAGTGACTTTCATCCAAAACACTCACTGAGACAAGGGGTGAACTATGTGGGAGTTTGGTTTTGCAAGATAGTGCAAGATCGTTAGGTATTTTGCTCAGGGTAACACAAGGTAAGCACTGAAAACACCTGTTAATAAACCCTTTCCATTTACAAATTACAGGTGTATATCCGACAGATGCTTTATATGTAATAATGAAAACACACGTCTTGAATTGAATATATTCATCTTTCTGCAACGTGTATATCACACACAGGGTGGACAGCACATGTTTTTCTCCCAGGCATCCCTGGGAAGAGGTCCACTGTTAGTAAACTACGGCTCAAGGCAATCCCAGTCCGTCAGCATCCCGTGCCTTCAGTTCCCACCTTTCTCCCGATCACGAGAGCACCACAGGCTTTGGAACTCCTCCTCGCAACTGAAAAAAATTCCCCACTTAAAAATATGTCTCTTTGTGCGTGGCGCCTCCGCCTAATCAGGGTTAGGAAAGTTCCTCCTGCATTCACTGTTGGGACAAGTCTGCCACACAAAGAGACCCATACAGTCAGATAATTATAAGATATGAAGTACACGGAACAAGGGCTGTTATTTAAAAAAACAACAAAACGGGGACAATGCATACAGTGAGAAGATTTGACAAACACCCCCCCCCCCCACCCCGTGCATTGCAAAATAAGTACTGTTTATTATATAGTGCTCTGTTATTATATTCACACAGTATAGAACTGACGTTAAGAGCTACTGTAGGACCAATCAATGCTGCTGTCTGTTTATGTGAAAGTGAGGACAGTCGAAACCATGTAGCCAAGCAGTAAGAGTCAGATCGGAGCCTTACTGTCAGCAAACATGACATGAGCTGTTTACAAGACAGAGTGTGCAGAGGATGATGGGAAGGGGCCTTCGCACTCTACAGCTGAAATGAATGAGTGAAACAGCAGTCAAATAAATAAACACACAGCTGCTGGCCCCATCAGTCACTTCGGGGGAAACTAAGTAAGCACTGCAGGATGAAAATGTAGTCTGAGTGAAGAAGAGATGGCTGAGGAACAGGTTTGGGTTCACATCTTGTGCCGGGTGTCTTCAAAATGAGCTTAACCATGACATTAAATTGAGAAAACCACTATGTGACCCGCAAGGTCAAAGCAAAGATGTTTCAGAGCAATAAAAAGCAGAGGTTTCAAGGGAGCCGTGAGGATGGTTTGGTGTGCTGTTCAGTGGCGACAAACATTATGCAATATGAAACAAAAGCTCAGCCCAATCTGCAGGTGCTGATTGGCTGTAGTCTGAAGGGACTGTGTGAGAGCTGCTGAGGTGGGGTAGGGTATTTTATTAAAAACATATGGTGACCACTTTGGGAAGTTGTTTAGCAGCTCAAAAAACCCACTTGGGTCACTGTAGACATATGAAAATCTATAGAATGAACTGAACTGTGGGTGATTGTTTATATTGAGAAAATGTACCCTAATTCCATAGATGTGGGTAGAGGACAGAACCTTGCAGTGAAATGTCTGTTCAGCTGTTACAGATACACAATGTCGATGAACTGAAATTTAATCTCCCCCCAAAATGTTTTTTTTTCCATCTTCAATTTGTATAGCAAATATTCAGTTTGCCTAATGTAGCTGAGAGAATTCAAAACTCATTTCCCCAAGGGCCTAGTATATTCCATCTGGTGTTCTGATCTCAGGATTCCATGAACTTAATTGTTTTCTCAGTAAGACGCATACAGTAAAATTCAGTAAAGGCGTAGTTAATTATAAAACACCTCTGGTGCTGGCTAGAATTATATCACTTATACAGCTGCGAATCATTTAATCTGACCAGGTATGGAACCGAGAGTTTGAGCGGCTTAAAGATCAGAAGACAACGCCCTGTCAAAAAATCGATTCCGACAGCCCTGAGCTACAAGAAAACTGTGCATAAGTGGAAAGTAAAACAACCAAATGTGGAGGATGGATTATGTCTCACTCTGAACTAATTTCCATGTTCTGACACGCACAGCGATGACAGGAAAAGAAACACTGGCCCCAAGTCCAGTAACAAACATGCACTCACTCCTTGTATTTCCCAAGTCACCCCTGCTTCCATAACACCTCCAGCGGTTTTTAGCTTGCGTTTCCCTTTTGGGCAGGGTGCAGAGATGCAGGAGCAGAGAGCCACACAACACATCTCAACTTGTAGATGACCCAGGAGGCACAATGCAGCAAGTTGGAGATCACGAAAGAGAAAACACTACCCCGTATAACACCATGTTGAATACATATAACAAGCATGAAGACATGGAACAATAAGAAAAAAAGAAGGAAAGTGTGAAATAACAAGCGGGAGCAAATTAATATGACGTTTCCTAGTAGCGTAATGTGTGTGGCTGACAGGAGAGAAGGAATCTGGCCTAGTGTGATGTCATCAGGCAGGGCCTGCCAGAGAGATTGAGTCAATCTGCGAAGGGTCATCGACCCTAGTTTCTTTAATGCATGTAATACTGAAAAAAACAAAAAACTACAAAGACACTTTTTTACATCCCAGCATACCAAACTGAAATTCCGCCTGCCCTTCCAGTTTTCCCAGCACCTGCAGTATTAGCAGTATTTCTAAGGGGAGGTGTGACTGGAACCCCACTGGACTCCGGAGACAAGAGAAGTGGGGGAATCAGGACACAGAACAGGGGCTACTTCACAGAGAGAGGAGGGGCACGTCCTCACATTCAGAGAGGTACTTCTTAGTTTAAAATGAACCTGCGTAAGAGGACACTTGACTGCTTCCTGACCCTAAATGTCTTCCTGAATCAACCTCTCATTCAAACTAGCTCGTGCTGGTTTTTGCAAGTTCTCTTACTCGCGTGTACGATACACTTGTTTAGGTATGGGTTTCAGAATAGTGCATGAACTGTCCGTCTGTTGCAATTTCTCAAATGCCGTAGGAAGTTGTTGCTCAAGCAAGCTGTTTTGTATGAGATTAAACTGCAGAGAACACATAGTCCAATGAAAAGGCGTACTTATGCTATACTGTTAACAAAACAGTTAATGTGATTATTTTTATTATTTACCCTCTAACATGGACTCCATGCCCCTCTTACAGTCGTCATCTGACGCAGTTCCTGTCAGGAGAGTTAGCGCCCAATTGGAGAAACAGTACATCTCTTTCTGACATCTCTGCAAGCCTGCAGATACCCGACAGACCGCAGGAGCCAAAAGAGAGCTTGCCAAATAATCCCAATCTCATCATGGTGGCAATAAGCCAGTTTTGAGAAACCCTGGATATTTAGGTACAGTAACTAACTTAGATGTCTGTCAGAATATCTGGGATGATGTGATTTATCTATTGTCATTCAATATTATGTGATGTCTTAATGCCTCCATTTCTGACCTTCCAAAAGTGTTTGCTTTTTCTTTGTACTATATCACATACGTCGTATTTATCAATGCACCAATCCAGAGTACCTAAACGCACTTTGTTTTGAAACAAGTAAATTGTTGGGGAATTACTGTGGTGTAAATTGCTTTATGAATTTACCACAGGGCTAAGATTACCTGTCACGGTGGAATTTTGTAATGCACCAGGTTCAGAACAAAGACGGAAGTTATGATAGGTCTGCTCTTAGTTCTGTTCTGAGAAAAATGCACTTTATAACAATATCCTGGCACAGGTCCTGCAAGCAATGTGTAACGGCTTTACAAGTACACTATTTTCCAGATGTTGAAATCACTGCTCATGTTGTACAGTTATTCCATAATTGAGGCTTTTAAACAAAGCACATTTGATCTCCTTAGCTTTACTCTGAAAACTGCCAGTTATCTTAATTGTACAAGTCCTACGGAGTTTCTGTTTTTGCAACAGATTAGTTTTTTTCTCTATCCATAAACATCTATGATTACTTAGAAGGCATAGCTATTGTAAAAAAAAAACAGAAAATACGTAGAAAGCTCTGAGCAATCTTTTCTTAATGAGGTTTTTAAAGGACAATATCTAAAGCAATTAAAATGTAATTTCTTTTATGTCCTAGTTTGCTGTTTTGCTTTTATTCACATGACAAAGGCGAACCTCTGTTCCCTTTTTACACAAGCAAGCACGAAACCATGTGTTTTATGCTTGAATTTATTTTACATTTCTTTAACTTTAACAGATGTCGAATGCTCTCGAAGCGGTCTGCCAGTCAGATGCATCCTTGGTTAACATTTAACAACTGAAAGAAAAAATATAAACAGCAACAAATACACACCAATTCACGCAGTGAACTTTGGTCAAAATTCACTTGGTGTAGCCACACAGCACTATATTTGTGGACATATCACCATGTGTACTTCCTGCAGGCGTCATTTTAAAAGTCCTTTAACAACTTTCTGTGATACATTTATTGATGTTCCAAAACGGGCATGGTGAGAAGATACAGAGAACTTATCGTTAACATAACCAACACACATCACCATGTTGTTGCTGCTACCTGACCATATTGCCATTTTAAAACAATGTGTTATAAACTATTCCGTTAACAAGTGAAGGAAGATTCATTAAGCATGACCAAAACATGCATGGTAGGGTGACAGGAGTCTTCACAAAAGACTTCACCATTTTTTTTAAAAATGCAACTTGCAAAAATAAGAATTAGTATGGAAATATGGGACACAAATAAGAAACTAAAAGTGTTTTAAACACCCACTGAATATATGTGGAAGGTTGCATGAGGACTGCTCATGCTGTTCATCCAAGAAACTGAACTGCATTTTAAAGGAATGATTTAAGCATTTACAGCGTGAGAAAAAATAAACTGTGGGAATCCTGAGATTTTCTCATTTGGAAATCTCTGATATGTATGTGTGGTGTGTGTAGCCAGTTTGTGTAGTTTTCCATTTAAAACATCTCATAAAGTTATGTTATGATTTTTACTGCTTTATTGTTGTGAGGGTGGAATATTTATGGTGAAATTATATTTGAACACTTTTCAATGCCTACTGCCTCCTTTAACAGACAGCAAAATATCCAGGGTTTGTGGTTTCAGTAATAAATGGAGATTTTAATTTTTAGAATACTGTTTTATAATTATATCACATTCATACTTTATAAATAAAGCTGAAGCTTTTACTAACGTGTGATATTAGACTTCCAAACTTCAATTGCTACAAGTACCGAGCTTTGGAAATGGTTGAATGTCAAAATCTCCCCTTAATTAGGCTGACATGTTACGTTTGCAGTTCGTATTTCCTTTTTTCAAAATAACTTTTGAACATTTTGGTTGCAAACACTTTTAATCGTTGCGATAAAGTTTGCCACATTTTCCTTATATTACTAAGGTGAGGTGTGACTGGAACCCCGCTGGACTCCAGAGACAAGCGGGGGAAGAACACAGAACAGGGGCTACTTCTACCTATATGTGCCCATTCTTTGTCCGAGAAAGAAGGCGCAGTTCTGCACGATGCTCAGATAAATAACCAATAGGCAACAGAAGCTCTCGTACCTTACTGCGTATAGTTGGTGAGCAGTCTGAAAACATTACAAAAGCCTTCACGCTGTCATAGGTATGAAAGTGTAGCAAAGACGGTGAGCCAGGGTTCCATCAGATTCTAGTCACAGCACAAAAAAAAAAACTGTCGTACTACTGGGGTTCGCAAGAGCGATATAACCTAACCCTTTTACCAGTTTAACAGTTATACATTTCCCCTCATGTGAAACTTTAGAATAAACCGGAAGAAGTATAAAAAATGGTATTGCATCCATTATAAAATAACAAAGGCGTTGAAGCACAAGGTTGTGAAATGTCTGTCTTTCAGTGGAATATGAAACAGCTGTCTGACACAGAGTTCAGGTCCTGTAAAAATTCTGAGACAAGCAATCCACTGATGCGCCTTTGTAAAGGGAATATTACCGCTCAAGCAACAACCAGCCCAACACCCTTCTACTCCCCCCCCATATTAGGACCTCCGGAGGGAGGGGTCGCGTCTTTATGACATCATTTGGAGTGATCACGCGTCGGAAGCGTGGAAAATGAATCAAAGGGGTGTCTTTTCTAAAACCCGTGCGACATAGGTTTTCAGTTGGTGGTAGGTTAAGATTTTAGATACCCACCATTTTAGATTTAGATAGTACTTATAAAACAAAAACAATACAAAGCTTTATCTATTGTGATAATTCTATTACATCTATACTGCATTTAGGACTACGAATATTTGGTAAAACAATTAGTAATTGTATGTGTTGCTATAACATTGGGGCTTTACCAACTGTAGAACAGGGTAGCATCATAAATGCGGTTACGATCCGGAATATTTAATTTCACTCTTCGCAATTCAAAACATTACTATTTGCTACATGCTTCGACGTGTGCGAGGCAGTCCGTTAAACAAGTTGGCAGAAGATTTGATAAAACCATAATCAAGTAAACGCATTTGTGTGTAGTACAAAATGTACTTTTTAAATAAAATGCGATGTCATGTGGACGTAATGTACAAACCGGCACCAATAGCTTCACGCACGTTAGATATTGAAAACCTGGCCAACTCCGATAAATATTTTGAACTGGTAAAAGGCAGTCGGTCGGTTTTAAAATGACTACAGCTGTCGAGATGAAATGCGTAATTTTAAACGTTCGCGAGAGGTGGGGAAGAATGCGTGGAACCTCCACGCGCGTTCCAGAGTGTTCTGCAGTAAGCCGTGCTGTCCTCGCTCTGGGGGAGAGGCTGGCGCGTGTAATGAATGAATGAATTTTATTCAGAACTCACAGTTTTCCTTTCGAGAGCATATACATCATTTTTTAGAGTGCACAATTACGCCTGTATAAACGCCTCGCTACAGGATCGTCTCGTTAAGTTTAAGGCGTTTCAAAACAGGACGCGTCCTTTTGTAGTCTAGTAACTTTTTCAACATTCAGTATTCGAATAAAATCCATTAATGAGCTTGGCGCAGTATTGCACGTATTATGATTACGCATAATGGATTCATATTTTATAGGAACCCAGGGCTGGGAGAATCCGGTTTGCCGTCCAGGTCACCTGGTTTTTAAACATTGTCAACACCTGTTAGCTATAGAATCAAGGAAGTAATTGGAAACTAAGTGAGCTGTAGTCCTGCAGGGTTGAAGAATACTTCAGTTATAGTCCTAAGTGATCGCTAAACGACTAAGTTTACAAACCCCCTGATTAATTGATCGCAATGACATAGGTCCGTATATGTAGTAATTGGTGATTTAATGATGACATAGTATAGCATAGTATTATACAACCCACCCAAAGAATCAATTTTGCCGTTTCTACTACTTTTTAATTGTATATCATTTATAGTTGTAATATGCATAGGAACTCGGATTTTGTATTGCCATTTATTCGCTGTGCTCTGCATGTTTCTATTTGTCTCCAAGTTTTCAATTCGTGCATTAACAGCGGTTTTCCATGCTGAATGCCCGTTCGCTCGGTGCGCTTTTTGCCCGACCCCGACGAAGGGGTCGTCATGTCTGCAGTGACAGCCGTGCGAGGGCGAGAAGGGGAGACGTCTCACAGCAGCGAATGACAGCAATCAACCCTAGACCTTGAGATACGGATAACACGGCCGACACTTCATGCCATCGCGCAGCTCTGTAGCAGCCTGGAAACCGGGCAAGCTTGTGTATATATATATATTCCTTTTTTGAGTGTGCACCTTTCTTCACGTCCCCACTCTCCCGTCGTATTCACGCGAGGGGCCGCCACAGTCGAGTCAAATCCGCGAACCCTTCCCTCCCGCGCACCATAGGGGAGACAAAAGGCGGAATGAACCCCTATAAACCACCCACTCCCACTGCCGGTGTCTCCGTCCAGCTCGCCTATTCCTAATGCAACGTAGTAACACACTTCTGGAGATCGGTTTAAGTATATTCCAATAACGCATACACATGCCCGGACGTTTCAAAAATCTTTCAGAAAAAAAAAATGCTATCTGATTATTTTTCTAAAAATAAATCCCTAGATATCGCTGCGCAGGTTGTGTACGCATTCGTTTGTTGATTATTTTTTGGGTTAAACTATGATGAGATTAGGAAGAGTAACACAGAAAAAGTGACTCGTTTTTAGGGTTTGGGTTCAGGACTCGAGGAAGACTTTTCATTTTTGGGGGGGGCAGGGACAGACGGGGGGGTTGCGGTGTGCACGGTGCAGTCTCATGACAGTTAGTGACGTGAGGGGGGCGAGTCTCGCTCGTCACTCCTCCCATCTCCCGGACTTTAAAGTGCGTCCCTGAGCCTAGCAGCGCAGCAGGTTAGCGTGGATGGTTGAGGTCTGAAGCCGGTATAGAAGAGAGAGAGAGAGAAAGACAAGGCAAATTAGAGGGCATTTCCTTCGCCATATCGGCGAAAGAACCCCAGCAACCAACAGCATTTCTACAGAGTTATTGTTTATTGTCGAATCGGGTTTTTTTTCTTCCTTTTCGGTCTGATTCGATTTTTTTTGTGTGCTTGACATTTATATTTAATCCTTATTATTATTATTATTATTGTTGGTTTTTTTTGTTTTTAATCTTCGCTGAAACCGGCGAATTCGCGTTCCTTTTTCGGGGATCCCGCGCGCGCCCAGCTGCCGAGCGGGACAAAAGGTCCGGAGGAAAACAGAAACGCTAAAAAAAAAATATCCAATCCCGTCGACGGATTTTCATCTCATCGACGTTTCTGCCTAATTTGGTGAGTTTTTAATTCATTTTATTTCACGTGTCACCTGTACTGCAAAATGGTTTTAGTGTGTTACCCGCCATGAAACTGAGGCCAGTTTAGGTGTTAGTATTTCAGGGGGGGGAAAAAAAACTTTATGTATGAGAAATCGTAATGGAAATAACAACGGGAAAGGATCGTTATGATTTCCGTCTTAACAATGAATGGTTGCTGCTCGACTCGACACGTGTATGGCTGACGATACGTTGGTTCCTTGTCGACTTTCCTCCGGCAGCTTAATGTCGGTGCTCTCTTAACCGGGGGGAGGCTGATTGCCTTATTGTACTTAATGTCCTGGCGTCCTCACCCCAAAAAAAAAGCTAAAGCGTAGTCCTTCTGAGATAAATGAAACGTGAAGGCTGTCTTGTCGTTCTGCGGGGACCGGCCGGTACGCCGTTCGTCTCCATCTAAATGGATTTCGGCGGGCGGGGAAGGGAGGCGTTAGACAGCAAGGGGACACCGGGTGTGAGGTGGGTAATGTTTAACTGGCGGAGGTGTCGAAGGGGGGCTAGGAAACGATGCGACTCGGTCCGTTCCGGCGCTACGAGCGACCTGCTGCTGCTCTTGCTGTAAAATGGCCTCCGCCTCCTCCTCCTCCTCCTCCTCCCTCCTTCCTGTCAGGCGGCCCTTCTTCGCCCCATTCAGTCTCTGCCAGGAACTGCGCCGGCGGCCTCGCGGGGAGGCGCGGCTCGAGGCCGCCGGCTCCGCGAGGTGAAGCCCGGGGTGCCACGCGCCACGCGCCCGCGCCCGCGCCGCTGTCAACGTTCACGTTGCCCCGAGACCCCAAAAACAAAAAAGAGACGAAACGCGTTTAACCGTCTCTCCCGTTGACAGCTACTGACACTCGGCCTTTGTTCTTTCTCCTAAGGCCCTTTTATTTAAATTAGTTAGCGCTGCGAGCGTTTCATTGACAAAGGGGGTGCCGAAACGGGCTGGGAGTGTTTTTGTTCCTTTCTAATTGTTTTAAAGTGTCCCGTACGTCACTACGTAGGCAATTCCCCCCCCCCCCCCACAATGATCAAAAGATATCCTCTTGATGTCTATACTTGAGTCTTTTTTTTTATTGTACTTCTTTTATTTGAGTTGGTAAAGACGCTAGTGGGTCAGTTTGTAACTGAGAGAATGGGATTAAGACTGTAGGGCGTGCTAACATGTGCAGCTGTATTCTGTTTCAATTGAATTGAGACCTGGAACTGAAAGTGTTCGTGCCGTGACGCAGACATCACCACACGACTGTGTACCTTTTTTTTAAAAAATAAAAAAAAATACTATATACGGAACTTATCTTTAATAGAAACGTTATCGTATCGCCACCCAGACGAGGAACTTCTCTGGTCTCCGAATCTGAAGTTCTCGATTAAATCGCGGCCACGTTTCTAAAGGTTCAGGGAAAAAAAAAATGATATAACCGCCCGCTAAGGACGCGGATGCTCTTTCCGAAAGCGGCATCTGGAGTGAAGCCTTGGCAGTGCTCGGGTAGCGCGGCTGGGCTCCGTGAGGAACCAGCCCTAACCGGTTTGTGGGAGTGTGAGCGGCGACCTGCGCGCCTGGGAAAACCGAGTTCAAGGGAGAAGGCCCACAGTAACGGGCCTTGTGTTCGTCAGACCTGCTCGGTTTCCTGTTTTGTCACAAAAAGCGGTGCGGTTTGTTTTGTTTTGTTGTGTTTTTTTTTTTTTGGTGGTTGTTGTTGGTGGCTTTTATTCTGGGACTGTCTGGACATTTCATCAGTCGTGCTGGAAGGAGGCGTCCAGGCCGCCGTGTCCTGTAAGGTCACTGCGGTAGTCTGCGAAGTCTGGAAATACGCGCCCGGAGGGGGGCGGCAGGACTGGACTTGGGCCACTTGAAAACGGTGGCTTAGTAATGTCGGGCTGGGAGCAAGATGTTTTCACTTTTTTTTTTAACCCAAGACTTAAGAATGTGCGGCCACACGTTGCTTGTGGGTGCAGACCTTGGCATAAACACGTTGGTGTTCAGTTATCGGTGAGTGTATTCAGCGCATTAGGGTCTTGCTTTTACACTCCAGCGTCACGACAGAGCCTACTATAACTTTTAGTTCTGGCAATTGAGGAATCGCCTCGGGTTTTGTGGAGCAGGATTTTAAAAAGTCACTTCTCTTGTGGCGCCTAGGTCACAGTGGGCGGGAGGAAAAAAAAAGCCTTTTCCTGTTTATCACTTCTTTTTGAACTTCCGTCACAGATAGAGAATTATATAGACGTTACAACAGGCGGGAACGACAGGTTTTGTGTTGACAGCGTTTAAATTTTTGAACTAGACCAATCCGGTTCAAAATATGGGATGGAGGTTGAAAAATATACTTTCGTTAAGGTGTTTTAGGGGGTGGGGTGGGCGAATCGACTTTAACCTGTGAACAATTCTATAATGCATTGTTCCTATTTTAAAAAGAAGTCCAGCTCATGTTGCAGCGCCTGTATGGTCCATGTAAGTCAGGCTTCCCACAGTTTCGGGAACTTTCTGGAGGCCCGGCACGCACATGGCGCGCTGTTAATTATCGAGAAGTTTTTTAGCTCTCTCTCTGAAGCAGGCTTACTATTGACGCTCATTGCATCGTATTTAAATTTAGTGACCATGCTTAATAGTGTACATGGGTTTTATTTTGTCCTCCTGTTTGGCTTGGCGATATTTGCTCTTGAAGCGTGAGCTCTCGAGCAAACGGTTGGTTTATATCACAAAGAAAATCGCCCTTTAGAATTTTGCGAGCAAGATTATAAGGCTGCTGGGGTTCAGATCCAAAGTTGACTACATAGCACGAAACGTCTGCTGCGTTGAGAATGGGTCTGGAGCTTCTGATGCTATTTTTACATGCTATGCAAGTCTCAGATTTTCAAAACCGAGACAGTCCTAAGAGAAGTCACTGAGACTCTTTATACCCGTCTCTTTTTGCATGGTGAGGTACAACTTGCTAATGCTTTCTGTAGCATAGTTACCAAAAGCAAACGCTGAAATAGACCACCTCAGCCTTTCAGAAGAGCTGGTTGCCCAGGGCATTTTGTATTGTGCAAAGGTCCCTCTCGAAAGTTGCATCACCCTTTTTCTGTTCCCCGGTAAAAATGGATTGCAGGCTGTCACAGGGCTCTCTGTATGTGTTTTTTTTTTTTTACACTCTGTAATGAAGAAGCGAGTTTATTTTCTTGTGCAAATTTAAAAGGCAGTATTTTTTCAGGCACATGTCATTATTTGAAGAACTCTTCATCTCCTTGAGCAGATGACCTATTTACATGTAAATCTTTTTTTTTTCCCCTTTGCTTTCAGGATGAGGAATCTCCCTTCTCCAGTGTTTGTTACACAATGGATGTCTGCTCAGGCCCTTTAAAAGTCCAGAGCCTTAGAAACCTCTTGGAAAAGACTTGTATACGCAGTGGATAGCAATAAACCCCCAACGTCCTCTCCACCCCTTCCACTTAATATTGCTGTTCATATTGAATCCATATCGTGTTCTCTAAGTTTACATATTTAATTTTCTCTTACAGTAGAAAACACTATTTATTGCAATCAAAGCATTAGTACCTCATTTTGTTTTGTAAGTTATATTTTGTAAGTTATATCTTTGTAAGTCTTTGAAATTCAAAGAAAAAACAAAACCCCAGTAAGATTGTGAAAACCACACCACCAGACAAATGGAATCCACTTCTTTGACAACCCTTGTGGCCGCGACCCTGGCCCCTGTGGCTGAAGGCCCCCTGACGGCGTACCTCTGGCTGCTGGTCTTGGGCTTCATCATCGCCTTTATCCTCGCGTTCTCCGTCGGCGCCAACGACGTGGCAAACTCATTTGGCACGGCGGTGGGCTCGGGGGTCGTCACCCTGAGGCAGGCCTGCATCCTGGCCACCGTGTTCGAGACGGTGGGTTCGGTGCTGCTGGGAGCTAAAGTGAGCGAGACCATACGGAAGGGCATCATCGACGTTCAGATGTACAACGGCTCGGAGCAGTACCTGATGGCTGGGTCTGTCAGCGCCATGTTCGGTGAGTACGGCGCGGAGTGTGCTTGTTGTGGGGACAGTTTTAAGTCATTGTGTCGTTTGCAGCGCAGGCAGGAGTGACATTAAAGGCCTTTCTCCCCTTCCCTTTTCCTTCAGCCCGGCCTGTTTCTCTTTTGAGATGGAGACTGACCCGCGCTTTATTCAACCAGCTGTTGAGAGCGCGCCTATGTTACGTTTGCTGTAGGACATGTTTCTGCAAGAAAAAATAAAATCACTATCTGAAGGACGGACAGCAAGAGAGGCAGTACATATTCAAAGCGATGCATTCTGTTTCTGTGCTGGTTAGGTGATGGTGGATCCCAGTGAGCCATCTAGGTTTCCAGTATGCACCTTTTGTGATTCTGAAGCTAAGGAATCTTAAAAGAAGTGTTCTTGCTTTCTTGCAGGTTCTGCCGTGTGGCAGTTATTCGCTTCATTTTTGAAGCTTCCGATCTCTGGGACGCACTGCATTGTGGGAGCAACTATAGGCTTTTCCTTGGTAGCCAAGGGACAGGAAGGGGTCAAATGGTTCGAGTTGCTTAAAATTGGTGAGTAGGCTTTCTCTTTCAGGATTCTCCCCCCTAGGCTAGGCTGACAATAACTAAAGGTTCCTCAGAAGTTTGTTTTTTTTGTTTAAGAAGTTTTTAGACACCCATAGATGACAAAAATCATTCAAGTGATGGAAAAAATACACAGGCAAGGGGATGGCTTCATAAAGTGAGTCATAGATGTGAAAGGCACCAGATCAATGATATATAAAACAGTCTAGCACATTTAAAAGTGGCTTCTCAAAGTGCTTTACAGCAACAACAAAAAAAAAAGCACACTGAGAGGAGATGGCAAAATTACCCAATTACAATAAGAGTCTGAAATACAGTAGGAAAACAAAGGGGCAGACAAATTAAATAAAAGCTGTTCTAAAGATCAAAGCTATGTACACGTACATAGACTCGCAGATCTTAAGTTTCTTACTGCACACACTTGGAAGCAAACCTGTGGTGTTATCTGATGCTGTAACATCCTGTTTTTTTTTCTAGTGCTTTCCTGGTTCATCTCCCCTCTCCTGTCTGGCATCATGTCTGCTGTTCTCTTCTTCTTTGTCCGTTTGTTCATCCTGCGTAAGGTGAGGGGAAAAAAACATTCATTTGGGTGCTGTTGTTGGGGTTTCTTCTATGACTCGGCAAACGCTTGTAATGTGTACAAGATGTATAAATCTTCTGAATGGGAATGGACAAGTCTTTATCTGATGGCTCGAGCCAGTATGCATCACTGGCGATTTTCCTGTGAGACAGATATGTACTCTAATAAACAGCCCTGACAAAGTATCGCATTCAGCACCTATTCTGGCTCAAGAGTCTGTTGGCAGCTGTGAATGCAGAGAGCTTTCCTATTAACAGTTCTACTATGACTTAAAGGTGTAAATTTTTTGTAATGTACTTTCTGAGCAAGAGCCTTTGTTTTGTAAAGTTAGACCTGTGGTATACTGAGTCTGTGTGCCTGTGGTACAACACTGTTGTGTACTAATCAAGAGGGAGGTGCTGTTCTTGTCATGAACTGTAGATGGAAGTAGGAAAAGAGGCTGTTGTTCTGCAAATGAATGTTAACTCTGCCTTAGGTGACTTCTGGAAATTCTAGTGTGTTTTTACAAATGCCGGCAGAGCTCTGCTTTGTGAGCCTGTGATTTTTCATCAGACCTATTTTCTATTTCTCATACTCTTGTGACCTGTTCTTGTTCGTAGTAACCTAATTCCCAAAATAACTTGATAACATGCAAGCATGTCCCTTCTTACCAAGTTCCAAGGGCGTGTTTTTTTTCTTGTGTGAAGGACAGAAACTGCTGAAAATACTCAACATCTAATGGCTCCATCTGTTGCTTAGATTTTACTGGTTTAGAAAAATGACAAATACAAAGCCTTATTACAACACAACAGTGAAATAGCCATCCTGTTACCTCTTCTGTATTACCCTGAAAGCGATGCTAGGTTACCAGATGATTTTGAAAGCTTTCCAGGAGAGACTTGGTTTGCGGACACCTGTAGACATTGTAATTTCTGTTCTCTTGAAGTGTTACCTTGCTTAGTGACAATTAAGTTCTAATAGATTTCGATGAAAGGATCCTTAGAACAGTTAATTTCGCTTGAAACGTTTGCTTGTCCCAGAGTTGCAAGATGCGTTTTTTTTTCTTCCATGCATTTCACTGTGAAATATAGTTTGCCAAGCTCTAATGGCAAACCACTGCAGGCTTTCAGGAAATGTTTCCAGTGCCAGAATTCTGAAAATTTAAGATTACTCTGGGAATGGAGTTGTTGTATCATAGCTTAAATGTAGAGACAGTATTGCAATACGAATTCCTTTCATTTTCTTTTAGAGTATTGAGATTTAGTTTTGTTCCTAGAATCTCACTAAATTTAAGTGACGGCAAGTCCTATTTTAATCAGAACTACTTTCAGCCGTCTGTATGAATTAACGTTTAATTGCAGTATATTCACGGATAACACTAATGCCATATTTCTAATGTAACTATAACTATCAGCTGTTTGAAACCCCAAGATTAACTTGTATTAGCTAATAATTTGTTGGCTGAAATGGAGATTACAGCTCCATAGTAAATATAAGGTAGGGTTTTACAGGACATTGGAAGAACTTGGCTCATTTGCCACAGGTTAGGATAGGGCTGTAAGAGTCTTCCATTTTCTCATACATCTTTTGCGTTTTTCAGGAGGACCCTGTGCCCAATGGGCTGAGAGCCCTCCCTGTTTTCTACGCTTGCACTATTGGGATCAACCTCTTCTCCATCATGTTCACAGGAGCCCCACGTAAGTGTCGCTGATACCTTGCATACCTTTTGTGTTAAAATTGTAACTCTGTATTTATTTTTGTGTGAGCATTTGCAATTGTTCAAGGACATGTTTGAGGCCCATATAGGTGCTCAGGGTCCCCCTGCCCCCATCTGTGTATCTTATTTCATTATAGACAGGTTTACATGGAAGCAATGCGGATCGCCTACAACTGGGGCAAGGGATTTAATCTTATTTTTGAGTGAAGTCTGCATGAGTACCGTTTGAGAAGCAGGTGAAAAAAAAAAAGATGCATTGACTAATTTGCCTGTTGATGAAAGCACGAACGTTGTTTCTGTAAATGTTTAAATGCTCTACACAGTTATCGTTGAAATATGTTTTTTTTGCCAGATCTGCTGTGAATGATTTTAGTATGTATCTAAAAAAAAAACCTTTTGATCTGTCTTTTCAGTTGGTTTAGAG
The DNA here is from genome assembly GCF_055471065.1 of Atractosteus spatula. Taxonomy (NCBI): domain Eukaryota; kingdom Metazoa; phylum Chordata; class Actinopteri; order Semionotiformes; family Lepisosteidae; genus Atractosteus; species Atractosteus spatula. The sequence continues at coordinate 8,256,599 of NC_142707.1, forward strand.
TGGGAAACCATATTAAACGTTCGATTTTACTCCTTTTTCTTTACTTACAGGACCGAACTTTTCAAGAAGTCAACTGGCCTGGGCCGATTACAGAAGGCTGCAGGCCGGTGTACGCTGAGAGAGATATATATATGTATACATGCACACACCCAAGAGACATGCACTTAGCTAGCTATTAACAGCCTTGCTTAAAGCGAAGATAATGTTAATCCAGCTTCAACACAGCATCTGTTTCCTCGATCCTGTAGGAAGCCTTCATGCAGTATGAGGTTGCTCTATAGATATAATACAGGTTTGCAGTCAAATATACATACATTAGAATGAGCACACCAGTCTGTAGATGACATACATTATTTCCTTATGCCATAGAAACCAATTAGAAGAATGAATTGGCTTGTCCTAAAAGGCTGGATGTATTGGAAGATGACTGTCTGCACCAACGAGGAAAAGGATTGGATTAGAGATGGAAAAGGCTAGGTTTACAAAAATGCGTCGACAAATAAGGAAGGCCAACCAGTAAGGAATCAGGTGCTAGAAAAGTGGGTAGTGCATGTGTAGAGTCCTGTTCTGATGAGGACCGGAGATGCCTGTGAGCTTTCCATAGACCCAACTATTGCACACGTTCCAAAGCGATCACATGTCAGTCTCGGCAACTGGCTTGAATTCTGCAGCGTAGTGCTCTAAACAGCGGAAGATTGCTAACTCCAAGAAGATACTACATCCACACCATTTTTTTCCTTCTGTTAAAGTTTTTTTCCAACTATTTTTTGTATTTGAAAACCATATCATCATAAAATGACCTGCCAAAGTCCAGATAGCGATGCAATAGAATTTTACTGAAGTATTAGTGCAGTTGATTATTTTTAAATAGCATTTCCACTGCCTGTATCCCTTAAGAAATGAGGTCTTTTTTTATTGTCGTCTTTCCCCTTCCTTTTTGTAGAACAGTTTGGTTCACGATATCAAAATCTTTTTACTGTAAGCCCAGAATGATGAAATTATCTGGTAGTAATTTAATCTTGAACTTTGGCAACTTTGTAACTTGAGAATGGGAGTATAAAACTTTTTCCAGTCTTGGCTTCAGCTGCATAGAAGCCATGAGCTTGAGTATTTTAGATTCTCATTTCCACCTTGCCTAGTTTATAGAAGAAATTATCAAATTTAAATTTCACTGGCTTTATTTGTTCAAGTTTCAAATTTAGTTAATACTCGAGTTGGAAATTTTGAAACGGGTAAGCATTTAAGTATGGACTTTTTTTAAAGTTATTGCAAAACATTTTTTTACATGAAGTGTGTTGTTTCCATATTTTCTTTTCAGTCTGTTTTAGAGAACCTTAATTTTGCTTAGTGTAGAATGGACAACATTTTGGCCTTAATTTTCTCATACAGCTTGTTCTCAGATCTGTTAGAAAAACCTTTGGTTTGTAATTTTGAAATCTTCCTCTACCAAAGTGTTGTAACATCACCCTTAATTTGTCATCCTGTGTGTAGTGCATACAGGAGGACAGTGCCTTTGTACAGTACAGTAAACCTTTGTTTTTTAGCCCAAGAAATGTGCTCTTAATGTTTTACTTGTGTTTATCAATTACACTCCACACAGTCAAAGAAAATTGTTCCTGTGCCTTTTATGATCTGCGAGTTTGTTTCATGTGTTGTAAATATACTGTATAACATTTGCTAAAGCTTCTGATATGCAAATAACTATCCTAAGTAAATGATTTACCAGTGTAGGGCACCCTTAATATTCTTGAGTATTAAACCTATATAATATTTTTGCATTTTCCTGTCATTGAGGGGAAAGATATCTAGTGTAAGGGCTGTAACGGGCCACTTAACTTTTAAGTGTTGCATAGTGCTTTCAAAAAATGAAGAAGCAGAGGTTGGAAAGTGAACTTCTGTAAACCCTGGCTTCTCTGGTTACATTGCTTCTTGAATTTGCTTGTGCAAAGCCCACCCAGTTTAAAAAAAATAATAATCTTCATTTGACTTTGAGTGCAGGTCATTATCATGTGTTGCAGCTGGAGGTTGTGGCACTTCATTTTACTATCAGGATGCAAATGTGACTGTACTGTACCAGAGATTAAAAACAATTCTGGTAATCCTTGTCATAAGACGCGTTACGTAATAGGTTCTTGCTGAATTTGGAAATGGCGAGGACACACTCACTTTGGTCGGTAGGCATGGTTTTGAAATCTGGGTACATGCTGTATTTCTCACTTTTGCTAGGGAATCGTATCTGGTGCCCTGTCTGCCTCCCTCCCTTCCTATCCTGAAACCCTTAGTCATCTGCACTTGGGGTGTTCAGTACTGCTTTTTGAATTTTAGGTATAAAAATTTTAGTGACGCAACCAAGAAATTACTCCTCTCAAGAGGGCCATGTGTCATTGGCACAGCACTGCTTAGCAATAGGTAGAGAAGGTGCTGGAAGAAACTCCTGGACTACCTAAAACTAACTAAACACGAGGTCTGTTTCCTGAGGTTTTTGAAGGTCTGTTCATACAGTACCGAGTCGGAGACAGAACTGCTCTCCAGTGATGCCGACTCTTTCCTTAATGACCCTCTTATCAGTTCCTGTAACTTGTACTTTCTTTTCCTCCCTGAGAGTTTCACTGAAAATGTGTAATGTGTACAGGGTTATCTTTTGATGGCAGTTTGAGGGTTGGTGGGGGAGGGTATCAATATCAAGAAACTAGATGGGGGGAGCATAGTGATCAGAGCCTTGTAAATATAAGCTCTTGATAATGTGGGGTATTTCAGTACTCTGTAGACCCCAGGGTGTCTGAGCCCAAAGGAAGATTGGAGTGAAATTTAGCCGTGCAGTTTTCTGTTCCGTTCAACCCATTTGTCTCCTCCTCATGTGGCTACATGAAGATCAGGATTTCACACATTCTCCTGCAGGGAGCAACACACAGCAGCCCTTCCAAGGATAGGCACCACTGTCTGCTGTTCAGAAAGATCCCTGAAATGTGATCACTGCTCAAAGACTAGATTTCAGTCATGCATGACTTGCAGTGGGGTAACTGTGTTTTGGGACTCAGTGTCTTTCTTTCTGAGCTGCGCAGTGGTAGGTGCCTTGGAAAAGGGGATAACCTGTAGAGGCACCTCTGTGCCGGTTTTGTTTCTGGGGTGGCGGCAGCTGCTGCCCTTGTGTCTCAAATCCCCTTCTCTTTTCTCTGTTCTCCCTGCAGTGCTCGGGTTCGACAAGCTTCCTACATGGAGTATCCTCTTGATCACGCTGGGCTGCGGTGTCATCACCGCCATCGTTGTGTGGTTTGTGGTCTGCCCCCGGCTAAAGAAGAAGATTGAGCGTGAGTGTCCTTGCCAGTTCGCTACATGACATCAGGTCCTGCTGTCTGTGCCATCTTGGCTTGCTGTGCTCTTAGGTGGGCGCAGTCAGTCTAGATCATGTTTTTGCTTAGTTCTCCCCTGATAGGCTTATCTTATTCCATAGGGAGCAAGCATTTTCTTTGCATGCTTTACATGAATGGATATCTTGGATTATGGTTCATAATGAAGGACTGGTGACTTCCAGAATAGTCCATTATTTTATTATTTTGAAAACTTTTCTTTTGTTGGTGCAGATGGAGACCTAATCTTGTAACAACAGGTTATCTGCTAGTCATAAAGTTATGGTAGAGCCTCCTGGGTAGCCCAGAGCTGTCAGTGCAGGACTATGCACAAGTGCCTTGTCTTTTACCCTTGAAGCTGCCCATAGCAAGCTCTTGAAAGGAGCTGGTAATCTGCAGTTAGTTCTCTCTGTTGCCTCCCATGCTGTAGTCTGTTTTGTCATTGTCAGAGACAAAAGATATGGGTACTGCTCCTCTCAAACTGCACTGAAGTCATTAGCAGCTGTCATAGGTCCCGGTGGGGGCTTCACCTTGGCTTGTTTCTCTCTCCTTGGCACAGTTTCTGTAGCAGTTTGCTGCAGTACTGTGCATTGCCTTTCTGGAAAGAGAAGAACTCGCCCTTCATAAGTTTAATTGCTAAAATGGCATTGCTGGACTCGGGCCATAGCCTGATTCTTGTTGAATTGCTTTTCTGTCTACATTGTAAACATGGGAATGACAGATGTGATTTCAGTTTAAAACCCTGAAAGTAGTCTGTCGTACATCTAAAAAAACAATGTAAAGGTAAATTGCACCCAAAAGGTATTTTGTCTAAACTGTTAATATCATTATAACATAATGATCAAAGATTGTTCTTCTCATATAGTATTTCAAGATCATATTGACTGTAGGCAGTCTTCATGATTTTTCTTAAGCTGTCCAGCTGGTATTGTGCTTGAGCTGAGTAAATTATTCTCAGTGTTGGCATTTGGTGTGTATTAAGTATGCATATGTTTTGAAAGCGATTCTTATCGGGTAGGAATGCAGAAAGGAAGCAAATCAAGATAGTGAATTTGCGGGGAAAGCAGCCAGAATATCTTGTTTAAAAAAAATCCACCGTCATTGCTACAGAAAGAATAAAAGGCATGCGTTTATGACAAAGGCATTGTAAAAGATTTGTAGATGGGGGAAGTGTTGGAGTTAACGCTCTTTCCCAGTTAGTGTTGATGACTCGGCACAGGGGATTTGTCCTCATTTTAAAAGGAGACTTTTACCAAAGTAAAAATCCTGTCTAAATCTGGGTGGTTTGTGTGGTCATGGTTTACAGCAAGCTGGGGAATTTTAAAGTCAAGGTGACTCTCCATTGTCAGAATAGGAGACACGGATTCAACTGGCAAGTTTTCAGGGAAGGGGGCTATGAGCTTTCGTTTAGGTGGGAGAGCAGTCCCAGCAATCCCAGCCTATGTACCCGTCTGCCAGGTAAAGAACATTGAAGTCCAAAAGGTTTTTGAGATGTCAAAATGGAAGCTGCCGTTTATTCCCAACATTTTTTGGTGTGAAACGCTAAGAGTGTTAAGCCTTTAATAAGATTATCATTAAAGAGATATTTGGTGGGATTAAAGCTTAAGTCTCCTCAATGATTTGCTACGTTTTCCTATGCAACATTCTAGAAAGCATTTCTTGTGTGCCTGATTGCAGGAGACATCAAATCCAGCCCGTCTGAGAGCCCTCTGATGGAGAAGAAGAACAGCGACATGCATTCTATTCTCCAAGCCGTCCCCGAAGAGCCCAGCAGGATTCTGTCTGAGACCAAGAGCCCCACACCGGACCACACATCCTTGCTGCTAAACACCCGGCCCCCAGCAGAGGAGCGCACCATCTCCTTCGACATCGGGGATTCGGAGGACTGCGAGGAGAAGGAGGGCAGGGACACCACCGCTGATCTCAATGGTGAGATGCCAAGAGTTGCTATACCCATAATACAAAGATGGCCTGATCCTGGAAGCTTTTTTTTTTAAGTCCTTTGAATTTAACCACAGTCGGTCAAGGCTGTGAGCCTCCTAAGTAACACCCTTGCGATTCTCTTGTGCTTTTAGTGGTTCAGAACGGCGGGCATGTGCAGTTCAGCAACGTCACCAGCCACATCCCCAGCAACGGCTACAGCCAGTACCACACTGTGCACAAGGACTCCGGCCTCTACAAGGACCTCCTGCACAAGCTGCACCTGGCCAAGGTGGGCGACTGCATGGGGGAGTCCGGGGACCGGCCCATGAGGCGCAACAACAGCTACACCTCCTACACCATGGCCATCTGCGGGATGCACATGGACCTCTTCAAGCCGCGGGACGGCGAGGGGAAGAGCGGGGCCTCGGCCGAGGAGGGAGACAAGGACAAGGCGGGAATCCACAACGCCGAGCACAGCAAGAAGAGGGTGCGCATGGACAGCTACACTAGCTACTGCAACGCCGTGGCCGAAGCCAACGTGCCCGAGGGCCTGGAGGAGAGCGAGGTGAAGCTGGAGATGGGCATGGGCGACCGGAAGAGCAGTGATGGCTCCCTGGAGGACTGCCTGGACAAGGACAAGCCTGCAGTCTCCCTGCTCTTCCAGTTCCTGCAGATCCTCACCGCTTGCTTTGGCTCCTTTGCTCACGGAGGCAATGACGTCAGGTAGGCCAGCTCCTCGGGCTCCGGATGGGTGGGGCAGGGGTACTGGGGCATGTTTGTGGAGGTGTTTCAGTGGGTCGGAGGGGCAAGAGCTTGAAAGGGATATAAAATCAGAATGTTCCTTGCTGTCCAGTTCAGTGCTTTACCCCCTCATTCCAGCTTTTATAACTTGTGTGGCTAGATGGTGGAAGAACTAAAAGAACTGAGCTAGTTGTTGTTTCCCCCCCCCCACACACAGCAATGCCATCGGGCCCCTGGTTGCTTTGTGGCTGGTGTATGAGAGTGGCCAGGTGGCGTCCAACACCCCAACTCCCATCTGGCTGCTGCTGTTTGGTGGCGTCGGGATCTGTGCTGGCCTGTGGGTCTGGGGCAGGAGAGTCATCCAGACGATGGGCAAGGACCTCACCCCCATCACTCCTTCTAGGTGAGAGTGTGCACTGTGCCCGGGGTCCTCGATTCAGTTTAAAGAAGAGAATCGGATCGGCTCCCTGTCAGCCGACATGAGGGTCCTGTTTGTGATGGCTTAGATCTGTAATGTTCTCTTCCGTTTCACAGTGGTTTCAGCATCGAGTTGGCGTCGGCTTTGACTGTGGTGATTGCCTCAAACGTCGGTCTGCCAATCAGCACAACACACTGCAAGGTACGTGGTGTGCATTTGAGTTAATTGGCTTGCTGTAGACTGGGGGTAGTATTATGAGAGGGTCAAGCATATTGTGGTGTTGAGTTGTATATAAGTAAGTGTTTAAAAAAAAAAAAGCACTGTTGGTTTTCTATTCCAATACTGAGACAAACCACAGGATTTTTTTGTCATTCTGAGTGTCTCTTTGATTTTGGATTAGTCCTATAATGCAATTGGTTAACATTGCAATAATATTTTAATCTTAATCTGAAAAGACCCAATTCCGTGATCTTTAATATGAAGCCACATGGCCTCAGTATTTGTAGTGGGGATGGGCAGTTCCAGAGCCCCAGGTGTTTTCCAGGTCCTATTCAATGAGGAACCAGGTTTCATCCTTAAACAGTTGATGTATGTGGATAAAAGTCATAAACTGAATTAAAGATCGGAGGTGGCCCCGACAGGGTGTGATGACTTTCTGAGAGCCCTGGAGGTAATGATGGATACGCTGTTCTCCCCACAGGTGGGCTCCGTTGTTTCTGTTGGCTGGCTGCGCTCCAAGAAGGCCGTAGACTGGCGTCTCTTCCGCAACATCTTCATGGCCTGGTTCGTCACCGTGCCCATCTCCGGTCTCATCAGCGCAGCCATCATGGCCATCTTCAAGTTCGTCATCTTCCGCTCCTGAGCACTGCCAGGGCGTGCGCGCTGTGGCACTGGGGAGGTGGAGATTAGAATTTTAATCAGTCATGCTTTCTAATGGCAGGGGTGGCACGGGACAGGTTTTTCATAGGCGATTAATGCGGCTTCAGTCACTGAGAAATTAGTTGCTCTGTATTAATGTGCTTTAACTCCTTAGGTGTATGAATAACCCACTCGAGATGCTGTACATTTTTGCCAATCAGACAAAAAAATAGCTCTACTTTGTATTTTGTAATTATGTATATACAGTAACTTTTTTTTATACACATACAAGTTAAGTGTCAGAATTACACACAGTATTAGGTTGTTTTTCCTTTAATTTCCCTAAGTGAGTACATAGCAGTGAAGCTACTAATGCCATCCTCAGTGGGCATCGCTGCCATTTTATTCACGAGGATGGCACAGAACTGCAGCAGGTACCTGATCTACATACATCTGCCTTAAAACAAAGAACAGTGTTCAGAAGCGTACAGGTGTGGATGGGTGTGCACAAGGTCTGGTGATCATAGTAGGTGTCTACGGCATCTGGTTCTAGTTGCCGTTCCAAAGCTTTAAATATCACAAGCAGAGAAGGGACTTAGTTTTGGGTGTTAGAAAACTCATTGACTATGGATGCGCACATGTTCTGGGGATCTGTGGTTTAGAGTAGATGTGGTTTTGGGTCTGATATTTGAGTTAGGTGCCACTGAAGCAGTCAAGTGCAGCTGCTGAGATAGCTGGGTCTTGTGCATGCTACCATTCCCACACCGTTTTGGACTGCTTTATAGCCAAGTCCTGTTAGTGTTTGTTTAATCGGCAAGAAAAAAGATCACATTATAGAGTGGTGAAGTGTGATCTTGGAAATAGAAGAAACTTTTGAAAAGGCTTTTTTTTTCCCCAAAGGGGATTTTTTTAACTCCATTATTTAGTGACATTATCAAATGTGTAGCTGGTGCTTTGGGTTTTTTTTTTCTTAAGGACCTTTTGTCTGCAGCCGTGCAATATATCAAAAGGCTATAACTGTTGTAAGCACCTGCTTCTAGTGAGTTTGTAAAGTTTGCAGTCTTTCAATTTGATGGCCTTAGGGTGACCTTAAAATTTAACCTTTTTAATTTGAAGTTTTATATTCAAAAGGAACAAAATAATACTAGCTGACGCTTCAGACGTTCTCCTTGAAACCAAACATCTACAAAGCGCACAAATGGGTCCAGCAGACTGATGAAACAGCTCTCGTTTCTTCTTGCCGTAGTCTATAGACCACACCTGGGTGGGTCTTTTTCAGAACGATGGTTGTTTTGCATGCAGGTACCAAAGAGAAACAAGTGCTGCCAATCTGTATACACTTTCTTTAAGTCTTCCGATGTGACTGGACATAAGGAAAAAATAAAGATTTTTTTTAAACTCTACTTTTGTATTGCCTGTCTCTGAAGAATATCCATCCATTTTCCAGCTGCTTGCTCCAATTCAGGGTCGCTGGGGAGCTGGAGCCCATCCTGGCATGCAATGGGTGCAGCCTGGACAGGCTGCCAGTCCATTGCAGGGCAAACAGATACACACCGGGGCAAGTTAACCAGAAGCCCTTCAACCTACTAGTATGTTTGTGGACTGTGGGAGGAAACCGGAGCACCCAGAGGAACCCAACATGAACATAACTCCAGAAATTGCGCCCTGGGTCTGGAATAGAATCCAGGGCACTAGTGCTCACCACTGTACCTCCATGCCACCTCCTACACCTCCTCTTTCACCAAATGTTCTTAATTAGGATGTAAACTTTCATCCCAACAAGTAATAGAATTCTATTAAATTACAACTAACCTTTTCTCTTACCAGTGCCGAGGACTGGTTTAGGACTTACAAGTTCAGTGTGTTTTTATCACATGATGCCCTCTTTTATTCAGTAACTTAATCTCCAGTGGCCTTGGTTATCTGTGCCATGTGTAGTGCAAGATGTCTGCTGGCAAATTATTGAGCCTTAGATTTTCATTCATACTATAAGAGTATATTTTATTGTTTTTTGAAAATACAGATGCTGTTGCGTACTTTTAATCATTGTGTAAAAATAAAGTAAATGCAATAACAGTTTAAAGGGAGGTGGGAGTTGAAAATAAAATACATAGACCTTAATCTAGGCCTTTTTTATTCCTACTGTAGTGTATGGTGTTCAAGATGTCCATGATCTTGGGTCACTTGGCTCCTGGCAACAAAGCAAACTAGATGGGCCAATATACTGTAACCTAAGGTTTTACCTCTTTTTTTTTTTTGGGTAAGAACAAGATCACAAAGACGGGCATTAATCTCCCACTGATATCCCTTTATTCTTTTATTTTAAGCAATAAATTGTTCCTTTGATCCCCAAAAAAAGCATGCATGTGAGCATCGTTTTCCTCCAGTGGAAGATGTCTCCATTCTCATTCAAGATCAGCTGAGGAAGAAAAAGCGAGAGACTTGTTACTGCAAGTGTAAATCTGGTTATTGAAAGCTGTGCATGCTGAGGTACAGCGAGATTGCATGAAGCAAGAACGGCCTGCCTAGTTTAACCACCTGATTCTTCAGTGTTTCAAAAAGCCTGACAAAGGTCAGCCAAAAGAGAGCAGGACCTTGATCAGAAAGCTTCTGTGTCGTGGTAAAGGCTGCAGCAGTTATCCTCTGATTACTATACCATGAATAGAGCGCTTGTGCACCATGAAAATGGACAATTTGCTAAATAACCATATTTCTGAGAGGTGGGTGGAAATGAGAGAATACCCATAAAAATCACATGCAAACCCCACACAGAAGATACCCCAGCCTAGAATCCAACGCAGTGAGGAAGCAGCACTAACATTGTGCCCCTCTTGTCCTTACGGCCTGTGGATAGTTTTCAGATGAAGAGAAGATTTGACTTCTCTTTGGTTACTTTAGACCAATCGATTAACCACAGCTCCCATTCGTGAGGCCCAAAATCCAGCAGGTTTTCAAGGGTTCGTTCAATCAACACCTGAAGGCCTTTGTAAAGTGTTGCGTGAATTAGTCTAATTAGGCTAGCGATGAGCTCAGGTAGATCAGTAAAAGCAGAAGTGGAATGAAAATCCACAGGCAGTGTGGCCCACACTGGTGCATTAATCTCTCCTTTGTAGTTCTCGGTCATGAGCTAATCTGCTGTACCTCTCAATGGCAGAAGCATCCATCTCCCTTATTAATAATAAATATATTAAATCAAAAGCCTAAATAAAAAAACACTGGGTCATAAATATGCAAATCCCCTAATTCTGTGAGATGCACTAGATCTTTGATCCCATTAACTGATCTCATCTTTTGTCTTGAATAGCAGTGAAAGACAGACTTTTCAGGCACTGATCTCACTGACGCTCCAGGACCCGAACTGGAGACACCTGACCTCATGCATCCTCTACAGAACAGGGATTTAGCCCTTATGCAATCAAGCGGATCCGACATCAAGCGGATCGACGGCAACTTACTTTCCATTTCTTCTTCTTCCTGGGCTTTTCCTGTAAAATAAAAAAAGAACATCTTCTACTTAAATTCCCTTGGGATACCTTTTTTTTTACAAGATTCTCCGAGCACCTAGGCCTTTAAATGGCCCTTCTGCCATCGTGCACCACATTCAAGATTCCCTTGAATATTTACTGATTAGTCCCTTCACAGCTGTGCTGACTGCAACCTGTATTTGGTGTTGATACTGCTTTCCAAGACTGTTGAATTCACCTCAGGAACAGGTCAATCAGCTTGTTGTTTATTCTATCAGCTGATATTTTGAATACTCTCCTTTGCTTTGAAGGAGCGTAATGGGTGACTCATAAGCTTTGGTGCCAGTGGACTGCTGTCAGCTGATCATTGCTAAACGAGCGCTGGGAGCAGTATGCGAGACGCCGTTTGGATCACATGGCCCCAACGTATACCGCTGAACGCGATGCCGCAGAAACAGCAACGTGCCACCAATGTCATTTTCAACAGTGGTAGCGGCCAGCCAGCCAGCCCCCTGCAAACCCCATGCAAGCAATCCCCCAGATGTGCACAGTGGAAACAATCAGCTATGATATAGCACAGCACCCTGGTCCTGAGATTCAGATGTGTGGGCTGCACTGTCACGGCCTGAGCCAGCCAATGCAAGGCAGACTGGAACAGGATCTCACTTTCTGCTCCAATGCTCCAGGCAACTGAGGCAGATTTATTCATGACCCTTGACCCCTGGTCTCGCTCCCATAAAACTAAGATGAGGGAAAAATCTAAATTTTCGTTATGTTTCTTTTTCACCCCTGCGGGGTAGATCTTGGAGTCTCTAACTGAGCTTCTGTAAACTCAGCTGTCCCTAATTTCCTAACACTGTCCAGGTTCACAGTGACTGCGTGCATTAATCTCTTTGGATTACCAGATGGGAAGAATTTAGATCAGACGTTCTGTATTTATTGCAAAAGTGAAATAATGGGAAGCTGAAGCTTCCTTTTTTATCAAAGTGACACTGCAATAAACGCTTTACAGTTGTGAGCCACTTCTGAAACAGTACAAGTTCAAAACTGGACATATTGCATGAAGACTTGTGAAATACAGGTGGCTCCTAGGAACCTACCTCTCCTGTCCTCCTCGCTCTCTGAAAAGAAAGAAATCATCAATCAGATCACAGAGGGTAGAGTTTCTTCTAAAAATACTAGATTCCTCAGATTTAAAGGGGTTTAAGTAGGTTGTGCAGTGCCTTCAAAATCATTTCACAGGCAGGAGGAATGCATTCTCTAAATAATGACTACAAATAATGAAATCATATTCCTAACCAATGTGCCATTGAGCTGAAATTGCAGAAAACGGTCTTAATGTTGTTCTTAGCTTCTTAGTGTTTGCTTTTCTTCATGCTACGATATTCATCAAAGGCTTAAAATTACTCCAGGACTCTGCATTAATTGCTGTCTAGCTGCTTCAATTTTATACAAATGAATCTGAGAATCTTGAAAGTGTCTCTATGATTAGAGAGCTCCCTGTAGATTCTTAGTTGCCATTCTTCAGCTGACAGTTAATGCCGATGGGAGACTTGCTCCGTAGTAGAGATAGGCTTCGTAAACAGTTTTGACTGTGTTGCTAGGGGCTTACAATATGTCTTCCTGTTATTAACTGTTATTGAACAGTTTTGGCACCGATGGATAGTAAATCTCTTTTTATTTGTGGATGCCACCCAGCTCTGCAGTCTAGGTGTAACACACCTTCCCTTCTCTTGATTTAAATCATGGTTTGGAAGTCCCACTCATAAATCTTATCTCTTAGTATCCTCAGGACAGGGAATGGGCAATAATTAAAGCTTATTCTAAGGCATAGGCATATTTTTTTCATTGGGAACACAAGCTGAATTCCATCTACGTACGTCTATGTCAGGACCTGAACAGAAGGCTGAATAGAACAGTCAAAATCTCACAGTGACATTAGGGCCATAGAGATCCAGAGGAAAGAAACAGAAAGCAGTTGGGGTAGTAGGATAGTTTTGGAATCGGATAAGAAAAAATCTCTATACTGTGTTGAGTTATACACTGTGTATGTTTCTGTAACTTTGACAGAAATAAATAGAATATGATGGATTTGCATCTTTGATTTGTGAAAATGTACCCCCATCACACAGCTCTTAATATCCCCCAACTTAATTTGTGCTTGTTTGAGCACATATCCAGACCTTTCCTACACAGCATTACTGAGTTGTCTTGGATTTCTACATTGGCTGTTTTTGTCCTGTTATTTAAACATTTGCCCCTATTTTAACATCCTTGTAGCACGGAAACACAAGAAAATGGGGCGCAGGAGAGTCACCTTCTTCGATTGCTAAACCCTCAATCAGATCATCTGCAGAGAGAGAAGGCACAATTTCTTTTTACAAGAAGATCTCAGGTGTTCCCTCCTGTCAAAAAAAAGTGATGCTCGACAAGGTGGCTATTATTACAATGTAATGATTAAATGTACTTGGTTGATTAAATCTGATTTTCTGTATCAGATAACTATATGATTAAATTTGATTGGCTATATAAATGCAATTCATTCTCTAGGGAAAATAATCATTGTTCTGTGCCATATAGATAAAATCAAAAATTAGTAGTTGGGTTAGATGCTAATGAATGTGAGAGAGAGATGAGTAGGTATAAAGTATACTGTATAAAGTATGAACTGTGACTCTAGATAAGGGAACTATTATGAGGATGGAGTTTGTGACATATATAATGCATGTATTCGAGTGGAAGTGTTCGAGATTTAACACCCCAATCTTCCTCCTGAACTTCTATTATAAACACCATTAATTCCCAACACAGCATCACATATTCTAGAAAATGAGTGTAGTTTCAGAAGGAAGAAATCAATACTTTGTCTATTTATCAATTACACTTTCTTGGGCGTGACTTTTTTAGAATCCTCTTTGTTAAACTAAGTTAAAGATTATTTCTTTAAATGACCCATCATGCTAGGAAATGGAAAAGGCCTGCATCGCATGATGTGTCTTCCTGGATCGTTGCAGACTGAAGGTTAAGCACACACTGTCAGGCTAGATCCCCTCAGATAACTTCATGTAAGGCTGGGTTCTGCACGAGGCCAGCCTGCTCTGCTGACACTGAGCCCTGCCATTCCTGAGTGGCCATCTACAATAAGAGGCTAAAATATGGACAGGGCCATATCTGTTCAATAAATTCTGATTTATGTCAGGACTGGAGACTGCTGGGAAATCATGTGGGTTTTATTGCACAACAAGTAGAGAACTGTCATGAAAACAGCTTCATAAATGCAATTCATTTTCAAGGGAAAATAATCATTGTGCTGTGCCATATTTATGGTTCTATCACCTTAAATTTAAGAATCCCTTTAACATATTTGGCAAAAGTTCAATTATTGCTCACTATAAAACAAGAAATGTTAGGAAAGGGTTAGAAGAAGAATTAAAGTATAGTTAAAGCCTGCACTCATGAAAACGATGGAAGAACCATTTCTGGTTCTAAATGGCATGATTTTACCTTGTGTTATTAAATTGGGGTCTCAGTCTATTTATTGACTGAGCAGTCTCCAGTTAACACATTTATGCTTCAATTCTGTCATCAATCTAGACTGCTAACTAGAAAAAAACCCTAAATCATACTTCTTAAAGTACCACACTATGCCAGACAGACAATCTTAAAAATTGTACATACATACAGATCAGAGGTCAAAACATGAAAATGAAAAGCAAAAAATATTGTTTCCTTTTCTTTTCTGGGAGTGGCACATTGTGTAACCAAACCGTGCCCTAGTATTTGCTGTTGGAGAGAATAGTCATGTATTTATAATAAAAAGCTCTTGATATCATTTATATGGAGTTGTCTGCCACCAGACTCCTGCTCCTGCTTGATGTCCACTTGTGTGATAGATCACTTCTTGGGTGCCTTTTGTAAGTGTTGGGTGGGAAAAACTTTGTTTTTGTTTTGGATTTGGTTTGTTATGTTCAGAAACACTCAAAATAAATAGCAGTTTGTTCACAACAAAATGGTAACCTACCTAGATTGCCGAGGTCATCTGTTTCGATATTTTCTAAGGAGGAAAAAACAACAAATCAAAGTTGCACTGTCAGTTCCCGGTGCTACAAACAATGGATAGTCTTCACCAATTAGTTTTGTGAATTCCATATAAATAACCAATTATTTCCCATTTCCATTGGAATAACCAGTTGTTTTCATGTCTGAGCTTGTAGTTAACTGGGAATCTTTTTAAGTATTCAAAATTATGAACAGGAAAATTTAAAATAGGAGAGTGATACTGCACAGAGTCATGTCCTAAAGGCAAGTTCTTTTCACTTAGCTCAGCAAGAGCTGTCTGTCATCACATGTGCATTGACCCTTTGTTTCTCAGATCCTTATCATTTAACCCAGGGTGCCAGGGTAAAGATCAGCTCCTCTGCGCACAGTGATTTAGCAGCCTGGGAACACAAAGGCCACAGGGATTGAGCGTGTAACAAAATGTAGAACACTCTCCTTCTTCCTGGGTGATTTTTGAACATCCAGTGCAATAAATATGGGGAAACCTGGGTCACGTGGCCAGCATACAGTGTCGCCGTTTTGGTGATAAAGGCTGCAACACAAAGTTGAAGCTGTTTGGACGCATCAGGCTGTTTAAATACTATCACTACCTCAATAATAAGGAGGTGAATAAATCAAGCCATTCAATTCACCCTTGGACCACAAGAGTCAGCAGAACACGCTTGCGCAAGAGTATCGAGAGAACTTTCAAAACTGTATTCACTCACACACACAATACAGAACGAATGAGCCATCCCAGGCAGGGCAGACTTAAAAACACAAACAATTACACTGGACCCTAGTTTTACAATGAAAAACTAGACTTATAAATCCAGAGAGTCTTACCTCTTTTCTCAGAGGCTGTGAAAGAACAACAGGAAAGAGTGTGAGCTCAGGCAGCACATTTCTCGGAGGCACTGCTGTGACCTGCTATGGCTCAGTGGAGGCAGTGCACAGCTGCCTCTAGAGTCACTGTCCCAGGCCTACAAACATCTGGATCTCCTGCATACATCAGAAATCTGTCCCATATCTATGTCTCTTGGATCCTATTGCTGCTTATTAAATATACATATTTTGTCACAGTATTAAAATAAGCTGTCCTATTATAGCACTTTCAACATGTTTTAGAGAGTGCATTGCTGTATTTGATTTTTTAGTAACATTATGTATGTAAATATGTATTTTTTGTAGTAACTATGTATTATAAAGTACACTGCTGTGCAGAATGAGACAGGTTCAGAGCAGTGGCAGCCATACTCTGTCCTCTAGCCTCTCCCCCTGCCCCTCCCCCTGCCCCTCCCCTAGCCCCTCCTCTAGCCACTGCTCCAGCCTCTGCTCTAGTCTCTCTGCCAGCCCCTGCTCCAGCCCCTCCCCCAGCCCCTCCTCCAGCCTCTC
Source organism: Atractosteus spatula (assembly GCF_055471065.1). Lineage (NCBI taxonomy): Eukaryota > Metazoa > Chordata > Actinopteri > Semionotiformes > Lepisosteidae > Atractosteus > Atractosteus spatula. The sequence goes on from NC_142707.1 coordinate 8,272,783, forward strand.
CCCCAGCCTCTCCTCTAGTCTCTCCGCCAGCCCCTCCCCCAGCCCCTCCTCCAGCCTCTCCCCCAGCCTCTCCTCTAGTCTCTCCGCCAGCCCCTGCTCCAGCCCCTCCCCCAGCCCCTCCTCCAGCCCCTCCCCCAGCCTCTCCTCCAGCCTCTCCTCCAGCCTCTCCTCTAGCCTCTCCCCCAGACCCTATCCTTGCCCTGGCCAGGGTACACCATGCGTTCCTCATGGTCACATAAATACACATAGAGCATGACCATTTTCCTTTGAGCCCAGGTGGGTTTACACCTCAAACTCACCTAGATTTTCCACCTCCTCTTCCTCTGTATGCTCTGTAAAGATAGCAGGAGAGCTATGTGTGAGTATTGATTTTTTTACGAGAGAGAGTTGGTGGGGTACAAATGTGACTCTTTTCAAGGTAACGTGTTAGCCCTGCAAAGTCAGGTCTTTTGCTCTTTATACTGAACAAACATTGAGCTGTATCTTCCAAATTCCAGTGGCAGAATGTTTATTCAGCTTAACCTCTTATGTGCAGAACATAAGTGCCTGAGCTGGCCTCATCCTGTTGTATGCTGAATCTGAAGCATTCACACATTTTTATAACATGTATTTATAATAGCTGTTTCCACACAGAACCTTTGTATACCACAATAATTAACAGCACTGAAGGCTTCAATTTCAAATACCGCCCAACTTCATTTTAAACAAATGTGCAAAGCTTACTGTAATATTTTATGTTTAATAAAACATCTGTTTAGTTTTATTTCTTTTCACTTCCCGTGTGAAATTCTGACACTTGGCCAGGTTTTTAACGTCAGGGTGTTCAGATCTCCGGGGTGTGTGTCACATCAACCACTTATCTTTCCGGCTCTGCTTTGCAGAAAGGAACTGTGTGGCCTACCTCTCTCGGCTCCCTCCTGGCTCTCTGGAACACAAACACACACACACACCAGGAATTACACCAGGCAAGCTGGCACTGCATGCTACAGGTGGAAAAACACGCTTAATGCTTCCAGCCTACCTGTATCGTCTTCCTCTGCTTCAGTTTTTAATCCTGGAAAATAAAACCATGAAGAAGCACCATTACAAAGTCCAGAGTCCAATTAGATTGAGAGCGTGTGATCTGGGCACTGTTTTTCTGTTTCTCCACAGCAGTACGGTATGGTTTTACTTCCATCCAGTCATTTTCTAGCCACTTTATCCAAATCAGAGTCGCAAGGGAGCTGGAGCCTATCCCAGCAAGCAATGGGAGCAAAGCAGGATACACCCTGGATGGGACGTCAGTCCATCGCAAACACACACAGACACAAACACAGACTCACGCCAGGGCCAATCTTCCCCAGAGCCTAGTTAACCCACCAGCAAGTCTTGGGACTGCGGGATGACAGCTGAGCACTCTAAAGAGACCCACATGAACACAGGGAAAACTTACAAACTCCATGCTGATAAGCATCCCAGGAATTGGGCCAAGAGCTGCAAGGCAGCAATGCCAACCACTGTGCTGCTATTCCACCCACTGGAATTTTACTGCAAAAGCACTTAATTATACTCCAGTGCTTTCCTACAAATGTAATGTAATTCTGACCTTTACTGCACTGAATCTTCCTTCTCCTTGCACTGTTTATCCAGGAATGTATTGTATGTACTTCTGTCTGTAAACTTTGTCTATCAGTTTCCACCTGCTCAGCAAAAACTATACATAGAAAGACCACTCTAAATAGAGCTCAACCCCACATTAATCACTCAATGAAACGCCAGAAAAACAGGCTTCACACCTCATTACTTACCTACATTCTCCTCTAACTCCTCCTCATCTTCCACTTCTACGAAAAAAAGAAGAAAATGATGCCAGCACTGTTAGCTATTTGTTAATATAACAAGATACTACAGGGGGGAAAAAAACTCATCAGCTGGATTAGGCACTAACTGCGTAAGAGTTTGTCACAAAAGTGCCAGCGTCTGAGCTTACTAAAGCAAGGGTTCAGACAGATCACTGGGGAAGTCTGCTAGCTGCAGTGCATGCAGTACTTCATGAAGCTGTTGTATACTGCCCTCTTCCTCTTTTCTTCTTCTTCTGTTTAGCAAAAGCAGTAAGAAGAATTCAGGCCAGAAGAATATACAGTATGTAAAAGACCTCCTTACCCCTTGCAGCACTGTCATCTTCTGGGAAAAGAAAGAACGAGAAGTGTCATCTTGCACGAATGGGAGGACATGTTTTAAATTGTACCATGGAGCGCTGTGTATCAAGGGCTCTTCCAGGCCAGGGGCAGCACTGCACACAATTTAGTTGTGAGAAAGTTTCTTAAAGTTTTATTCTGGCTTATTTAATGTGAGGATTTTTGGGGGATATATTATGTTTGGGAAACAGGATTATTTCATTTGGAAGCCTATGGGATTTCTGGTATACAGTACCTGCTGAGCCTTACATTCGTAACAGCTAAGCTCAGGCAGTACCCTTCTGCCGATCTAACCTCTGCATGTCCCTTTTGGTAGAAGGTAGACAGCCATCATCTGAGCCAAGATTTCAACCCACAGCCTTACAGTTAAGAATACAGAACCTTAACCACTACGCTACACATCTATTTTAATTCTGAGACTCTTTTTTGGGGGGTTTCAATGAATTGCACAGAGCACCACATAAAATAAATGTATTATCTGAATACAGAATTGGAGCAAGAGCTTTTCACTAACGGTGTGAACTTGTATTTCACCTCTCAACGTCACACGCTAACCTTCTTGTGCTTTCTGGAGGTTCGTTCCCAGCAAAACGAAGAGATTACGACACCGCTGGATCGTAATGTTCCCAAACGGTTTCATGGAAGGGTATTGATAAATCCCTCCGTCTGTGTAGCGGCTAGACAGCGCGGCTACTGACCAGATAGCAGCGTGTTACTGCGATACAGAAACCACCTCATAGGCTCAGTATTCGAAAAACACCGCTCTTTCGTCTCTGCTTTCTACTCGTAGGTTCAACTGTTTGTTATTTGGCTCGCTGCAATCTCTGGTTTGGTTTCACAAGGGTCGCAGAATGCTCTCTAGAGTTTGTGGAGTTCAGCCGTTTGGCCAGTCTCCCCGAGGGCAGCTGGGACTGTTTTAAATCTGATTCCCTGACCGATTTCTTCCCAGTCCGGCCTTGGCACCGAGTGGATTCACGCAACAGGACACGCACATCACGCGTCTGGCGGTCTCTACTTAACCCGTTACGGTTTCCGACAGACATCCGCATAATCACAGGCTCTGACCGGGCAGAGCAGGATTTTCACGGCTTGGATTCATTTTATCTTTTATTACTCAGATACCTCCTTTTTCACAATTTCTGAAAAAGACGTAATCAGATGCTTGGCAATATACCAGTTTGACACTGACATACTCAGCACCTCATTTCTCTATGGAAATATCACAATATCTATTTTCAGTGCGAAAAGCTTCCGTTCCTATCAATATCATTAAAATTTTGATATATCCATGTTTCTTAGGGAATAACGCTAATAACGTAAACGTTTTAAATGAAATGTAATAAAAATAGAAACAAGACATTGTAAAAATGTAACGTTTATAAATATCATAAAGTATAAACCTACATTTCCATCTAAATTTAATATTTTATGACTGGTTAAAATATACCTAGAGATTAGCAGCAAAGCTTTTCAAAACTGTTGCAGAATTCACGTTGTTGTACGGGAGATTATTAGTTGTTAATTGTAAATAGCTGGCACAGATATATTAAATACTTGGTTATGCCTTTTTTTAAATACACAAGTAACCCGAACTAAGTGACTGAAATTAGGTCAATTGTGAAAAACAAGAGTAGAGTGTCTGGCAATGGGCTGCGTTATGGCTGCTGCAAGGCGTGCTCTTCTATCGAAGTGGTTTTGTCTCCATCTAGCGGCGACATTTTGAGCATGGCAATGTGTTTGACAAAAGCACCCGAACAGGATAGAAGGATAAGTAGGACAATACGGTCCCGCAGAGAGTCAACGGAAGTGATGGCTGGAGTTAATTAGAACACAGCTAGGATCAGATGTGTAGCTCTTTTGCATTTCTATTGGTCCTTGATACAGAACGATTCTTGTGTCTTTAAATTGCGAAAAATAAGTATTTCAACAGCAACCTTGAATCAGATGACAAACGCCTTTCTGATATCGAGAGCGCACAAGTGGTTTTCACTTAAAAAGGCACAGAGGCCCGCAGAGAACGCGTGTCTCTGTAAAAAGCCAAGTGCGTTTGAGTGCACTTGCAGCCAACGAGCAAGGTGAAAGCCTCTTCCACACTCTCCCCCTCGGGACTGCCCTCGGCTGCAACGCAGCAACAGCTGCCCTTGTCGTCTCTGAAACCGATTAACGATTCCGCGTTTTGAAGCGAGCCTCCTGCCTCAGATAATCTGCCTGATAAGAGCATTAAGCCGCAGGCAGCAGCAGACACCGCCGCGTCACCCTGAATTGAGGAGCGGTTGTTGGAGTGATTCCTCTGGCGGGCGGCATCTCGTCCTCGCTCGCTGGCTCGCTGCAAGCCTCCTACTGACCCGACACAGCTTATGTGCTTGTAAATATAAAACGCATATATGTAACACGGGCGACACCGCGGCGCCATGGTTAGCGTTGCTGTCTTGCTGCACTGGGTTCAGTCCTGGGCATGGGGTGCTGTCTGTGTGGAGTCTGTATGCCCCCCCTGTTTTCACGTGCTCTGGTTTCCTGTGTGTGTCTGTGTGTGCCCTACGATGGACTGTTGTCCCCTCCAGCGTGTACCCTGCCCTTTGCTTGCAGAGATAGGCTCCAGCTCGTGACCCCTAACTGGTCAGAAAATGAATGGATGGATGGGAAGATAATATACACAAAGTCCTAAAGGGAGTTTTAGTCCTGTTATTAATTTCATCACTTTGACATCTTGAATAGTAGGGAAGAGCTAAGTTTCAAGCTCATACCCCAATTCATTTATCCAGATGAATGATCCTCAAAAATCCCAGGGCACTTCTCGAAAACAATAGGGGTGTGAACCCCAGTGTCCTGGGCAAATTTCATAGTTCATCATTCATATCACTATTCTCCTCCCCACTGGGGAGCTGGTGTGTGGTGAGTGTACTGGCTCACTATGGCTGCCGTTGCATCATCCAGGTGGGGCTACAAATTGGTCGTGGTGGAGGGGAGTCCCCATTACTGTTTTGAGTGGAGTGTCCGTATAATTATTATTGCTGTTAATAATAATAATCACTCTCAAACCACAGTTTTGATACTAGCCTATCAGCTGTATGAGGAAGGTCACATGTTCTGCACTGCAGCTCAAAGTTAGAAGTTAATGCACTGGCATAGAGTCAGAGCAGCTTCACACATGCTGAAGTCCAGGACATCTGTAAACACAGTACTGCAACTCAAGGGAAGGAACGCAAAGAGCTTCCTCACCGCAAACAGATGCAAACTAGAAATTAGCACACGATGGAAATTTGGAAATTAGTCAGGTAGAAATTACCTGAGTTTTGGGCATCCTCCATGGCCTGATCCTCTGTAAAAGGAGAGAAAATTATTTGTGTTTATTTACTTATTGTTGTTTTCTATTTAAAGTCCAATATTTAATGCAAATACTTTCAGTGTTACAGGCAATTGAAACACAGTACTGCAACGCAAGGGAAGTCATGCAAAAAAACCTTACACCACACACAGGGGCAAACCAGAAATTAATCCACAATGGAAGTTAATCAGATAGAAATTACCTAAGTTTTGGGCATCCTCCAAGGCCTGATCCTCTGTAATAGAAGAGAAAATGATTTGTATTTATTGTACGTGCTTATCATTCTTTTCTATTTGATGTCCAATATTTTGCCCCTGACTGCGAATACTTTTAGTGTTACAGGGAATGAATCACACTTGATTACTTTCTCTGAAGACAGAAACATTGCCTGAAGGATGCACAGTCCATTGCAGTGCATCTTATATTCTTGTTCTTATCCTGATAAGAAAAGATAAGATCACATTATTGGCCAGATACAATTTTTGGTATTAGGAATTTGTGTTGTCACATACCCCAACTTGCGCTCCATGAGACACACAGACAGGGAGAGGAGCTTGGGGTCAGAGCACAGGGTCAGCTGTTTATACAGCACCCCAGAGCAGTTGGGGTTAAGGGCCTTGCTCAGGGGCCCAATGGAATAGGATTCCTTTGCCGGCCACAGGATACAAACCAGCAAGCTTCCAGCTACGGGTGTAGATCCTTAACCACAGAGCCACCACACCACACCGAAAAAAAGGTATGCTTTCGTTTGCCTTGAGTTTCTCCCTCTCTCTCAGAGCCACCACGTGCCCCTGGGTTCCATTGAGAGACAGCAGTTGGTTGACAGTGGCTCCTGCGGCCTCCTGCGTCTCTGTGGAGGGCCTTGGCAGGACGCCCGCCTGCCTGTGAGTCAGTCTGGATCAGACTGAGCTTCTCGGAGAGGGAGGGGCGGATCGGGTCTGTTCCAGTGAGCATGGAGCTGCCTGTTAGCGTCTCAAAAGCCTGCAAGGATGGCAAGTCCAGCTCACCACCCGACTCGCCATCTTGCAGGTTGACCTGATGTGGCTCTGTGGTATACTGCATTGTTAAAACAAAAACTTTTTCAAAGGCAAACTAACAACTCATCCTTCTTGAGAGCAAGGTGACCCGGAGCATGGCAATGCCCAAGCTTTGTTGTGTTGTAAGTGCAATAGTACGATATACAAAAACATTCTCAGCCTACTGGTTCCTAACGATGAAAACGATTGTCTCTGTCTCACCTTCAATTGACTCATCGTCATAATCCAGCTCGTCTGGAAACAAAGAGGTCAAAGGGCTTTACTGTCAGAAAACCTTTTGTATGAGGTTCTAGGAAAGTTCTATGATTATGCAGCAGTGCTGAAATCGAGACAGGTTTGCCAGTAGAAATGCGAGAAATGCTCAGAAAGTATATGGCGTTTTAGAATTAGCAGAATTAGAAAACAATGTTTGTTTGGCTTGATGGCAGTCTGTGAATGCCAAAACACATATTGCATTGAACGAAAACAATGGCATTGATTCTCATCGGTCATTTGCTGTTTTTTCACACAGAATTCCCACATTCCCTTCCCAGAATTCCCTACCAGACTGGCAGAAGACAGAGAAGGTCAAGAAATGTCTACCAGCCACCCCTCCCTCTGCGTTCAGGAAACCCAAAGGTGTAGTGGGACACTGACACGGGCAGAGACAGAGAGCAGCAAGCAAGAAAGTGGCCAAGCCCCGAATCAGACAGGGATCACAGGGTTTTGGGGTGTAAGATCGTACCTCTCTTCTGCAGGTCATTCACATCTTCTTCTGGAAAACAAGGAATGAGAGTCAACGCGCAGCCCAATGTGTGACATTATTATTGGGGTCCTATAAGCTTATTGTAGAAGTGCATTCAAAACAGACAACAGGCGACAAGGGTTTTGGGAGTGTGGAACAAGCAACTCAGCCACCTTGTTAAAACACATACCCTGGCTTCTTTCAGGAAACAGCTGGATGAGATCTTTAATCAATTAACTACTGAACTACTACATTACACTAAATTATTAGCCTCAGTTTTATTTAGCATCAACTAAAGTTGTGGAAATGAACCCCAGTACAGTAGCTATCAATGGTTTGCTTGTATGGAAATAAAGTCAGCATAAGCTTTACTTTCTATTAAGTGCCAGGGTTCCTGAAAGAGGTGAGCTCCTACGCGAAGCCATGAGGAAGGGAGCTCAAGCAAAAGTAAATCCAATATTCCAGATCCAAGTCGTTAGGCAAGAGCGAAGCCGAACTAGGAGAACGAGGTCGGGGGGGGTCAAAGGAGACAGGTCGAGAATAGCAGCGCGCACACGAGAAAGCTGTGGAAGACTTCTCAATAGTGAGCGCAGGTCAGCCGGTGAAGAGTGTTTAAATACTGAAGAGAGAGAGACGTGGTTGGATAATTAGCTCCTGGATGAGCGTGTGTGGAATCTAGTACACGTGGGAATGCCAGGGCGCTTATGAGAGAAGGTAGGAGTTGTGACACTAACTACCAAACAAGCTCATGGCCCCCTCTTTATTTGTAAGCTTGGAGCAATACTCTGCAACCCATACTCTATGTGGGTATTGTGGAATGCTTTTTTAGGGTATAAAAGTCTGTTCACATTAGAAAAAGGATGCATTCTTAGTTCACTTAGAACATATGTTTGCCTCTTCCTCAATGTCTACACTCTGTTACTTTGTTCAGATGGGAACCCTCTGCTGCATTGGTCTCGAACCCTGGTCCAGGGTTTAACCCTGACCAGAAGGTTTTATAGGTCCTCTTTTTAATCATCAATCTGTCCTCTGATCAGTTAAAAAAAAGTGATTTGTAAAATTGAGTAAATGTATTCATTAATTAGGAAATAAAATCACCCTTCTGTCCTGGAGTATCATGGTTTCCTTGCCTTATTGATCAATAACTTACACGTGTTCCTAATAAAACAGGACGGGAGATTTAGGATGACATGGAGAACTAACTGGACTGGGGCTTCTTCTAGGACAGGAAATCCACAGCTCTACTAGATCAGACTCAACAAGGAATATTTTCAGTATTTTCATGTTATTAATGTAAACAGCCTAATCCAGAAAGAAACTCAAGTTCATTTATTTTTCTGAGAATAATTCAGGCAGAGAACTTACACAGCTGTTAGAGTAAGCAAGCAATTACACAGGATATAACACCTAGCAGAACAAACATCTGTACAGTATATACTGTATGAAAACAAGGAAACTAATATAAAACAGATTTCTTCTGTGAATGCTGATGATAAAGGGGATTTGTTTATTAATGTGCTTCAATTCAGAAAAGGAGAACAGTAAATGGTCTATTAGCAATACAGACTAACACTGTTGCCTTCATCTCTTTCAATGGTTTCTGAATAAAGGAACATAAATAAATACCCTGAATTTTGATTTATATTGAAAACATCTCATTGAGATTAAAATACACTTTTTCGTTAATGTTATTGCTTAGTAAAATTATACATTTTTATAAAGTGAATAATGCCTTTATTGGCCTAACTAGTAAAGAGATGAAAACAGTCAATGTACAATTTTATTTATAACCTTTCCGTTATACGATATTCAACAGTACGGCGGTTACAGAATCGATGCTCTGTGAGCCTGTGGTTTTTCTTTTAACCACCAGGTGTCCTGTTGTCTCAGTAATTTCAAAAAAATAAATGGTAACGGCCCAAGATGTAACATTATTACAGGTCTCGGGCACAGAGCAAATATACGTGAATTAACACAAGGAAACCCGAATTCGTCTGGGAAACCTTTAATTTAAAATAATGTAGGATACTGGCCTTCTCAAATAATACGATGGAGACGGGTACCCGATGTTTTCAATTACGGAGGCAACGTGAAATACAAAAACATTACCCTTTTTACTGATTTCTTCACTTATTTCCTCTGATGCCAAGGACAGTGCGGTTGCTGAAAAAAGAAAGACGATTATTACAGGACACGTAAGACGCTGAGATCGTGTTGCCATAATGTGTACTTAGGAAAGAACCGTGATAATTAGGTAACCTCCAAGTTCTATGGGATTTGTAAAGGAACGACGAAGGTGAATCCCATGGTGACAAATAGGAAAAGCACTAGGTATGGACTGCTGAGCGAGGTCCAACACACCTCAGGAAGAGAGCAAAACTACAACCGTTTCGCGTCACGCTGGTCTTTCATATTTTGATAAAAACGCTTCGACCGTGGTTTCATTTCTCAGATACCACCACCTGTAATACCGCTAACGGTGCGTTATTATGTTAACAATAAATACAAACCAAACTAACAGTGGACCCCATTATTGTTCGTCTATGTGATGTTACTGTATGTAGTTATCCGACACATTCCCAAAGCGACTCATGCTTGGACCCATGTATACAACTATTTATACACTGTTTAGTGGAAAGATGCAGGAGAAATACTTTCCTTCAGAGTAGAACAGCATTGTTTCATCTGGAATATATACAGTGGGAACCTACAACCTTCCCAAGAACCCAGAACCCAGAATTTTCTATTGAAAATGTTATTCACACATTAATATCATCCCTTGGAAATCTATCAGCACTTTCAACAAAACATGAAAACCGCACAAAAACATCGAACAGTTTAACAACAGGAGAGACACCGGTAAAGAAATTGTTTTCTAAACATTTAACTGTAAATACCTCTTAATAGAGCATTTACCTCTTTTCTAAAAGATCTACAGCTTTCTTTAAATATCAACACTGCAGAATAAATTCGGAACAAATTTTATTGATAAATTAACTTTCTCAGAGACTGTAACGTACTGCACTATTAAGATTTTTTTAATCAATATCGGATGCATGGCACCAGAAATTCGTTAGGAGGCTGTCTGTACACGCTTCCTTTCTGTTCTCCTGTTCGGTTACGAACAAAGCATCACATTAGTGTTGGAATGCCCTAGCATGCCCAATTCAAGAATTTACAGACAATTATACGGAAAATCATAATCTAATATTAACTGACAACCTAATGATAATACCGCTGCAAAAAATAATCTATTTACCAGAGCTGAGGAAGGCTCAAATAAACGAGCTCCGTTAAAAAAAAATGGTACTGTGAACTTAAAAGAAAGTGGTCGGTACATAAATTCTTAGAAAGTGCTTGATTTCCTTCGGTCATCTAAAAAATAAAGGTGGTATTCCGACATAGCATTTCTATGAAGTATTTGTCTTCTTTAATTTACTCGAGAGAGAAAAATAGAAGTGTCCCTACCCGTTTTAAGTCCGGCAACAGCTAGGACCAGGACTACAGCGATGTGGAGTCTCATCTCGGACAGCGGGCTGTGTTTTGGTTTTTTTTGCAGGTGCTGCTCTGAACAATAAGGTCTGTTCTTGCGCGGCGGTGGCTATATATCGGCAATTCTCCGTCTAATTTGCATGGACAGACAGTGGGTTTTATCGTCCTCCCGGCCTCCTATACCTGACAGCACAGTCCCGTGCTCTTGGGGCCACACAGTCGATCCATTCTTCGCGGGCTCAATGGGACCTTTTGTGCCGCCGGTCCAAGGCCCGCTCTGTCATCAGATGGGCCGTTATATTTTGGCATGACGTGGGCAGTGCACTGAGCCCGTGCGAGTGGGCGACATCTTTGGGGAATAATTTGGCAAGGAGTTGCTTCCGATCAAGCTTGGGGGGGTTAATTAGCTAATGAATATGCTTTTTTATACATCCTTTCTAAAACACACACACGACCCCCGTGTCTGTCATTGTAGGTGTGCGTTTGCAATGAGTCAGTTCTCTTAGGACTGAAGGTTCAGGCCCAAACACGGTGTTTGTAGGGACTGTAGACTCAGAGAAGAGTGTCGACGAAGACGAGTGAGAAAACGTGAGGCGTCACCCGCTTGCCTTAAAATAACTCTCCTACAACGAGAACGAAATCGAACTTGATCTGATTAAACGCCGTTGTGATAAATCAACCCAAAGACCTGTCAGACACACAAAAAAATGGCTGCTAGAATAAAGGGCATTATTTTCCATCTATAGGAATTTATTTATCGTCCCCTCAGGAAAATCGCTTTAAAAAAATTCAGCACATAAAAATCTAGGTCTAGGTTTAAGTGGATCCCTTTTCGAACATTAATGTTAATAATTAGCTAAGGGTTTCTACAGAAATGTCCAATTTGCGACATGTACAGGTTATTTTCATAACGGTTTCTGTAAAACTAGGTAAGTAAAAGGTGTCAGTTGCACTCCAGTCACCAGTTAGAAAGAGTTGCGCACTTTTAAAACGGACTGAGCTCTTGTTCTGCTGTAACGCTAAGTCAAACAGAGCCTCATCTCTAATGAATATTCAGTTAGTGTGCAGAGCCCAGACAGAACACAAGTATTTCCGCACACAATAAGAAATTACCAGTACCAAAAACAAATAAGCGCTTTCAAAGCTCCAGTTACAATACAAGTGGGAAAGGCAGACCTACAGTATGTGGTCGCTGTAGTTTGTTTCAAAGACCCCGTTTCTCGCAAGCCAAGACCATGTCAGATGATTGCATGGTGAAGAATATCGAAATGGCCTCGCAACTCAGTAATATGTTACAGTGTAAAAGCTATTTTAATGGTATAGACCAGTGGCTCATAACTTGGGGTGCACACAACCTCTGGAGGTGTGAGATGTCCTTTCTCTGGGTTGCCAGTCAGGCAAAAAAATACAAATTATGCCTAGGCACAGAACTACAACTACTTTGTTTCATCATACCTAGGCATTTTAAGTTAAACCTTGAAAAAAATGTGTATATTTTTCATGTATTCTTAATGAAACTGTGAAATTAACATAAATATATAATTATGTCTTGTTCATTCTATAGTTATGACCTACATCAGTGATATTTGATAAGATGTATGAGATGATACTTCCTACATCCCTACTTCCTTGTCCATTAGAAGATCCCAGGCAGGTCCTGGATGAATTCCACTCTGGGATAACATATTCTAAAACACCCAAAAAAACAAACGAATTTAAATTTCTCACATCTTCATCCGACCTGCTGTGTAGTTAGACAGCTGTTGCATAGTGGCTGCCGGAGGTCAAGCAAGTGGCTGGCTTCTGTATTTCGGTGGTGGAAGTAAGGTGTTTCCTCCTGTTTGAAAAGCACTTTGAATATTTAAGGAACTGTAGTTGTTAATTTTACATTGGAGCCTGCAGGCAGTGTGGTGACACACAAGTCGAAAGTGGTTTGGCATTTGCAATAGGCTGGTAGAGTACACCCAAGCCACTGGTCTGCTGTTGTTTTGCCCTCTGCTTTTCCTTAAAGGAATCCTGGTGCCATTAAATGAGATAATGATTCATTGAAGTTATTTTTAAGACATTTTAAAAAAGATTTCAATTAGAAAATATGATGGGAAATATCGGAGCTTTTAACTTACATGTGTGATTTGACAGGCCACTTGAAATCTGTCACATTTTAAAAGTTGGAAAATGGTTAACCCAGCAGCTGGAAGATTCATTAGGACAAAGACACAGTGGGTCTCACGGATGTGAGTTGGACAAGAGTTTGGGTCTATAGCGCTTCCTCCTCTCACACAGGCAGGTGGTCAGTGCAAAGCAGAGTATTTCTGTTGCAGTGTTGGAAACGAGATGTTTTTTTTTACTCCGTTGCTCTTTTGAAAAGAAATGACTTCAGTATTAAAGGTTGTCCTTCTGGCACTTTCAAAGAGCATCAGCACCCTTGCAATATGCCTACTGAAAAGAGCACTACTGAATAACACAAGGTGACAGGGAGGGACAAAGCTATGTTTGACTGTATGTCAAGAATTTGTTTAAAAGGAGCACACACAGCAAATGTGATTGCCTGTGCTTATTAAAAGCATGCACTCGAAAGAACCTGTCAGTTCTCAGCTACATTTTTCCTGCAAAAAACTGTTCTCAAAAAGCTGTAAAACTTAACTGGACTCTTTTCTCTTTTCTTGTATATGAGTTGTGTGCAAATCCCAGTCTTTGTGTGTATTTTAATAACTTCTTCGACATTGAAAAAAATAAATAAACTGTTTTAAAAAATCAGCTCCTCTTCTGCAGTATTATGTTTCCTTCTAGGCTGAATAAAAAGATTAACTAAGCTATGCCACATTTCCTTGACAGTGTCCCTGGTCCCATAGGGTTTTTCCAGCACTTTTAGAGCAAACTAAAAGTGAAATTCTATGCTGAATTTCTATAAGATTTATACATGTCCTATTATATGCATTGCTTTAGTACCCTGTGACACAGAAACCTACAGTGTAAGCATTGTAGGAACAGAATGTTATTTCTGTGTTATAAGATATTTTTAAAGTACGTACAATATGGTTCAGGGCTCCACATAGCTTTAATCTCACAGTTGTTTTCTTCTAAATAAGAACATACTGGACAAAGGACAAGAAAAATTACTGAATGCAATATCTTGAGGCTGGAGAATTATTTAAGATGCATATATGAATGCAGGTTAAATACTTCTGTATGAGCTGCATTATAATGAATTTTAAAAGTCAGAGTTAATGTCTTAGAAACAACCCACAAAGACAGAGAAAGGCTGAAAAGCCTTACCAATATAGTGTTAATCATTCCTGGAGAAATATTTAGCAACGCAAATGAGCTTTGAAGCCAAAACAGCCACAGATAATCCCACAGAATCATAGAGCAATTCCTATGTGTTTTAAAATGACAGTACTAGTACGGGCATTTCTTTTCAGCATGGAATTAACCCTTACTTGTTCCTTTCCAGTATTAGATACTCCTTTGAACCCACTCCAGATTTAAACAGTTGGTGTCAGCCTCCAAACTGTTTTGTTACTTTGCTCTGTTATAATGTAAAAGCCATATTATAACATATTTTGTTGATATGTGGAAGGGCTGATATTTTTTTCTACTGTAGGTGTGAACCTGACCTAAGTTTATTCCTTTGTAAACATAGCAGAAGTAAGAGGTCCGACTCATCACATGGTTTCAATTATTGTGCTTATGTGCACATCACGGTTGTAACCAAGCTTTCTTAATTTTATTGGCCGATCGTCTCTGGTCACAAACTACAGACAGGAGAAGCATTAAAAAGCTTTGCCTTTCCCTTTTCTCCCCTAAATTGTATGGTTCTTTTCCCTAATCGTATGACAAATGTGAGCTCCATTGTAGTTAGTCTGGCCTGCTGGTGCACACGTGAGCCCATACTGCTGCTGTCAAAATTGATTGCAGTATCTGTGCTTTAAATGTCAATAGTGTAAATATAGGGAAGAAATACCCATCATCTCTTTCCTCCTTGTATTTTAAGTTAAGACTTTCATATGTAAATAGTTATTTTATAGTGGTTGTTTGTAAGTAACAAAATATGCTTTTGTGGCGAGAGCTGTGGCACAGTGGTGCGTGCTATCTGTGTGGAGTTTGTGTGTTTTCCCTGTGTTTGCATGGATTTTCTCTGGGTGCTTCAGTTTCCTCCCTCAAACCAAAATAAGAGTGGCAGGTTGTCTTCTGGGAAAATTGGCTCTGGTGGGAGTGTGTGTGACTCTGTGTGCCCTGCAATGGACTGGCATCCTGTGCAGGATGTACCCTGCCTTACGCCCGTTGCTTGTCGGAGAGGCTGCGGCTCCCCTGTGACCCTGAATTGGAAGAAGCTGTTGGAAAATGGATGCATTGGAAAAAGTCCGTTTGTCATGGCCTTTTCATAGCTGCAATACGTATCAAAGGCTTGAATGCTATCAAGGTCTTGTGAATTAACCTCTTAAAAAATAAAATTATGTGACCACACCTGACTATTAGCTCTTTGTTCACAGAACAGTTGTCTATTCATCTTCATATCTCTTTCGGTATTTGTTCAGGTTCACTCTGTATAAGATCAGTTTGCATTTCAATTTAAATTGGAGATCAGGGGGATGAAGGCTGAACTCTGTGAATGAGGTATGCAAATCTCTGTTAGCTAAGACCTAAAGAAGGGAACAATTGCACAGAGAGGCAATCAGGCGCTCGCTTGATGGAGATGCAAGAGCTTCAGGTGAAGATGAAAACAACGAGGGTGCTATTTAGGTCACAGGAGGGATCAGAAAATTACTGTGTTGTGCAAAAAGGAATTACATCAAATGATCTCAACAAACACAGAACAGTATACCAATTCTTCATGATCTTGGAGTTACAAGGACATTGTAATACTTGTACTCAGAAACATTTAAAATATATATTTTTTGCAGTTTTACAAATTTTATTTTTGCTCTCTTGTTTACAAATGCATTGTTTCAGTTTGCTCAAATGATACATCTTCAGAAAAATCACCCCGGTAGCAGGAAAGATTATTGTATATTATAATTGAAATCTTATTATTGACTTAACTGTATTAGGGTGTTACATAATCAATCTACAGAAGCCAAGCAAAATTAAAATTATGAGTAACAACAAACAATTGCTCCAACAGGGATTTTTAAAATACTATGAGTCTGTCTTGGTGCCCTGCAGTAATTAAGGAACACTTGAGAATCTGAAAATAGCTAGTTTTCAATTTACATATTCATATTTCTTTAGCTCATGGGCACCTTTCCTGGCTCAAAGTCCTCGAAACCTGGGACAAAGGTTACATTATTAGTCAAAAAAGTACCATGATTAATAATTATTATTAATATTAATAATGACCAAAGTAGCATAATAATTACCCATGACACAGTATGGCTTTTCCAACTCTCACAAAAAATGTCATTTAAATCATGTTACGTTCACATCCGGTGATAAAGGGATAATTTGCAAGCAAATTAAAACATCTTCAGATTGTTAAAATCTTATTTATACTTCAAAAATAAATAAGTACTGATCCAAACCGGTTAACATAATCACACTACAATTTAATAGTGCAATTACTGTTTTCGATTCATAATCAATACTAGACATATGCATCTCATGTTATACTGCAACATTCTCGCTATTTGTTTTTTTTTCAAAAGCACAGTCCAGCATCTCGTATTTGGACTTCTGACCTCCCGCCTCCCCACATGACAGGTTACTTTTACCGTGCCCCGGAAGCGGAAGTGATCTGCGCAGTGGGCCCGGTGGCGTGTGTGTTTTTGAAACGCACAGCCAACGCGAGAGAAGTGATCAGAGTAGAGGGGGGGCTGAGAATTAATTCCTAAATACTATAAACAGTTATCCTGTAGCAAGTAAGGTAGATCCCTGGATACAAAAAGAAATCGTATACAGACGTAACAGATATCTTATCTTTCTTCTGACGAGGTAGGCTTGAGCGGGGAGGTCGGCGTGTGAAGCGCCGGATCGGCCATGGCGGATGTTACCGCTCGGAGCCTGCAGTACGAGTACAAAGCCGTAAGTAGCACAAACAGCGCGCCAGTGCAAATGTAGCTATAACTTTTTGTTGTATTCGAGCTTGTGGCGTTCTGTAAGTTTTGCATCGCAAGCTGGAAAAAGTGAAACGTTTGCAACCCTACGTCGCGAGTGTGGGGCGAGATGGGACTGTTCAGTTCTCAATGTAGGGCTGATTTTTCTGTTTACAAGAGGTCTGTGTGCAAAGGTGAGTTGTTACTTAGTTTGCGCTATTCCCTTGCATACTTTGGCTTTGCCATAACCCCCTCTTATTTTATTACCAGAGCCTCAAAAGCTCTGGTATGAAGCAGGTTTCTTTGAAGTTGCAGCAATCAAAGAGCCGGGGGGTTAAATGGCCAATTAAGCCAATAATTATGATTACGATTAAGAGCTGACCTAGAATGAATATCTACAGATACCTTGGGTCTCCAAGTTTTGACATTGCTGTTGGTTTGGATCCCAATAGGTGAGTCAGGGGAGCAAGAAATGAGAGGAGGTATAGAGTTAGTAAAGGAGCCAGTAGGGCCTCATCTGATCACTGATGTTTGCACAGCATCTGTTCAGAGTACTTTGTATTGGTCTGAAATTATGATGCATACAGAGCCGTGGCCTGAATGTTTTCTTTTTCTCCCGGAACAGAACTCTAATCTTGTACTGCAAGCAGATCGGTCTCTGATCGACCGGACTCGCCGCGATGAGCCCACAGGTGAGGTTCTGTCCCTTGTGGGAAAGCTGGATGGTACCAAGATGGGGGACAAGGCCCAGAGGACAAAGCCACAGATGCTGGAGGAGAGAAGAGCCAAGTAAGACCATATGGGTTTAATAGATTGAGTTCAGAGTCTTTCCTTGCTGTCCTGGGACTAGTGTATGCCACCTGAAGAGTTTTATTGTTACTGTTTTATGAGCATGTGGTGTGTAAACATGGCATAGTGGCCCAATGTTTGTGAACATGGCCATCCGGATGATAGAGCCATATTTCCCGGTGTAGGCTTGTCCTGGAAACGTGTAGACCTGGAAAAAACACTTGGAAATAAAATGTCCTGGTAAAGGAAATACAATATCGGTTACATTACTACATGTTAATACACCTTTTAAGTGCTGGTGTTTTTTTTTTTAATCGTGTATGTGCATGTGGTAAAATTGAAATAGATCAGTGGATGCTTTTTGTGATGCCGGCTCTCCAGACAGGTTTGGCTATCCTTGTAATCCTCAAGGACTGGAACTACATAGTCCTGCTGTGTAGTTTTACAGAATGTGACTGATTGTGTGTGGAGTTACCTTTGAGGCACCTGCAGTGTTTAAGCCCACTGTAATGGAAGAGTGTGGGATCCTGAGTGCTGAGGCTCTGGCTGAGCGGTTTAGGGGAGATTGACGACCCTGTGCCCACTTGTTCTTCGTGCAGGAGGAGGAAGAGAGACGAGGACCGGCATGACATCAACAAGATGAAGGGTTTCACCCTGCTGTCAGAGGGCATCGATGAGATGGTGGGCATCGTCTACAAGCCCAAAACCAAGGAGACCAGGGAGACCTATGAGGTTCTTCTCAGCTTCATCCAGGCTGCCCTGGGAGACCAGGTGAGGGGCGTGTTTCAGTAGTCTCTTGTTGTGGTGCTTTGACACATTACTGGAAGCTTTAGGAAGTTTTTTTCTGCAACAGTGTGGTATGTTTGCAAGGTGCGTTGTGTTGTGGTGTATGTGCTTCATCACAAAATGTTATCATCCTATTGCCTAATGGCTTATATATTACTGCTTTATCGTGATTTTTGTCATGATTGGCACCATCTCAGAATCTTAACAAGTTACATTGGGTTGTAACATAGCTTTTAAGAATGTTTACTAGAACATTAAGAGATGGGGTTATAACATTTTCAAAGCAAAATCTCGAGATGAGGGAGGCTTCTTCCCTGTGACTGATCAGGCTTTTTGAATGTCCTTGAAGCCCAGAGACATCTTGTGTGGGGCAGCCGACGAGGTGCTGGCTGTGCTGAAGAACGAGAAGATGAGAGACAAGGAACGACGCAAGGAGATTGAGCAGCTGCTGGGTCCCACTGACGACACGCGTTACCATGTGCTGGTCAACCTGGGCAAGAAGATCAGCGACTACGGGGGAGACAAGGAGCTCCAGAATATGGGTACAGAGTCCACCTGTCACTTTATTACAGGGGCAGCTAGCCTAGAACCTGGAGAGCTGCGGCCTTGTGGATTTTATTTAAGCCTGCAGTATTATATTTGATTCTTGATCTTAATGGGTGAAAACACCTGTTTTGTTTAATAGTGATTGATGGTTTGTAGGTGTGTGCCAGTCCTACAGTATTGAAGCTTACTAGATTAGAATTAATACACAATTAAATGGATTTATCATTTATAGGAATTGGATAGGAAAGGTGTATTGCAGAACACTATTGTATGTGCATTCTCTCCTGATGATCTTTCATATTGCCATTTTTGTGTTGTAGATGACAATATTGATGAAACCTATGGTGTCAATGTACAGTTTGAGTCTGATGAAGAGGTGAGTATATGTGACATCTAACCTTACCAAATATAAAGAGCTGTAGGCTTCCCTCCCCCCAGAATCCCAATAAAAATGAGTACAAAATGGGCAGAAAAATTCAAAATTGAAATGGCATATGACCTGGAGGAAGATGATTTACATCCAGGCTGCCATGTGTCCCAAGATTTAAGTGGGAATTCTGAGTGGCGGGTGAAAATGAGTAGAACGTTTGTCTATTTCAAATATTTGTGAAGAATTACATTGGCATATTGGGTTAAAATGAATATTTCCTGGTTCTTGGATCAGATCTACTGTTTCTGGAATCAATCCAGCATGATAAGATACTTTATAAGGCACAAAGGAATGTCCTTCTCTAAAAGGCTTAAAAATTGTAATTTTTAAGTCAGAGAAGCTGAACACAGTTTCAAAATCCTCTACAGCGCTGAGGGTCTGGAATAAGAAATTCAACCATATTGCCAAAGCTTATACACTGGTTTTTTACAAGAATCATTTGGATACATTCCTGGTGTCAATTTGCCTCTAGCAAGCCAATGAACTAGATGGGCCAAATGGCTGGTCTACTCTGGTTTGTGACCTTTCTGCGGCTCTTGTGTGGGGCATAGCAAATGGAGAAGTCATATATGTGCTTACAGTTACTGTGTGTGTAGCTGTATGTCAGTGTGCTGACAGCTGTGTTTGTTGCAGGAGGGAGATGAGGACCAGTATGGGGAGGTTCGAGATGAAGTGTCTGATGAAGACAGCGAGGGGGTGGAGGCCGATGTGGGCTGTACTCTCAGTGCCAATGTAAGTGTTGCCAGTTCCTCCTGTCTTATTCCCTCTCTACCTCTGAGTGAATCTCGTGTCTCTTTTTCATTCTTATTTCTTGTTCCCTGTTTAGTTTATCTTGTTTTTAAAAAAATATGTATTAAATATATATATAATAAATCACACTGTCTGAGTTTTCCTTTGCATAAAAAAAAGTCAAATTTCAATGTGTTTCAACATGAAAAACACCTGGAACATGCCATTTCTGCTTTTATTTGTCAGTGGGCCATATTTCAAGTATCTGGATTCCCTTAATGCTCAGAATCGTTTTTCTTTCAGAACTCAAGATTTGTAGTTTCATAGTCTTGTCAGTTAGAATTGTATTTTTGTTCACAAGAGTTCCCAGATAATTGAGAATATTAGGGCTGACATTGAATGAGATTACTGCAGAAGATATTGCATTTCATCAAACGTGGATTGGACCAGATTTTTCTGTCCTTGTCCCCCAGAAATTAACTTGCCTTATTCCTGTTTCTGCAGCTGGGCTCTTCAGGTGATGTCATGACTGCCAAGAAGAAAGACCTGCACCCTCGTGACATTGATGCCTTCTGGCTCCAGAGGCAGCTGAGCCGTTTCTACGACGATGCCATCGTGTCTCAGAAGAAGGCAGATGAGGTGCTGGAGATCTTGAAGGTGAGGTCCCTGAGCATGCAGACCACACATACCTCAGAATCTGGGTACCCCAAATAAGAACTCTTACCATCCCTTCAATGAGGAGAAAATTATCCAGATTCTGGGTCTCCACTGAAAAATATAGTAAAACCTGGAAACCAACTTCGGTGTTAGCTGACATTTCTTCTTCACAATATTCTGATTGCACGGATTTCAAAACGTGTATTATATTTTCCTTGAAGCAGGATGGCAATAGTAAATGTGTGGGACAGATATAAACATCTTTTAGTGAAGTAGAAAACAAAAACTTGAAGGCGATTCATTTTTATTTCCTGTCCTGGTTCTTGAACTCCTGCATGGTGTCTTCAGTCAAGTAGGTTTGTGTCTATCCAACAGGCAGCATCTGTTTTTTCTAAACATTAGAACACCAGGGAAGGAGAGCAAAGGATTAGATGGTGGTGGTGGGGTCGGTTCAGTGTATTGGGAGATGTTTGTGTTGCTTTACAGACGGCCAGTGACGACAGGGAGTGTGAGAACCAGCTGGTCCTGCTTCTGGGCTTCAATACCTTTGACTTCATCAAGGTCCTCCGACAGCACCGGCGAATGAGTGAGTCTGGGCTGGTGGTACCTGTGTTCATGTGGAGGAGTGTGGTGGGCGTAAATGACAGGTCTTGCTCAGTGTAATGTTTTACACAGTAGCATAGCAGTTACAGGTTACATGGGGATTAGGTTGAAATACAGCTTGGGGAGTACAAGTGTTTTGCTTACATTTTAATGATGCCATTCCAGCTGATTTTTTAATTATTATTTAGGGTGAACAAGCAGCATGTTTAATGCAACTTAAGCTGAACAGAATAATAAAATCGCAGCTTAAACTCTGTGATAGAGAAGTTATTCCTCTCCGTCACTCACATGTTCTGTGCTGTTGCTCCTCAGTCCAGTACTGTACCATGCTGGCCAGCGCTCAGAGTGAGGCGGAAAAGGAGAGGATTATTAGTAAAATGGAAGCAGACCCCGATCTTTCCAAAGTACTGTACCAGCTCCAGGAAACTGAGAAAGAGGACATTATTCGGGTAAGAGATGAGTGTTCAAGATATTAATTGCACTACTAATTACCTCTTTTGGCATGTTATTGCTTCAAATCTCGTTCATATTACTTCTAATCAAACCTGCACTTAATTATCTGCTTAGCTCTACATTCCATTACATTTAAAATAGAGGAGGACTTGAAGCTTAAAATTCAAGATGTAACTGTTTTAAATATCACCCTGTATACCAGTATAAAGTTTTATAAATAGTAAATTATATACCAAGAAATGCTGAACTGTCTTGATCTACCTAGGACTGGAACTGGGAATTAGCTTGTGCTAAACAGGCCTAAAAGTGAAGTGTGCCAGTACTGGAAGTAGAGCTGCAGTGCTTTGCCTAGAGGGAAACTGTCTGAGTCGGGGTGTGTTTCTTGCTGCAGGAGGAGCGGTCCAGGAGGGAGCGAGTGAGGAAATCCCGAGTGGATAACGACCTGGAGGCCATGGACCTGGACCAGCAGGGGGAGGTGAGGCCCAGCATTTTCTTCCTCTTGACACTGCGGCCGCTTTCCTAGTTTTATTTCAGTTTAGGATATATAATACAGGACAAGGTTACACATAGCAGCGTGACCCATTACTTATGCAAACCTGAGCTCAGCTAATTGTCTCTGGTATTCTGTTCCCCCCCCCCAAAATAACCAGTGACAGTACTGTCTATAAGAATACTTTTAATGAAGAGAAATTTAACAGTAAGTACTTCCATCATTGAGTTTGAGGTAGTTGTTTGACAGTAGATCAAGCTGTGATTGTAAATAGAGTGGAAGAGTATAATGAAACATCTACGAGGTTGTACAGAAAGTTATTTTTATAGGAGGCTAGTGAAAAATCACTTTGAACATGGTGCATAATCTCTAGCTGCCACAGGATCACTTTCACTTTGCTGAAATTCCGATGTTTTCAACTGTGAAGTTCCAGTCTCAAGAACGTCATTGGATATTCAAAAGCACGTTCCTTTAAAATGGTTATCGATCTGACTTCTTTAACCTATGTTGAATAGTAATGTTTGATTTTTAAGTCCTTGTCCTTGTACATCGACTTCTACCCAGGTCAAATAATTACCATTTCTGTTGATAAATTTCACATATTTTCCTGAAGTTTCTCAAATGCCAAGAGTAACGGCATTTCTCCTCTTACCCTGTTACTGTTCACCCAGACTCTGGCGCCCAGGCAGCTCCTGGACCTGGAGGACCTCGCTTTCACGCAGGGCAGCCACTTCATGGCCAACAAGCGATGCCAGCTGCCCGACGGCTCCTTCAGGAAACAGCGCAAGGGCTATGAGGAGGTGCACGTGCCTGCGCTCAAGCCCAAGCCCTTTGCTGACGATGAGGTACAGCACTCAGCTGTCAGGGGGGTTCAGCCAGGAAGCAGCCTAGCTCCAGGTTCTGGTTTCTAAGGGTCTAGTCAGCTCATACTCTATTATTACCATAACTTCAAAATACTGGATGTTACATTTTTCACATAGTGCCTTGGCACTAGTTCTAAGTGTCAGCCTTTGGCATGACTGTCCTATCAGCCCTTGCTTGATGCACAAGTCCAAGTCCACCTTGCACAAGTGTTTATTTTTGCACTAGTTCCAACTTGTCCCTGTCAAAGCATCCCAAAGGGCACGATGTATGAAATGTTTTTAAGTTTTCTAAAACTGAGAAGGTGATCATCCTTTATCAATGCAAAAGTCCCATGATCCTTCTTTTTACAGTCAAGTATGTCTGTCTGGTCAGACACATGTTGAATTTGCTTGATGTAAAGAATAACGAAGCAAAATGTTTCAGACAGGGTGTAGTCAATGAAAATCTCCTTGTGCTGTGAAACGTAGAATATTTTCTTAATCTGACCTTTATATATTGATGTTCTATTTCTGTTTTGTACAGGTCTTAGTGCCTATTGAGAAGTTACCCAAGTATGCCCAGGCTGGGTTTGAGGGCTTTAAAACTCTGAACAGGATCCAGAGCAAGCTGTTCAAATCTGCCATGGACACCGATCAGAACCTGCTGGTTTGTGCTCCCACGGTGAGTGTGGACTCTTGGCTCTAATGAACAAGATCACATGGTTACTGATTTTTTTTTTGCCACCTGAAATGTTTCCAACTGATCACAGTCATAACCTAAAAAGGGCAATTGTGAAAAGGGAGTTGAGGAGACACAAAAACCTGTTAACCTGAATCCCAAATCCTGGTTGCGTGATTCACCATCGGCAGACAGGAGCATGTGAATGAAAGAAGAAATGGTTAGCAACCCTAATCAGATCTGGCATTTGCATTTTTACACAACCCCAAGTCCCCAGCCAATGTACAGGTTGTAGCGGTTGTGTTTTGTCTTGATCAGGAGGGTGTGTGTTTTGCCTTGGCATTACAGACCTCCTCTTGTTTCAGGATGAAATATCAAGAAATACATTTGAAATTCTCTGGACCTGGACAAGTGGGCATGGGGTTTAAATGTTAATCTGGGTCTTGTGCTGATTGTTGGTGAAGTATTTAGTGGGAAATGGTTGGAGAGGTAATGGTTGTATAGTGGAGGTGAATAGCTGGTGTAAACAGGTGGAGAAGCTCAACTTTGAAGGCCACCGTAACACCAACTGTGTACAATGTATTTTTACCGTACTTTGAGGATGTTTTATTTCTTTTAACCATCCAGTCACAGGAATGGACAGTGAGGTGGTGTTATCTGTGTGTAGGCTTCGGCACTATTTAATACTGTCAAACAATGCAGTCAAATAAGTGTCAGGTTAGAGGTGGCGTGTCGCAACAGGGAACGGAAAGTACAAGAACAGAGCTGAAGGGGTTGGGTGCATATCAAAGAGAGCAGGAGCCTTCACATTCTCTTACCTTTTTCCGCAGGGTGCTGGCAAGACCAATGTAGCGCTGATGGCCATGCTGCGCGAGATTGGCAAGCACATCAATCTAGATGGCACCATCAATGTGGACGAGTTCAAAATCATCTACGTGGCCCCCATGAGGTCCCTGGTGCAGGAGATGGTGGGAAGCTTCGGCAAGGTGAGGCATCTATAGCAAAGTCGCTCTGCTACACTTTTATTAAGTAATTGTTGCTGTGATTTGCTTTTTGTAGGATTAAGTTGACATAAGGATTATCATAGTGCCAAGTTAAATCTTTTCTCTCAGGATGTTTTAGCACTATATTTGTAGTAATCACCCTGTTATTATATATATATATGTTAATATATATGTAGAGTGCTTTCATTCATGTCTAATGCTGTTCCCCAGCGCCTGGCCAGCTATGGTATCACAGTAGCCGAGTTGACTGGGGATCACCAGCTGTGCAAGGAGGAGATCAACGCCACTCAGATCATTGTGTGCACACCAGAGAAGTGGGACATCATCACTCGGAAGGGAGGGGAGCGCACCTACACCCAGCTAGTGCGCCTCATCATTATAGTAAGTACTTGCTGCCCCCATATCCCAGTAAGTAAGCTAGTAAGTGACCTGCATGCTGCTCATTCTGTTAAAATTAAGGTCAGCAAAGGTAGGGAGTGCAGTGATGTTTAACCTGAGGTTAATATGTGCCCACATTTGCACTGTAATGATTGATGATGCTTTTCATAAAATGTCTCATTTGAGTTTATTGGGAAATATGGAAATTAAAAGCAAGAGAAAGTGGTATCCAGATAAGGATGGTAGCATATTTGATGTTTTAAACTACATAGACTTTATTGGGGGTGATGTGGTTTGTCTACTCACGGGTACAGGTGTGAAAATGACTTCAGAGATGTTGAGGAGAAGCAAATTTAAATAGGTTTGAATTTAGGAACGGGTTAAACCAAGCTAGATATAAGAGTTGTGACTCCCAAGACAGGACTGGCATGTGTAGATTTCTGCTTGTTCCTCCAAATGATCCCGTTCCCGTCACTAGGATGAGATCCACCTTCTCCACGATGACAGAGGACCGGTGCTGGAGTCGCTGGTGGCCAGAACAATCCGCAACATTGAGATGACGCAGGAGGACGTGCGTCTGATCGGCCTGAGCGCCACGCTGCCCAACTACGAGGACGTGGCTACTTTCCTAAGGGTGGACCCTGCCAAAGGGCTCTTCTACTTTGACAACAGGTGACTGTCCATGTCTTTACTCATGGGGATGGGTTGTGAAACAAAAGTGAAAACCTGCTTCCTTAAGGCTACACAAATGCTTGAAACAATTTAATCATTATGAACTGTATTGCCACTGAATGCAAACCATAGCCATTGGAGCCATATATGACATTTACCCACTTGTCTGTTTTTGCAGAAGATATAGTTGCTAAAGATATAATTTCTCTCAGGTGGAAACTAGGTTTCTGCTACTGTTTTTTCTTTCAAAACCTGTGACGTTTGCTGTGACGTTTCCCCGTTTTGCTCTGCCTTCAGTTTCCGCCCCGTTCCTCTGGAGCAGACGTACGTGGGGATCACGGAGAAGAAAGCCATCAAGAGGTTCCAGATCATGAATGAGATTGTGTACGAGAAAATCATGGAGCATGCTGGGAAGAACCAGGTGCGATCCTCCCATCCTGACAGCCTAGTTACATTCATTGATGGGGATATGAATGGGTTTTGGGACGTTGCTGAAAATGCCGTTGTAAGAGTAGATGTGAGCTATGAGTAAACCCATTATGTAATACTTAAAACATTGCCTTGTTCTGTCATTTGCATCCAAAATCCTGCTACTGGAAGGGAAAGGCACTCAATTACAACTGTTTCCAAGTTCAAATGACCAGCTTCTGTTTTTATTTTTCTCAAATGTATCTGATAAGCTCCCAAAATCATTTTGAAGGAGTTGTGTTTTATAATAATGGTGTTGTTTCATTGTTATGTTGACAGCTGTGCCAACTCTGGTAAAGCTCGTCTCTGTATAACACTGCATTTGTAGTGAATGTTTCTAACCTCTGGTGTGCAGGTCCTGGTGTTCGTGCATTCCCGGAAGGAGACTGGGAAGACTGCACGTGCGATCAGGGACATGTGTTTGGAAAAGGACACCCTGGGGCTTTTCCTTCGAGAAGGCTCAGCCTCCACTGAAGTCTTGAGGACTGAGGCCGAGCAGTGCAAGGTGAGGAAAGGAGAGGGGGGGCATTGAGTAAGGGGGCAGAGCTGAAGCAGATGGGAAGTCAGTGAGGAGGGGGCAGACGGGTTTGGACAGCTCGTTCATAGCAAAAACGTGGGGTGGGGAAAAAGCATGACCCTGACAAGCTAAAACCTGCAGCAAAGAAAATATTTTCATCTTTTCCCAGAACTTGGAGCTGAAGGACCTGCTGCCCTATGGCTTTGCTATTCATCATGCGGGTATGACCAGAGTGGACAGGACACTTGTGGAGGACCTGTTTGCAGATAGACATATCCAGGTTAGCTTCTGTTTCTAAACTTCGTGCAGCTTTTCACTTGAGATCTGTGGTAATGCGGATACAACACATACAACTCGGTGGCATTCTATAGTGATTATATCTTACACGTAGCATTGCCTTTACTGAAGCAATTTCCTGTATGATTTTAAATATTCAGATAAATCTGAGTGGCGTTCTAGTGCCTTGTCCTTTGTTGGAAATCATATCGCAAAAGTGATGATTGCAGTTTCTGCAGATGTTTATAAAATCATAAATCTGTGCAAAGTGTTGTTTTTTTTTTTTAAATGGCTGCTCCTCCGTATAGCTGTATGAGTAAAGATGACATCATGGTGGTGTTCTTCGGCAGGTGCTTGTGTCGACTGCCACTCTGGCCTGGGGTGTGAACTTGCCAGCACACACTGTCATTATCAAAGGGACCCAGGTGTACAGTCCAGAGAAGGGGCGCTGGACGGAGCTGGGAGCTCTGGACATTCTGCAGGTAAGTTAATTCTCAGTGTTGGGGGCTTCATACCACAGCAGATTGTCATTGTACAATATAAATGCTTGTTTTCTCATTGGACCTTTTTGAATGATTTAAGCTTTTAACCCTTTAAAGAGGTTTGATGTGTGTCAGGCTACGTTCAAGAACTGCATTGAGGAAAACTGTTAATTAACTACAGTTACATGTTTATACATTTGCTTTTGTAGAAGTTGACAGGTGTCGTCTCTGCTTTCTCTAACAAGTTCTACATTGTAATCGGCCTTGTACGTTTGTAAATCCCCTGTGAATGTGAACTTGGAATGTTTCAGCTGAATTTAATTTGTAGTCTTGAACCTTTCTGCAGTTCTGCTTGTTAAATATCCATTTCTTGATTTGCATTTTTTTTCTATAGGACACTTCCAGTTTATTTTAATGCAATATGTATATCACCCTGGATAGATGATAATTGTACAAGCTTAATGGCTTGTGCTAGGCCATGCTGTTAAGACCCAGGTCTCAAGGGAAGTGTTTTGATCAGAATTGTTGACAAGATCATTCTTTGCGTTTCCAGATGCTGGGAAGAGCTGGGCGTCCCCAGTACGACACAAAGGGAGAAGGCATCCTGATCACCTCACATGGGGAGCTGCAGTACTATCTGTCTCTACTCAACCAGCAGCTGCCCATTGAGAGCCAGATGGTGTCCAAGCTGCCTGACATGCTCAACGCCGAGATCGTCCTGGGCAACGTGCAGAATGCGAAGGTATAGCTTGCAAGCTATGTAACCAATAATTAAGGTGTACCATTATCTTATGTTTTCTGAAAAAAGTTAGAAAGCATTATATAAACATCCAGTAAAGTAAATAGAAGCGTTAATAATGTGCTGGCTGTCTAGTTGTGCTGACACCTACCTGGCTCATTATAGAATCTTGTTCAATAAACTGAGTTTGTGATTCTGAATCCCTCAGTCAGTTGATTCACATTTTATCACAGTTTTGCAGATTTCCCCATAAGTGTTGCGAACATTAAGTTTGCATTATTATGTCTGTATGCTTTGCTGTTATGTTACCATGTTTTCATTTTTCTTTGCTACATTTACACTCCACTTTCTCCATGTCATCCTGCAGGATGCAGTGAACTGGCTGGGCTACACCTACCTGTATATCCGGGTACTGAGGAACCCCACCCTGTACGGGGTGTCCCACGACGAGAAGGCTGCCGACCCTCTCCTGGAACGGAGGCGCCTGGATCTGGTGCACACTGCTGCAGTCGTCCTGGACAAGAACAACCTGATTAAATACGACAAGAGGTCCGGCAGCTTCCAGGTACTGGAGATGGGCTGGGGGGAATGGAGAGGAGCTCTACAGCACAGGATTGGGAACAGTTGTCAGCAGCTAGTTTGCTTTCCCGGTAATGATGTGTGCATTTGGTTCCTCTGACAGTTCTCCTGAAAAGGCTGCTAAATTAGGGGAATAACAGGGAGAACCTTTTTTGAACCAAGGTTCTATAGCATGAAATATGGTCGTAGATTTAGTTTCAGGTCTTTTAACAGATCGGTGGGATCAAGATTAGTAACAGGTAAAGGCTAATTTCTCTTCTTAGCTACTCTCTTCTGTTCTCCTGTACCTTATTTCTTTGCAACTTTCTCTCTGTCCCTCACACCTGAAGAAGGCTTTTCAGCCAGAATGTAGTGTTTCTTTTCCTTACCTTTCAGCATGGATTGAACCTTTACCTGTTCTAATGCTGTCTATGCATGCAGATGCAGCACCCTGCCCAGATATCAAGATGTTTAGTGCCTTGCTGTGTGGTTCTCCTATATCACTGGCTTTTTTGCTTGTCTTGCCCCTCTAGGTAACGGACCTGGGCCGCATTGCTAGCCACTTCTACATCACCCACGACTCCATCCAGACCTACAACCAGCTGCTGAAGCCCACACTCAGTGAGATCGAGCTCTTCCGCGTCTTCTCCCTGTCCTCCGAGTTCAGGAACATCACTGTGCGCGAGGTGAGCCTTGTTACCTCTCCCTGCACCATCCTCTTCGCACAGTCGTCACAGATTTCTGTGCAACTGGAATCACACAAGCTCTCAGGCTAGGTTACGC
This sequence comes from Atractosteus spatula, assembly GCF_055471065.1. Lineage (NCBI taxonomy): Eukaryota > Metazoa > Chordata > Actinopteri > Semionotiformes > Lepisosteidae > Atractosteus > Atractosteus spatula. The sequence continues at coordinate 8,302,451 of NC_142707.1, forward strand.
AAGTCACATGAGTCCCTTATAGTCTTTAGTAGTAGAAGCCCAGGGTTAAATTTTAGTTTCATTCTATTAAATTCCCACATGGTTTCAACTGGTGTTAAAATTACTGCTTTATGAATGTGTTGAAGTAGAAAGTGAGTGAGCATTTTGGAGGTTTGTAAATTCTCTAGTGCTGAGATCCAAAGCAATCTAATACAATTAGCAGGTGGGCTCTGTGTGGATACATTGCTGTATAGCTCACTTACAGTAGAAGGACAGAACAGCCAGAAGTTAAGTATGTTGTTCAAGGTAATGCACCATGAGTCAGTGACAGGGCCTTTTCTGCTAAACATTAAAGAATGTATTGCTTAGATATATGCAGTACCTGGACACCATCACTGATGAATTTGATTTTAGACCTTTACAGTTATGCACTGGGTAATGAGTTTTGCCTTCTTTTTTCCCCATTTTGTTAAACAGGAGGAGAAACTGGAGCTTCAGAAGCTACTGGAGAGAGTCCCTATTCCTGTAAAGGAGAGCATTGAGGAGCCCAGTGCCAAGGTGCGATGTTCAAGGAATCTGTAATGCCTGCGAGAGACTTGTCTTCATATTGCAGCAAACCTTCCACTAATCTAATCATCAGCTGAGATGTCATGTCGTTCCTCTCTGCCTCAACGGCAAAATAATTTATTCATTAATATTACATCAAGATGTAAATTTAATCTTGATTTTGTTTGCCAAATTACAATTTTGAAGTTTGGATTTTAAAGAACGTTTTGTTAAATTACAATTCAGTATCCAATACCCAGGTATTAATGGATTACTTGCATCTCCAACACAAGAGTCCTGTTCTCAGACTGGTAAACTGCAGAATGTCAGGGAGTTAGTGTGTAAGTGTTCCTCTTCGTCTCTGCAGATCAATGTTCTGCTGCAGGCCTACATCTCCCAGCTGAAACTGGAGGGTTTTGCTCTGATGGCAGACATGGTATATGTCACACAGGTGAGTGAAGGAAGGAGAATTTCAACATAAGTAAGGTTGGTTTGTGAGTCTTTGTATGTCATGGTGCATCATGCAAATATAATAGAAATACATAACCCTCTTTCTTGGTGTAAACACAGTGTCAGCATAGCTGTGGCTTGGTTGAGGTTATGACTGGAGCTGGCGGCTTGTTTCAGAAACTTCTTGGTTCCGGAATGTACCTGACTCTTTCATCTCTCTCTACAGTCTGCAGGACGTCTAATGAGGGCGATATTCGAGATCGTTCTGAACCGGGGCTGGGCCCAGCTTACTGACAAGACCATCAACCTCTGCAAGATGATTGACAAGAGAATGTGAGTCTTTGCCTGCTGTCTGCCACCATCACATCCTAGGCTGTCATGTATTCAGTACAAGTAATCAAAGGAAAATCCTGCCCCCTAACAAAAGCAGGACAAGGCTTGTTTTCAATTTGCTGCTGCTGCCCACTCACAAACCTTTTTCCAAGCAGCTTTTCCATGACATTTTGTCTTTTCAGGCCAATATTTTTTAGGGTGTGTATTTTCTGGTTGGTTATAAGTTGAGACAATGCAAAGCAAGTTACTATTAAAAAAAATCTCTACCTCACAAAGATTTCTAAATGGGAAATTATATGAAACTGTTTTTCAGAGATATTGGTTTAAATAAGTATTTTAATACATAGTCTGTGTGGCATTATTCAGAAAGTGATTGGATTCCGGGAAACAGGGCTCCTTGCTGTTGGACCTGTGGCTCTCGGGTTTGTTTCAGTGCGCTAAGTGTATCTGCTGGGACAGGGTCATCCTCTAACCCACCAGTCTCTCCCCATCAGGTGGCAGTCCATGTCTCCACTGCGGCAGTTCAGGAAGCTGCCTGAAGAAGTCATCAAGAAGATCGAAAAGAAGAACTTCCCCTTTGAGCGTCTCTACGACCTCAACCACAACGAAATAGGTGAATCTTTTATCACTAGAATCACTCTTCAAATCTGATTGGACACCAGCTAACAGGACAAGACTCTTGTACTTCTCTCTGGCCTGTTATCTCCTACTAGCATAAATTCCAGGATTGTGCCACACTGAACGTAACCCTAGATGTACTGTATCCACAGTACAGTCATTTAGGTGTCCAACACCTAAAGTTTCCTTCACGTTCTGTTTCTTCAGGGGAGCTGATCCGCATGCCTAAAATGGGCAAGACCATTCACAAATACGTGCACCAGTTCCCCAAACTGGACCTGTCTGTGCACCTGCAGCCCATCACGCGGTCCACTTTGAAGGTGGAGCTGACCATTACCCCAGACTTCCAGTGGGACGAAAAGGTGAGCTCTCCATCCCTCCTCTTCACTTTCCCTTGCTGATTGCAGTCTATTTTTTCCTTTTTCTTTATAATTTGACTCTCTCTCTCTCTGAGTGGTGTATCAGTTGTGGTACAGATTCTTCTTTTGTTGCAGAACAGAGTCATGTCCGGTTCTCAAAGGGTTAATCTTGGGAGTTGCTTCCCTCTCTGCAGGTCCATGGCACCTCTGAGGCGTTCTGGATCCTGGTGGAGGATGTGGACAGCGAGGTCATCCTGCACCATGAGTACTTCCTGCTCAAGGCCAAGTACGCCCAAGACGAGCACCTGGTCACGTTCTTCGTGCCTGTGTTTGAGCCACTGCCCCCCCAGTACTTCATCCGTGTGGCCTCAGACCGCTGGCTGTGTGAGTGAGCATTTTGACTGCTACCGTGCGTGCGTATGACACTAGATTATCACCTTTAAAGTGATAAAATGATTTTAGTAGCTAAAGAGCAAATGGTGGCTTTTTTAAAGGAGTGAATTCTGTCGGGTTTTCTGTCTTTCTCTTAGAATTGAACGAATATGGTGAAGGCAGTCTTATAAATAAAAACGTCAGGAGAGGATTTGTTGAAAAAACTAAGTGGAAGCGCCTTTGGTCCATTTCTTTGATTCATTTCTGCGCAGTGCCAATCTCTGAGCCAGCTCCTGTTATTTATTTTCTTGCGTGTTGCACAGCCTGCGAGACCCAGCTCCCCGTGTCATTTCGGCACTTGATCCTGCCGGAAAAGTACCCCCCGCCAACGGAGCTGTTGGATTTGCAGCCCCTGCCTGTCTCGGCCCTGAGGAACAGCGCTTTCGAGAGTCTCTACCAGGACAGGTTCCCCTTCTTCAACCCCATCCAGACGCAGGGTAAGCAGGCCCCCCCCATCACATCACGGGTGGGGAAATACAAGAGAGACTCCCACAGGATAGCCGATTTGAATATTCAGTGTTAATTTTCATGTATCATATCAAAAATATTCTATACCACTCATGTTTATGATTCTCCAGCTCGGCAAACCCTGAGATTCGAGATTCCCATTATGCTGCAGTCTGGTGATTTGTATTCTCCTCTCCTAGTGGAGTCTGGCCAGTGCCTTTGTCATTGCTCAATGTTTTTGGCTTTTATTGAAGATCTTTCTTTCGGGTTGATGGTAGATGGTTAATCTCGCATTCTGTCTCTGTGTGGCTCCCCCTAGTGTTCAATGCTGTGTACAACAGTGATGACAATGTGTTTGTGGGCGCGCCGACGGGCAGCGGGAAGACCATCTGTGCAGAGTTTGCCATTTTGAGAATGCTGCTGCAGAATGCAGAGGGGCGCTGTGTCTATATCACACCCATGGAGGCTCTGGCCGAGCAGGTAAGTGTTGCTGTAGCTCTGATTAACCCTGAAAAACAATGGGACCTTTCATCAAATTTTTCTTTCCTCTGTCCTGACTTGTTGCCTACATCATTTGCACCCATCTTAGTAAACAAGCACTACTGCAGAGGTGGGCAAGACCTCAGTAGCAATTTAGTCTTGATCTAAGAATTCATGAAGACCTCAAGACAAAGGCATGATGGGGTTCCTGTCACTCCCACCAGGCTGACTGTGCATCATAGAAAACTTCAAATTTTACATCCAGTGCAAATATCCAAGTTGTGTTATTGACTTAGCCTTCACTGTACCTTACCTTATCATGTCCACGCTATTAATAAGGGATCCTCAACTCCTTTCTTTTATAGGGGCTTAGGATTTTCTGGTTTTCAGTCCACCTGAACTGACTCCCTCTATTACTTTTCTCAGATTTCTCCGAAGATCATGGAAGTTCAGTGAATCTTGCTAGTCCAAAGTCCTCACTGACCTCTGCAGTTACTTGTGTAATCTTGTATGTTCTGTATAGTCTGCCTGACTGTAAGCTTCTCTGCACTTGGCCCCATCAGGTGTTTGCAGACTGGTATGAGAAATTCCAGGAGACGCTGAGCAAGAAGGTGGTTCTGCTGACAGGGGAGACCAGCACGGATCTCAAGTTGCTCGGGAAGGGCGACATCATCATCAGCACTCCGGAGAAGTGGGATATCTTGTCCCGGCGCTGGAAGCAGCGCAAGAATGTCCAGAACGTCAGCCTGTTCATCATTGACGAGACGCACCTCATTGGGGGGGAGAATGGGGTAGGTGTTGGTGTGCTTCCTCTCAACTAAATTCAGGGGTGCTTAGTGTTTGTGAATACGGGTCCCTTTTTGACTCGTAGTTTCTTTGTGGTTCTCTAGAAAAAACAATAGTGTAGTACCCGTTTTTTTTGTGAGGGTCATGATCAGATTTGAATGAAAAGGACCTTGACCTCTCTTAAGAGTCAGTTTGCATGAGTTCAGTATTTGCATGAAATAAAATTATCTAGACCATATGAAAAGTTGCAAATGATAGAAAGCCAAATGTCATACAGACTTATTGAAAGAAGCCAGGGTTCAACGGCATGGCTAACTAGCTTGTTCCACAGCCCTTTGGGTAAAGGAATGCCTCGTGTTCTTGGTTTAATATGCTCTTCTATGTAGTTTTATATGGAATTATCTGTTCTCTCCTGACCAGTGTGGCACAACAATAACCAGTGCTTCCTCCCCTACACAGCCCGTTCTGGAGGTGATCTGTTCCAGGATGCGCTATATCTCCTCTCAGATCGAGCGGCCAATCCGCATCGTCGCTCTCAGCTCCTCCCTCTCCAATGCCAAGGACGTTGCCCATTGGCTGGGCTGCAGCACCACGGCAACGTTCAACTTCCACCCCAACGTGCGCCCCGTCCCACTGGAGCTGCACATCCAGGTAATGAGTGTGACATTTCTGTTACGTGACATGGGTTGGTGGTTGTTTTCATCTTATCCTTTCATCCTAGAATCTTTAATGATCCTTAAAAAAATAGGAAAGAACATCCTTTGTTTATCCGAGCGTTCAGTTTTTTTTGGAGTTTGCATGTTCTGTTTCCAGACAGTTGCTCCTCCGACATCCCAAAGATGGTCAAGGTAGATTTGTTTGGCTGCTTTAAATTGATATTTTCCACACAGTGGAGGTCAGGAGTTTTCTGGTGTATCTGCTACTACTTACATGACCGTAGAGAAACAGGATCCGTTGAGTTTGATTATTGTTGTTTTTACACGGTTACTCATCAGAAGTCTGGATGGTGCTTGATCTTTTTTGAGAATTCTATCAACATCAAGATGAGTAAAAATAAGAAATTGGGTCATGCTGAATTTGCGCCAGAGTTACCCAGCAGCAGCTCGAAGTGGCTTGAGGTTGCAGTGGTGTTTTTTTGTCTGTCTTCGACCTCAGGGTTTCAACGTGAGCCACACACAGACCCGCCTGCTGTCCATGGCCAAGCCGGTGTACCATGCGATCATGAAGCACTCTCCCAGCAAGCCCGCCATCGTGTTCGTGCCGTCCCGCAAGCAGACGCGGCTCACTGCCATCGACATCCTCACCTTCTGCACTGCCGACATCACGCCGCAGAGGTGACGAATCGGCTTCTTGTTAAGAATGTTTTTCTGTTTTCGTCCGTGTACTCTGTTCAGCAGAGGTCCTACACTACAGGGAAAATGCTGAATACATAGCCTGGTGGTTTACTAATGTTGAGCTCAGCAGCCGTGTTTGGAGAAGCTACAACAAAAACAACTTTGAAGATCGACTCAGGTCCCACTGCAGTCACATGGAAAATGATTCCAGATCACTGTGAAAGAGGGGTAGAAGGGTTACTCACATTTCTGAAAGAGGATCTCAAGGAGTGAGAAGCTCTAGGTGCTGAGGTGCCTTTAAAACTTAGCTCTCTATCTACTAAAATGGTTTATTTTATTTGTTTCTCTTTGCATTGCCCTTAAGTCTTTCCTTGGACCTCAAGTGTTACTGTCCGAACAGCTCACTCTGTCCAATGGAGTGCCTTACAAATGATGTTTCCCTGGCCATGCTGTGTCCTCAGGTTCCTTCACTGCACAGAGAAGGACCTGTCCCCTTACCTAGAGAAGCTGAGCGATGTGACGCTAAAGGAGACGCTAGCCAACGGAGTGGGGTACCTCCACGAGGGCCTGACCCCCACCGAGCGGAGGATTGTGGAGCAGCTTTTCAATTCTGGTGAGGGGAATGAGACTGATTGGCATGATCAGTAGGTTATGCCCATGGTCTAATTAGGTGGGGGTTGGCATATTAGCTTAGGAGGGAGACAGCCTGTCAATTAATTGAGATAATTGAACCTAGATATTGCAGAGTATAGAACAGGTCCACAATTGCTATGGAGAAATATCCCACATTTGCTCTGCAGTGGGTCTTATGTAGGTTTTGGAGATAAAATCTGCTATATAAATGTTTTGGGAGACAAGCCTATGAAAGGCACTGTGCTCCTCGTTACAAGGTAGATAAAATGTGCATTTACCTCTGAATGCATGTTTCACAGCATTGACAGGAAGGAGGAAGGGGACTTGTAAATATCTGCCAGTATGCATTTTATTCATGGTTGGGAGCTAAATTCACTCAAGACAATGTTGCACACAGACACTCCATTTGAGGTCTCACACAGTTGTCATAGACTGAAGTAAAAACTGAATGGCGGCTGCCTGTCTGTTTATTTTAAGAAAATAAAATACCGCACCATGGCGTTGAACATGCGTATGGTATTCTGATATGTATGACCTCTCTTTCTCAGGTGCTGTGCAGGTGGTGGTGGCATCTCGCTCGCTCTGCTGGGGCACCAGCATATCTTCCCACCTGGTGATCGTCATGGACACACAATATTACAATGGCAAGATCCATGCGTGAGTCTCCCACCCAAGCTACGTTTCACTTCTTGGTTGCATGCTTTAAGTTCTTGGGTTTCAAGCATGATATTGAGCTTCATGAACTTCAGTTCTTTTAACTGCCCACCTCTGCAGATCTGTTCCTTACAACTACGTTTTTTTTCTCGTGTATTGCGTTTAGTGCATTGTGCATTGCCCCTCTAAGGGACTTACGTTAGTAAAGGGAAGCTGCCTCCTCTTCTCCGTCTCTCAGGTATGTCGACTATCCGATCTACGACGTGCTGCAGATGGTGGGCAGGGCGAACCGGCCTCTGCAGGATGACGAGGGCCGCTGTGTCATCATGTGTCAGGGCTCCAAGAAGGTAAGACTTGGCCGCTACTGCTGGCGCCACCCTCCCACCCTCACACAGCTCACCTGCTCTCGGCGTGCAACAGGGGAGAAGACTGGAGGAGCTTGGGAGGTCATTGAGGCCAACTGGTAAAATCAGCATTTGAGTTACAAGGAAAAAGAAAATCGCAAGGTGGATCAATTTTTTATTTAGATAGGTATTGCTCTCTTTCAGATCTGGAGAGCCACAGATATGCAGGTTTTATAGGGAGGTTTAATATGCCACTATAGGAAAGAACCTCAATGGAAATAGTGATAATTTAAACCAATTAAGTAATTAATGTATTTGCCAAATTCTTATCTGGGATGAGGTTTGACCAGTAGTGTCATTGAATTAGACGCACTGTTTGTTACAATACGTACTACAGTCTTCAAAGCTTTGGTTGGTTAACACAGAATCCTTGCAGATAGTATCATGTCTAATGTGCAGCTTCAGTGGTTGCTATAACATGCTCACTTGTCTTTTTACACAGGATTTCTTCAAAAAATTCCTGTATGAACCATTGCCAGTGGAGTCTCACCTGGACCACTGTCTCCATGACCACTTCAATGCTGAGATTGTCACCAAGACGGTGGAGAACAAGCAGGATGCTGTGGACTACCTCACTTGGACCTTTCTGTACCGCCGTATGACCCAGAACCCCAACTACTACAATTTACAGGGTGAGCTGCCAGAGAGAGCACCTGATGCACTTACACGCTGACACTGAACCGCAATATAACTGCGGTCAAGGCCGCATACTCCCTGAACAGCACTCACAGCTACACCTCCTTGCACTCCAGCCTTCACACTCTGAACTCATCTGAACCACTATTGAATCTCAGGGTGAATGGTATTAACACTGCTGTACATGATGGGTTCAGAATCTGCACACGAACGCATTCAGAGGTGGCTGAGCAATGCCAACTGAAAAGCACTGTCATAATGGGGTCTGCATCTCCCTCCTTTCACAGGCATGTCCCACAGGCACTTGTCAGACCACCTCTCGGAGCTGGTGGAGCACACGCTGAACGATCTGGAGCAGTCCAAGTGCATCAGCATCGAGGACGAGATGGACGTGGCACCTCTCAACCTGGGCATGATTGCGGCCTACTACTATATCAACTACACCACTATCGGTACCTCCCCCGCTTTCCTCTCACTTCATGTCAAATAGACGCTTTTAATTTCTTAATGTGCAACAGTTCTCCAGAATGAAATAGGAGGTACCGTAGAGTCTGCACGTTTGAGCTTTAGCTTCTTGTAATGCTTGATGCCGTTCAGTATTTATCAAAATTCTAGAAAAACCTTTGAAAATGAATGTAAAATAAAAATATTAGTTTCAATTATCCATTATAAGTATGCATTATCCATTTAATCTCTCTTCTTTTTTTAATCACTTTTCAGAGCTGTTCAGTATGTCTCTCAATGCCAAGACGAAGATCCGTGGGCTCATTGAGATCATTTCCAATGCTGCCGAGTACAAGAACATTCCCATCAGGCACCACGAGGACACACTGCTGCGGCAGGTAGGGACACAGAGCCAGGGGATACAACCAGATACTGCCAGATCTGAAAGTTTCCGTCATGGTACAGTTCATTAAAACCAGTCAGCAGTTGCAGATTACGTGATCAGGTGCTGGAGTGCTTTACATGAGGGAGTGGGAGGGAACATTCACAGACTGAGGTACTGAATTGAAAGAGAATACTTTCTTTCTCTTTCAGTATAATAGTCACATCCTTTTGGAATGTGTAAGTGTACAAAAAGTATGATGTAATCTACTACCTACATTAAGGCTTCTCCATTCCTTATCCTGGGGAGCCCTGATCTAGTTTGTGTTACAGCTCCTCTGTTTCTAAACACTGGGAATACTGGGATATATTGTCAATTCTGAAATCTATTCATTTAAGAAAATTCAAATCCTTGACTGTTGAAGGATATTTAGATTTTGGTTCTAGGACATCTCCACATTAATTAACAAATCATCTGCCTAATTGAAGATCATTGTTTATTCTTGACCTCTAAAAGCTGCTGGAATGGGACTCCCGACCTACTGTATATCACAATCTGCATTTTCATGTTATGAATAAACCATGGCAATTAGTAGACTCCAGTGTTTATTTTTCATCTGGTCCTGAATGTTACTCTCTCTCTCTCCAATCCTGTCACAGCTGGCTCAGAAGGTCCCTCACAAGCTCAACAACCCCAAATTCAATGACCCTCACGTGAAGACCAACCTCCTGCTCCAGGCCCACCTGTCCCGCATGCAGCTGAGCGCCGAACTGCAGTCGGACACAGAGGAGATCCTTAGCAAGGTGGGCTTTCTCTCTCTTCGTGGACACCTCAGTTCCTCTGACAGCAGCCCCACAGTTCCGTCTCATCCTTGCAAGTGCAGGGAAACTTCTATTCAGCATGGCCATCTGGATCTTAGCAGTACAAAGTGTGTGGGTTGAGAAAACTTGTCAGTGGTTGTTCTGCACGGTCTACTGTCTTCTCAAGCTTACTCACTTTAACACTGCATCGGGCCTACTGCTCTCTTGTGCAGTACTGGCTGCACGGTCTCATGTCCCTGGTCCAGTTCAGGTAGACCATGCTTTCTGACTTTATAAATGATGACAAGGACATCCGTTTGATCCAGACTGTTGTTCCTAGCCAGGCTGATTATCGCACCCTCTCCCGTGATATGGCTGTGTTTGCCATTGATGCCCTTTTCAGTATTGGCACCGGGCAGTGTTGTACCAACTCACTACTCACTCTGTTGTCTTTTCCAGGCTATCCGTCTGATCCAGGCCTGCGTGGATGTGCTGTCCAGTAATGGCTGGCTGAGCCCGGCGCTGGCTGCCATGGAGCTGGCCCAGATGGTGACCCAGGCCATGTGGTCCAAGGACTCCTACCTGAAACAGCTGCCCTACTTCACCTCTGAGCACATCAAGCGCTGCACGGATAAGGCAAGGATCTCATCTCTGTTTACTCAGTCTAATTCTGCAGTGTTTGGTGTGCTTGTTTTTAAACCATTCCAGTCTAGATCTGGGAATCGGCTCAATCAGAAATGAAATTAATCACAGAGACGTATGGTTAGGCCAAACTCTTGCGATGGCATGTAATAGAAAGGCATATGGTTTTATTTTTTCTAATATTTAAGCAATACCAAGGGGTGATCGCTCTGGCTGACCAAAGCAAAGTGTCTGATGTGTTCGTGGTCGTGGGTCTGTTCCCAGGGTGTCGAGAGCATATTTGACATCATGGAGATGGAGGACGACGAGCGCAGTGCCTTGCTGCAGCTCTCAGATGGCCAGATGGCAGACGTGGCTCGTTTCTGCAACCGCTACCCCAACATCGAGCTCTCCTACGAGGTGGCCGAGAAGGACGGCGTCAAGAGGTGAGGGAAGGGCTCTTGAAGGCGGTCCTGCACTCCCATAGATTAGGGGTGAAAGACATGATGGGGTTCCTGTCACTCCCACCAGGATGACACTGTATCATAGAAATCTACAGACTTTACATGCAGTGCAAATATTTGTGCATGACCTAGACTTGACGTGAAAAGGGATGGTGAGGATCGGTTGTTTGTAAAGAATGACAAAGGCATAAAGTATTATTAAAAACAGCTCTAGATGGTGGGGAAAAAAGTAATGATAAACTTTTAATCAGAAAGGTTTCTAATTTAACTGTTAATGAGTTTAGTTCGACTATTCCTGGAGAATGGTTCACCGTACATAATATGCAAAAATGTCTAAGGCCTCTTACTTTCCGTGTCATCATGTTAATGCCCTCTGTCCACAGCGGTGGCCCCGTGGTGGTTCTGGTACAGCTGGAGAGAGAGGAGGAGGTGACCGGGCCCGTCATTGCGCCACTCTTCCCACAGGTGAGGAAGAAGTTTTCTTTTATCTAGTGTAGTGCTGCTCTGTGGCAGGTGAACTGTGCAGTCTTATCTGGCCAGTTTTACTGCTAATTGGGCATTTTGTTTTCATGGCTCATCTGATCTCCTGTTTTTCCAGAAACGTGAGGAGGGCTGGTGGGTGGTGATTGGAGACCCCAAATCCAACAGCCTGATTTCCATTAAGAGATTGACGCTGCAGCAGAAGGCTAAGGTAAGCCAGCGCTGGTCATGGAGTTCCATTTTACAGGCCAGCACCGAACAGGACCCAGAAAGTCCTCCATGTCCAGCTGACATCGATATTTGTCTCAATATGGAATATGTTTACATGAAGATTATTAAATTAACAACATTGGCACCATTTCATTTATATTTCTCTTATATAAAACCTGTCAACAGGTACATGCTGTCAATCAGTAACACCTTCTCTCATAATCAAAAGTGTGAAAAGTATCCACATGTACCCTTGTCAGATGTATCGTTATATCTTGCTCCTAAATGTAGTGTATACAGCTGTACTATATTAAATGACCCCTGCTTGCTGGACAGGCACATTTAGTGATGCTGGAAAAAACACCTTATGGTGGATATCTCCTTTACTGCCATAGTGTCACTACCTACCAGCGTTACGGTTTCATATCTTTCTTGGGGACAATAAATAATGGGGCTAACTTGATTTCTCCATCTCACGTAGGTGAAACTGGACTTTGTTGCACCTGCCCAGGGTGTCCACAACTACACCCTGTACTTCATGAGCGATGCTTACATGGGCTGTGACCAGGAGTACAAGTTCAGTGTGGATGTGAAGGAGGCTGACAGCGAGGGCGACAGTGATTCTGACTGAGAGTGATTCCCCCCCCCCCAAATCATCTGGACTGAATCAGCCCTGGGTGGCCAGCTCCCTGATCTTTGTATATCACGATTTCAAGCTCTAAAACAATTTGTAAAAGGAAATTGACAGATTATGCAATGTTGCATTCCAACGCTGTTTTTTTTGTCATATAATCAGGCTCGCATGTTACTATGCTACGTAAAGCGGAGATCTTAAGAATTTAAATCTAGGTTAAGTGTTATCTGCCCTTCTTAGGCCCACCCTCTACCTAAAATAGCAATGATCAAGGGAACTTCAACTCCCACCAGCCTTTGAGATAGTGGGGATGCTCAAGAACGTGTCAGGTGGCTGTACATTAACCATCATTGATTCAGTGTGGTATGGTTATTTGTTCTGTCATGGATAACATTGTGTACAGAATACAGGCAATTAGTGCATTAGTCCTGCTGTTTTTAAAAGAGGAAATGTGTTAAGTAAGAAATGTTAAAACTGTCTTGCTGAACTTCCCCCCCCCCCCCCCCATAGTTAATGTAGATTGGTTTTTACATTTATTGACGAGTGGGTAAGATATCCTTGGTATTTTTTTATGCGATTAAGTGCTCTGAGAGGGGTGTTCCTCTACAAATGCTGCAAGTGAATTTGAAATTAAAGTTTTTGTACAGACATTTTCTTTCAATTGTGAAAAGGCTCGAGGTTGATGTCAAGTTTAGATCTGCAGTGGACGAATACAGCTGTCTGTCATCAATCCAAATAAAGACCATGAGCACAAAAAACAGCTTCTGTTCATTTTGTATTAAATTGAATTAACCTGTACTTGTTCCTTTGCAGCCAACTCTGATGCATCTCCCTGCTTCAACCTCTTTCTATTTAAATGTACATTTTCTTCAATATAAAGTGGATATCAAAACCCTTGTACACACCCTTAGTGAAATTTCAGCTTTTATTGATGAAAACACTAAACTCAAGACAAATCATGTGAGATCTTTTTTCACTTTTAATAAGAGCTTGTAAGCAACTATATTAAGTGAAAACAAATCGATCATTTTTAGGAAAAATAAAACTTTCAATGCCTTGGCTGCATAAGTGTGCACACCCTTTATAAAGGGGGTTGTAACTGTGTTCAGATTTAACCAATCACATTCCAAATCATGTACAAAGGTAATCTGCCTTCACCTGAAATCAACTGAAGTGTTTCTGATTAGCCCTAGATAAAATCAGCTGTTCTGTCCCTGAAGGTTTCTTGGTTGCACAGAGCAGAGATAAGGTCTACAAGGAGCTAATGGAAGACCTATGAGATCTTATTGTTGAAAGATACAGATCAGCAGAGGGATAGAAAAGAATTTCAAAGGCATTACATAATGGAACACTGTAAAGACCATCATTACGAAGTGGAGGAAACACCAGGACATTGTAAAGATCAGGATGTCCCTCCAAAACTGATGACCGGGCAAGGAGAAAGTTCATCAGGGAGGCTACCAAAAGGCCAACCGCACGAGTTTATGGCAGTAACTGACCACTCCCTGCATATTACAACCATTTCACATATTCTCCACAAGTCTGAGCTATGGGATAGGGTGGCAAAAAAAGAAGCCATTTCTCACAAAAAAACATCCACGCCCTTAAACAATTGCAAGAAGGCACATTCAGTCTCCTAAAACCATGTGGGATGTCTTATGGTCTGATGAGCCCAAGGTAGAACTTCTTAGCTTTAATTCCAAAAGATCTATTTGGTGCAAAGCCAACACAGCTCACCACCCAAAGAACACAGTGCCTACTGTCAAGCATAGTGGTGGCAGCATCATGATAGGGGGGTGCTTCTCTTCAGCGGGGACAGGGGCTCTGGTCAGGACAGAGGGGAAAATGAATAGCTCCAAATATCAAGATATTTTGGTGCAAAACCTGCTGCCCTCTGCTAGAAGCTGAAGTAAAAGAAGATTTTCACCTTTCAACACAACAAGCACACAGCCAACTCAACCAAGGAATGGCTTAAAAAAAGGGAAGATCGATGTCCTGGAATGGCCCAGTCAGAGCCTGGACCTCAATCCAGAAAATCTGTGGACTGACCTAAAGAGGGCTGTGCACAGGAGATCCCCTTGCAATTTGACCGAGCGTGAACTCTTCTACAAAGAAGAGCGGGATAGAATTGCAAAATCCAGGCGTGCTACGATAGAGACCTATCCAAACAGGTTTACTGTTGTAATCAAAGCAAAGGGTGCTTCCACAAGGTATTACTTAAAGGGTGTGCACACTTATGCCATCAGGGCATTGAAAGTTTTTTTTATTTGTAATTATTTTTCCTAAAAAGGATACATGTGTTTTTCACTTAAATATTGTTGGTTACATGATCTTATTAAGGGTGAAAAAAGGTCTGACATGGTTTGTCTTGATTTCAGCCTTTACATCAACAACAGCTGAAATTTCAGTAGGGGTGTGTCTATACAACTGGACTGCCTTCCTGGAAAATTGAGTAGCCACAGATTTTCTAATCTAGCATCATAAATAAAACCTTTTTAAATGAGCTTACTCTGGTGGAATTGCATTTTATTCTACATGCCAGAACGCTCAGTAACAGTGCATTTTTGTTATTTAACCAGAATTAATGTGCAGTTTTCAAAACCAGTGAGAAGAAAAGCCTGTCTCTTCAGCTACATCATCCAGCCTCTTCACCTGCAGAGCAGTTTTATTTTAGTGTCCACTGTACTTTAAATTGCCTGTTGCAAATTATATGCATAAATGTGACGTTACTTTCTAAGTAAAGTTTAATCTTTTCAAGTCACTTAAAAAAAAAAATCCTTAGACCCATGCCGGATTGTCATTTTACAGTGCTATTATCATCAGTTAAAAATTAACACACATTGCAAACATATGAAAAAGCGCTTGGGTTGGTCCTTGCTCGTCTCCCTTTCAAGACCAAAAATATCCTCACAGCAGTAACAACTTAGAAAAGCTTGGTTTGCCAAAAATGTACAAGAGAAATGAAACATACCTGTGCTTATATAAAATAATATTCGGATGATGTGATCTTCACACAAATTTCCCCCAAATAAACCACTTTCACTGGATTGCAAAACTAAAGTAGCCTAGTTTGTGTATTTTTCTTTAACACAGAGGCAAACGGGGAACTGGAATTTCCATCAGTTGCAATTTCCTGTTAGTGCTGAATACACTCGCTGAAAGTATCTCACTGGTTGGTTCTTATTGGTTCCTGCCTCACAGGAGGCCAGCCCCATCAGGCCTGGGATTGGTAGCTCCAGATGCCAATCTCCCCATCGTCACTGCAAGAGGCCAGAAGCCCCGCCTCCTTGGGGTTCCAGGCCACACAGTTGACATCCTGTGCGTGGGCCTTGGCCACGTGGCCCATCAGGGAGAAGGTGGGCTGGTGGGGGTCAGAGGAAGACTCCTCTTCGAACACGCGGATGGCATCATCGCCGCAGGCTGTCGCTATGGCGCCAGTCAGGTGACACCTGGCAGCACAATAGAGACAGTTGTCTTATACCAGTGGTATACAGGAATTCTGGGAAGTTCAGACTTCCGCCTGCACTGAATGATGGAGGCAAAAGTCTGTTTCTAGCATTTCTGACATACAGTGGCTGTGGTCTAAAACTATTTTAAAAAATCCATAAAAGTTGATATTTGGTTTTTAGGTCTAAATGTCTTGGCTGTGGGACTGGTTCATCTTGTTCATCTATTTCCACTGTAGAGTAAAACAGTGTTTGTTTCTCCCTTAAACAGTACCAGCTGGGAGGGGAAATCTTACCAGGAAATGTCGTAGATGGTGCGCGTGTGATAGCCGGACAGAGTGCAGATACACTTCCAGGTGGGGTCAGTCCCATTGCACACCACTCCTGCAAAACACACACCGTTTCAGACCCAACACAAACCCTCCTCATCGGACATCACCCGTCGTGGCTCTATCCTGCTGTGGTATTTGCTTGGATTCAGATGTTATTCGTTCCAATTTTAATGCAAGCTGCTAAATAATGGGCACATGGCAGGGTACACCATGGGTGGGACACCAGTCCATCGCAGGGCACACACATAGACTCAAACATGCACACACACACGCCAGGACCAACTTTCCCAGAAGCCAATTAGCCTACCAGTATCTTTTTGGTACTGTGAGAGGAAACCCACATGAGCATGGGGAGAACATACAAACTCCTCACAGACAGCATCCCAGGTCTGGAATTGAACCCCAGAGCCCCAGCACTGTGAGGCAGCAGTGCTAACCACTGCACCTCCATGCCATCCTAAGGCATTTAATATTAGACCAAACTTGTAACACGCTTCAGCATAAAGAACAAGGGAAACCAGAAGGGTCCTTACTAATCCCCTGCAGAGGCACGTCAGAGTCCTAAAACCGAGATATGAAACAGGCTCATCTTTCCTGGACACTTGAACCAGGGGAGTGACTGCTGCAGACCTTGCTCGTTGCCGGGGCGATACTCCCTCCAGATGCGGACGGTGCGGTCATCACTGCAGGAGGCCAGCCGCTCGCCGCTCTGGTCGAAGGCCAGGCTCCACACGGTGGACTCGTGGCCCTCCAGGGTGGTCAGGCACACCCAGTCGTCATCGTCCTCGTGGTACAGCTTCACCGCGTTGTCGTAGCTGGCCGAGGCCAGGAGCTGCGTGGGGCGGTGGGGGGGAGAGATGCACAACAAGCTGAGATCACTGGAGTTTTCAACCACAGGACTAGGAGAGAATGTTCTAGAGAAGAAGGAAAGAGCGTCCCAACTGCGCCCAAGATTCAGCCTGTCTACAAACTGAGCCACTTACACTTCACAGGCAGCTTCCAGCAAACAAAGAGAGGATATCAACTACTAAGAGCTTAAAAGGAGAAAAGACCATTCACTCTAATTGGCAGCTAGTAATTCATGGATCCAAGGATCTCATTAAGCTGTTTTCTGAAAAAGCCCAGGGTTTCAGCTTCAATAACATGGCTGGGTAGCTTGTTCCACACTCCCATTACCCTTTCGATAAAGAAGTGCCTCTTGTTCTCAGTTTATATGCACTTCCATATAGACCCCTGGATTATTGGGTTTATCACATGTGACGGACAGCAGTCATTTCCCTACTCCGTCCTTACACCCTTACTTAAACCCTTCATTGAAGGCGCAAGCTGCTTTTTTAATTGTTTCGAGCTCTTAAAAAACCTTGACAGGTGCTTTTGCTTAAGATTTGGCAGATATGTGAAAATCAATACTTTTCTAAATACTGGTGATAATAAAAAGGTCTTCTTCAAGCCTACTTCATTAAGCACTGGATGAAAACAAGGGAAGCAGAAGAGGAACAGGCCGTGGGAGAGACTGCGTCTGAGCAATCGAGAGAGAGGGGGATCACAGACTGCAGCAATGACAGAGCCCTACCCCGCACACGGGGAAGACAGCAGAGTCGTACCTCCTGCGTGGGGTGCCATACCACGTGCTTGACGTCCTGAGTGTGGGAGTTCACCACACTGACACACTCGTACTCCTCTTCCTCGTCCACTGCAAGACAGACAGCGGGTCAGCTGGCACACGGCACCAGTCCAGCAGGTTTCCTTAAACCACTATCAGAGCTCAGAAAAAAAGCCAGCCAGATTGTGGTCCTTCAGAAATCTGGTCTCCCACTCTCGTCCTCAAGACCACCAGTCCTGATGGGCTTTCCAGTCAATCAGTGGCTACAGACCATTAATCAAGTGATGCTTGATTAAATAAGCCGTCAAATCACATGACAGAAGATAAGTGGAATATCGGCACTGCCTCTGGCACTAGAGGAAAATGACTAAACATATGGGAATATTTAAAGAAAACTCACTTAAAAATGTGTATTGACTGCGACTAAAACAATTGGAGTTTGTTTTCTGAGGAAAAAATGTAAGTGCCCTGCTTATGTTTTCAAAATAAACCATACTTTTTTATGTCACCCACCCTCCTCCTCTTTTAAAGAAAAAAAAATGAAACAGATTATTAACTTGGGTTTAACAGCAGGGTTACGGGTCCAACAGGTAAGCAAGCCCCAGCAGGGGTGAGAGGAGTCGGCGCTCTACTGACCTTCCCAGACCCACACACTCTTGTCTCTGCTGCAGGTAGCCAGCAGGGAGCCCGAGGGGGCCCACGCCACGCACTTCACCTCGTTTTCGTGACCCTCCAGAGTGGTCAGACACTGCGACAGATAGACAGACAAGACAGAAAACGCCCATTTTAACCGCGTTGAAAAAAAACCGGGTCCTTATCCAGGTAATTCCTCTGGGTCAGGACCTCTCTCTCTCTCTCTCTGCTCGGACAGGCGCTGGGCTGACGTTACCTCGAAATCGTCCTCTTTCTTCCGCCAAATGCACGTGGTGGCGTCAAAGCTGGCCGAGGCCAGGTACGTGCCGCACGGAGACCAGGCCACCTTCCGCACAGTCCGCTGGTGCCCGTCCTGCAGGACTGACTTGCACACCCAGGCATCACCTGCACAGCCACCGGAGGGAAGAGGGTAAGGGAAGAAATGCGCGGGGGAGGACGGCTGAAGATCGTTCGCATTATCCATTTGTTTTAACATCATGCTTCTGAACTGAAAGGTAACGTTCCGGCACACATGCGGTGGCAGTTAAACTTGAGTATAAAACTTGGACTCTCCTAAATCAAGTGAATTTAAATTTTGCATGTTTACTGTCAGCTAATGCTTAAAAATATAAACGATGAGCAGTTCCTGCATTGACAGATATATGCGGAAAGGTCGGTTGGATTCGGTATTTGTCCAGTATTTCAGATCTCTGTTTACCCTTACATGCCTCAATTATGAACTGCACGTCAGTAACAGACACGTCGTGGCTCGATATGGGCACCAGGGTCTCTTTATTTTCGCGGCGCAGGAGGTCAGTTAAGCACGCTGTCGCGCAGTTTTGTCAGCACAGCTAAAAGGACGCACAAAGTGAAGCTTGAAAGCGCCCGCCGCCTGCGGGTGAACCTACCTTCTCGGCCCCATATTCGGATGGCCCTGTCGCCGCCCGAAGACGCCAGCAGGGTCCCATTGGGGTTCCACGCCACGTACCAGCACCTCGAATCTGGATGGCCGCTGAACTTTGTGACCAGTTTTAGTGAGTCTTTCATGATGATACTTATGACTACCGTGCTTTGGTGACCCCTGGTAAAACGCCGAAACTTAAAAATTGTACCCTAACCAACTACGCTGCTTCACAAAAACGCTATTAACACAGCAGTTATCAACAGCTGCTGAAGACAATCTTCAGATTAACCGACGGCTTACACATCTACATTAATCCCTTTTCAGTAAATAACACCTATATTGTAACACATTCACCCCCGAAATGTAAACTGTGCAGAAGACTTGTGCTTTTTTCGCACACTCCTCGATTATGTCAGTCAGCCGAGGGGCACTCTGGGAACTCGAGTTTATGATCTGAAATAATTCAGAGAAACTATGAAGCGAAGACAAGACAGTCGACTTCACAGATGTGAAGTTGCTTATTAAGGGTCAACGAAGATGGCATTTACTATTACTACGTTTCCTCTTAGAAGTCATAAAATACATTTCCGTTAGAAAGTTTGAAAATATTCAACAACTTCAACTACCAGAATTCATTACCTTCTTGGACGGTAGTTACGCCATCAGACGTCACTTGCTGTCACCTCCGGGAAACAGGAAGCACAGAAGGAGATAGGTTGTCTTTTGTTTTCCAGAGACAATTAGACGAAAATTTAATGATTTTAGTGTTAGATCGGAACCGGGATTTTCGGCACCGTAATTCAAGTCGATATAGACCCGATCCGGGTACAGAACTCTTGTCGATAAATGCCACTACACAAAACTAGTTTACTACCTAGTTAAGTCTTCATAGGCCGGGAGACATGGTTCATACAGCCAAAATATTTTGATAGTGTTTTTTTTTGTTATTTAATGCGAGTTGATTGCAGTGTTTCGAATTTTAAAATCCTTTTCTGGCTAATGTTTAGCGATTACATAATATTCGAATGAATTTAACGACGCCGTAAACGCAAGACCGCTGAATGTCCTAATCGCTGTAACAAAAGGAATTCTGTGTTGTTTCCCGGCCGGTGTATACATTAAGTATCCACTCAGATTTACAGTCTTAATCTAGAACTTAATCCTTATCATTTCATATTTGAATAGTTTACCATTTTTGTGTTCGGGTTTAAAGCCTGGCTCGGGCGGGATTTAAATTAACCACTTTTGAAAGCGGCGGGCGGTTGTTGTAAACCCAGACCGCCTTCTCTGTTAGTTGCCTGTTATTAGAGCACGTCTGTGGGCGACATGTACGCGCCACCGGGACCCGGGCTGCCTGGGAGCCGGCGAAGGCGAGGGCCGGGGGGGAGCGCTCTCCCGAAGCAGCCCGAGAGGAGCCTGGCCTCGGCGCTGCCCGGAGCCCTGTCCATCACCGCCTTGTGCACTGCGCTGGCCGAGCCGGCCTGGCTGCGCGTTCACGGGGGGGCCTGCCCGCGACAGGAGCTCGGCGTAGCGGATGTCCTGGGATATGTGGACCCTAAACTGTTGGAAGGTATGAATCCTTAGATTCCTTGGTAACCATCGACGTACTGCACTATTAAGTCTGAACTTAATTGACTTAATTAAGTATACTGTAAAAAGGCGCCGTCCTTCGGGTGAGATGTAAAACCCGTTAATAAGTTCTTTAACGTTTGTGGAAGAAGCTTGTATTAGAATCATGTATTTTATTCAGTGGCTATTATCATAAATCTAGGTGTATTATGTGCAACTTGTAATATGTCATTTACATTTTAAATCTCCATAAACAACATGTAATGATGTCCAACATGAAACTTAATGGTTGAACAGCTTTATCACTCTGCAACTCCCAGCTGGCAGCCCACTGAAACTAAGGTGTAAGACTGGTCAGTCCCTGGATGGGAGATCTCCTGGGAAGGCTGAGGTTGCTTTTGGAAGATGTGTTAGTGGGGCCAGTAGGGGGCGCTCACCCTGCGGTCTATGTGGGTCCTAATGCCCCAGTATAGTGATGGGGACACTATACTGTAGAAAAGGCACCGTCCTTTGGATGAGACGTAAAACCGAGGCCCTGACTCTCTGTGGTCAAAAGAGCAGGGGTGTTACACCGGTGTCCTGGCCCTTACCAATCATGGCCTCCTAATAATATCTATGAATTGGCTTCATTACTCTGCTCTCCTCCCCACTGATAGCTGGTGTGTGGTGAGCGTTCTGGCGCACTATGGCTGCCGTCGCATCATCCAGGTGGGGCTGCACATTGGTGGTGGTGGAAGGGAGTCCCCATTACCTGTAAAGCGCTTTGAGTGGAGTGTCCAGAAAAGCGCTATATAAGTGTAAGGAATTGTTATTTATTATTATTAATAATTTTCAGGCCTGTGCGCTGAGAAAGCTCATAGAAACTCTCAAACCTTACTATTATGAAGGAATCCTGAAATCAGAAACTCAATTTTTGCAATTTTAAACCATTTCATCCTAAAAGCTCTTTACAAATAGGAGGGGACGCACTTCACTAGCTGAGTGATGTGTAGCACCCAGTCTGTACCAGCAGCTCAGCCGAGATTTTACATCACTAATGGAATTAGTGAGGACATTTAGGCAGGTGGGGGCAGCATGGGGGCACAGTGGTTCTTATTGCTGTTTCATGGAGCTGGGGTCTTGGATTCAGTTCCTGGGGTCACTTCTGTGTGGAGTCTGTATGCTCTGTCCGTATTCGTGTGAGCTTCCTCCCACAGTCCAGGGACGTCTTGGAAAATGAGTGAGAGTGTGTGTGTGTGTTCCCAGTGATGGACTGGTGTCTTATCCAGGGTGTATCCTGCCTTGTGTCCATTGCTTGCTGGGGTAGGCTCCAGCTTCCCTGCGACCCTGTATGGGATAAAGCAGTTAGAAACTGGACAGATGGATTTAGGCAGACCAGATATAGGCCAGAAGACTCTTAAGTGGAATTTAGAGATTCCTGAGGCTGAAATTTGTACGGAGTCATATTTGCAATGACTTTCTCTGAAGATTACAAAGGATTTTGCAAGACTATAGTGTAGGATCTTTTGTTGATGTCAGTTGTATTACAGTTTATCTACTGTCATATATAGTGAGGCACTAAGTATGGAATAAGAGCTGTATTTCACAAAACATTTAATACGTTTGTTTGTGGTATCACCTTGCTAAAATTCCCTTGTTTTCTTGAGAAATATGTTTAGTATTTGCTATAGCAGGAACAACAGAAATGAGGAAGAATCTTTTTAAAACCAGGAACTTGAGGTAGAGCATGACCAGCAATAGTTCAAGGCCGTGTGAATTTAGGCAACAGGCTGCAGTTCTGTATGACTGCGAGTCTGGAACTGAAACCTTTGACGTGCTTTAGCTGTGACTCATTGTGACGAGACAGACAAGGCATGGCCGTCTGCAGCTGCTGAGGGAAGTTGTATTCTGCCAAAAGCCAAAGCTGTCTTTTCCTCGCGAAAGATAAAACAGAGTGGATTGAGTTTGTATTTCTACTCTCTCCTGCATTGTTCAACATCATTTGGTTTTTGAAAGAAATGAACATTTGTATGCAAGTTATCCCAGATTTAAAGCAGCAGGCCGATAGGAGGTATTTTTCACTTAGTATTTTTTTTGTATTGAATGAAATCTAGACTTAGTTCTATTCATCCAACTTTCTTAAAGAGAAAACTGGAGTTGTTAATGACTTGGTTTTGTAGACGGAATGCAGACCTACTGAGATGTTGCATTTCCTGTTTCCTTCTCATACCTTCACTGTGACAGTGATCAGAACTGTTGTTGTTCATCCCATAAAAGAGAGAAAGACTAATTCTCCTCCGTGTCCTCTGTACAGGCTACTGCATGAACCCCCAGACTGTCCTGCTGCTGCGTGTCATCGCTGCCTTCTGCTTCCTGGGCATTCTTTGCAGCCTGAGTGCCTTCCTGCTGGACGTCTTCGGCCCCAAGCACCCAGCCCTCAAAATCACCCGCCGCTACGCCTTCGCACACATCCTCACAGGTAGCTGGAGCTTGTGTTTCTGGACCAGCGGGCCAACACAGGGAAGAACCAGGGAACAAGCCCAAAGAAACTGCTAATGTCATCAGAAAGGAACAGTTGCATTACCTATAGGTAGTCTTGCTGTAACATCTTGTCTTACTTTCAAGACGTGTAGAGTAAGATCTTGGGGAAAGTGCAGTGGTGACAAGTGTGATATGTGTGACCCAAAGCTGTGTTAATTCTGCTTTGTCATTCGTTTCCCCTCTCCTGCAGTGTTGCAGTGCGCCACGGTGATTGGCTTCTGCTACTGGGCCTCCGAACTCATCCTGTCTCTCCAGCAGCAGCACAAGAAGTACCACGGCTCCCTCATCTACGTCACCTTCGCCATCAGCTTCTACCTGGTGGCTGGAGCCGGGGGGGCCTCCATCCTGGCCACGGCCGCCAACCTGCTGCGCCACTACCCTACGGAGGAAGAGGAGCAGGCCCTGGAGCTGCTGTCGGAGATGGAGGAGAGCAGCGAGACGTACCCCGCTGACTATGACATTGCTAATCAGTTCCAGCCCCCTCCTGCTTACACGCCCTAAACCAGGCCTGCGCCGCCCTTCGGCCGCCCCCTGCCCCCACACACGCACGCACGCACGCACGCACGCACGAGTCAGGGGTGTGCACCCAGCACTTTACCCAGCTGGCCTGTCCCAGGGGGTCGGATCTGTACTCCACTGCTCCTGCTATTTCAGCAGCTCAGAGAGGTTCCCAGACGACCCCACCTCCCCGTCTCTTCTAACACTGGACTTCGTTCTAGCCACATCTGTAAATTGATCATCTAACTGATCGGTCCAAAACCTTGGAATGCGAAAGAACTGGAATTGGAGGGATCCAGGTCACTGAGAACCTACCCATAGGAGCCTTTTCCTAAAGCTGGGTTCACACGTAGACATTGAGGCAGAAGTATTCCATCTGGTAACTACTGAATTAGAGTTGTTATGTAAGGACGGTGAAGATTCCTGCTGAAAATGTCCTTCACGTTCTGCAATTCCTAGTATGTTTTGCCCTCCGTGTGCCATTTTTGTTTCGCCATATGCGTTGCAGGTGTCTAGACACAGCCGAAGAACAGATTATAGCATCACTGGGGTCCCCTGCCCTGCTACTAGACACCCCCGATCCAGGAAGTCTAATAGATAACCCAAAATCACCTGTTTCTGAAGACTGGGAATATTTTAGTAATCATCAAGCAATCTACAGAGTGCTTGATCAAGGGAGCTTTTGATCTTCAGATTTCTAAATTATGTTCATGTCGAAAATAGTGATTCAATGCAGGTGATTTATTCCCTGTCTTTGGTGATTGACGATTCATTGGCTTTGGTTTACTGGGGCTCTCCAGGAGTAAGGTTGGAGATGCCAGTTCTAGTGCAATGCTGAAATACACAAATTTTCAAGTTTCATTAGCAGTAATCTACACTGTGGAAAATCCCAGTATAGAGTGTCCATTTCCTGCACATTTCCCTGATTCTCTTTAAACTGCTCTAGGTGTGAATTCATCTTACCAGTCCTGTTTTCTTTCAGATTACACAATTTATATTGTACAATTCTGATACTGTGGTTCTGTACATTGGCCTGAAGTCTCGCTCAACACAGACATTCAGCCATTGAAACAGTCAGTTCAGAATCCCAGTGGAAGCTGAAATTTATTATTCTGATATTCACACTGGACTAAGAATTTAAGAAAAGTGCCAAAGTCTTTCTCCCAAAACTTCTCTGGCAGTTTAACATTTTGGCTTCTTTTATCATTTTCCCACAGTGCTTATATAGTACTTCATTCTCTGTGGCTCTGAGTTTGTTAAAAAAACAGGTTGCTGATGATATCCATTTTAAAAGTAGTATTTTGAAGCAGGTATTAATCATTTTCAATCCATGCAGTGCAAATCACTGATATTTTAAACAGGGGGCCAGATGTTGAGGAATGTGTATTGTTAATCACCACCCTCTTTTATATAATTATTTAAGATTATTAAGTTGAAAAAAAAAACAGAACCCCTTGCAAAATGAAGCGGGTTCAATTAAAGATTGTGTAGCGCTCAACAGAATTGTTGAAAGCAGCTGTATTATGTATATAGTCACGTGTTTCAGCCTTTTCACTTCGTTTTTGAATTTCGCAGTACAAGAGACATTTGAATTGTGCCTGTGTAGTTTCTCTGTCTTGACTGTTATGCTTGGACAGCACTTTGTGGACACTCCACAGATTCCTCCAGCCCAGCAGAACCACACCTCACAGCCACGCAGCTAACAGGCCACAGCCCTTTCCAAGCCCGGACTGAAGCATTCTGTTTTACAAGAGTGAATGAGTGTGAATGACAGACTTGAGAAAACAGTGCTGTGAAAATGAGTTCCTAAAATGTGTTAAATGTTAAAACAACAGGAGGCTTTGGCTTTGTGTTGAAACTTGTTTGAGCATACTCATGGCTTTATAGTGTTGCTGCTCTGTCGAGCTCATACATGTTGCTTTACGCTATGGAGGTTTTGTTCTGTCCGATTTCAGTATTTTCGGATCAAAGCCAAAGTCATTGTCAATGCTGGTGTCACTTTATACATATACATATCCATATCCATCTGTTTATGTTTTTTTTCTTTGCTGTGGTTCAGAAAACTCAGCACTCGTGAGAACTTTGGGACTCGGACTGGTGTGGGAAAGTGATCCCAAAAGACTTGATTGAGTGGTGTGAAGGTGTGTAACCTCGTACAGGCAAGGGGAATCTCCATTGTATGTGAAGGTCCGGGACTGGTATTTCAGCTGCCATCGAACCTCAAAAAAACATTTTCCCTATGTTTAGCAACTTAACCCCAAACCAGCCAATAAGTGTTAAAATCCCATGCAGCAACCTCTCTTTCCTTTCATCTAGATGTGCAAAGAGTAACGGAAGCAGTCACCCGCCAATCGTGAACTAGCTTCTTCAGCTGTTGGGTTGCCCAGGGCTTTGGGGAATCGTGCATAGAATGGGCTGGTTGGGGGAAGTTGGTGAGGGTTCAGATTGCATTCGCCTCCATTGCAGGAGTCAGAGCAAATAAGATCCACCCAGATGCCTTTCGTGTTGGGATCGCACAGTGTGGTGATGTGGATGGATCGGATCCGTGTTGTGCTGTCAAAGGAACCTGCACAAATCCCACCACCATTTTTTGTGGCCATAAATCCCACTCTCGCCCTGTGCACTGCGTCATCTCCACAAGATTGTGTTATATATGACAGTGTAACTCCTGCATGGTTTCAAACTGACCTTCTACCAGATCCTGAATGGTATGTACATTAAAAAACAAGTTTTGAAATTGCAACCATTTAATATTTAATCATGGCTTTGTTTTAATTTAAAATGTATTCAAGGGGTTGTTATATTTTTATTCTCTTTTGTATTGTTCTGTTTACTATCACTGTTGGTGTTAGTGTGAGTAAATTGTGAGGTGAAACACTGATTTGTGTTCAGTCATCTGTAGGGCTTCTAATTGTTGGGTTTTTGTTCTTGTTTTTTTTTTTACTTGGTGAAAAAATAAAAAATATCAAATGCCGAATTCAGTCGTTTGAAATAGACTGTGTTTTCTGACTCCTTCTCCTTAGCCATACCTTTTAAAAGCTGTGCCATTAAAACATTACTCTCCAAATGGGTTTTTAGCCATAGACAGATAAGACTTTATTGATCCCGAAGGGAAATTGAGGTGTTATAGCAGCCCAGCCCAAGACAAGAAAAAACAGACATCAGAATAGACTAAGAATTAAAATAAGTACAACAATACAATGTAAAATAAATAGGTGTGTGCAAAATATGTTAAGAGTCACTGTATAACAATAAAATATGTGCAAAATGCACATAGGTATATACAGATTGAAAGTACCACAGTATATTAATTTTTTCAGAACAGTATATTATTTTTCTTCTAAACTCTCTCTATTCATTGTAGGTTTCATTTCACACCTCTCTTCACCTATCCTGACTTCACACCTCCTGATTGGCCTTTCTGTCCCCTGCTCCCGCCCCTCGCTCCTCCTCTCTCCCAGCTTTTGTTCTCCCGCTACATTACCTTTGCTTTCTGCCCTGTCTTTCTCACACCTGAAGAAGGCAACACGGCCGAAACGTTGTTTTCTTTCTTCTCTTTTCAGCATGGAATAAACCTATTACTTGTTCCTTTGCAGCCTACGCATGCTGACGTAGCTACCCACGTGAACTACTACAGTATATTAGTGCAACATGCTGTCCATAGATGAGCAGATGAAGGGCTGGCAGTCCTAGCCTAGGGCAGTGTTATACATGTTATAGCATGTGGATAAATGGAGATTGTTTTGCAGTAATCTGAATGTATGGGCAAAGGTAATTAATAATGACAGAAGTCGCTATCTGGTGTCGAAATGGGTTGTAGTCTGGTATGGGTGTAAGCGTCTTAGTTTCAGATGTGAACGTGGCACATGTTTTTAAAACTGAACTATTTTGTAACCGTGACGGTCTTGGAAATGAGGTAACAGCACCATTTATTGAACACTCCCTTTGAAGGTGAGACCACAGGGCCTCTTTAAGGTCACGTGTTTATATACATGACTTCCTGAGTAGCTGCTCACGTTTGCTAGGAGTCCGTTGTAAGTACAAAGCTTATAACGCACCTTCGCCTACGTTTTCAAGACCTTACGCCCGATCTTCTTCTCTTGCCCTTCAAAACACGACTCTGTCCCTATAAAGAGTTGACATTTGACCACCTGTCTAAAATATGTGAAAACACGCTTGCTCCACCGTTGTCCTCCAGAAAAGTACTAACAGCACAACGCTTTTATGCATTACAATACTTGTGCATAATGCCAACAACTGCATCCTGAATATCGAAAAATGTTTTTTTTACACTGCATTACAGCAGCAAATTCAAACATGACTGCGCTTTATATTTAAGCAAATTAATCTCTTAATCGAGAGCTGTTTACTCGGTGAATGGCTCTTACGGAAAGCCATATCGCTAAATTAAAATGTACCTTCAGGGACGGATACATTAAGCAGAAGCCTACAAAAAGCACATCCAGTTGGAAACAGGCATCGCTAAAGCCGTTCTTTAACCTTTCCTAGGAATACTTGGGTGGGGCCTATTACTGTACTGACCCCGAAAATATTCGTCACGTGTTCGTCACCCAAACTTGCTTGTGGGAGGTGGTCAGAAAATATGACGGACAGATAAGGAACCAATGTGAACTCGACTTTTTGCTGGTTAAACCAATGGAGGGAGTCGAGGGGCGGATCTTATGGACGGGGCGTGGATAATGGGTTGATGAGAGAGGAGACATGTGAGAGCTACTGGGGGGTTATACTACAGGCTAATGTGGCTGTTGAAGGGTAAATAGACGGGCGTCTTTTCTAGTTTAATCTAATTAAGGGAATAAGTACACTTTTCCGTTGCATTTGATCTTAGATATTGCAATCATTTCGTATGTAGTGCGCCCTAGAATAAGATTTTTAGGCGTGACTAATATAATTCGACAGGCGTTGTGCGTCTATCAAATACAGTACAGTGGTCATTAGGCTCCAAAAACAAGACCATCAAAGAAAGTTTTGCGAAATCCACGGATTGCCGAGTTGTCATTTGGTAGGGAAATGCACTTGTAACTGCATGATTTTATGTCAGCTGTTTGTAACTGTAATGGAAAATATGAATTAATGCGTTCGCTCGCTGTTGAAATTTAGTTCACGTGTACGGCGCAATTGAAAATATCTACCGATTTTATTTAGCTTTTGATACATCAGTGTTGTCAACAAATATAAAACGTTACCGCGCACACGGATTTAAAGAGCATTAACAGCTTTTAACGAGCTGCGTTTTAAGCACTGCAAACTGCAAACACCTTTTCATGCTTACCAGCGAACAAACTTGATTAGGCGTGTAAAAAAGGAGCTTGTGAAAATTGAATCTGATTGCAGAATTACCATTTAAGACATCCGGACAAGGGCTAATCCATCTCGGTTTGTTTTGCGCGCGATGGTGGTTTTTCGCTTCAAGAATAACTGACTGGTCCAGTAAAAAAAGAGGAAGTTTTTCTCCTTTAAAGCTCATTTTAGCTATACAGTCCCTCACACCTTCTGTTAATTTTACTCAACCGAAAGACTGCGTTGCGCTGACCTTTTTTCTTCTCTTCTCAGGACCTTTGCAGGATCATCCGGTGCCTGGCGAGGTGAGGGGCGTGTGTCACGTTCACTCGCGATTTTGCCGAGCTCGCCTTGCCGTGTCGTGTCGGAATCGGCAACCGGGCCAACTTCAGTAAACCAGGTGCTTTTCAAACCAGGCCAGCGGCGCACAACGGGGGTGATGTTCAAGACGCTTCAGCGCGGCCCGACCAGCGGGTTATGCTCTTACAACGTGAGCCACTCGAGGCTGGCTGCCCTGAGCACGCTTTGCGGAGAGGGCAGCGGGGCCGCGGCGTGGCTGGGCAGGCGGGCGGGCTCGGTGCTCTCCTGGTTGCAGAAGGGCGCAGGGGAAGGGAGAGGGAAGGGCATGATTGCCATCATCGCCAACCAGTGCAGCTTCGTGACGGGGCAGAGGCTGCGCCGCGCTTACCAGATCGGGGAGCTGTACGGCAGCCTGTATTCCGAGAGGTCCCGCAGGAGCCTGGTGGGGAACCTGTGGCGCCGCTTCCAGGGCCGGTCTTCGCGCACGGGCAAGCTGGTGGCGGCCTTGGCCGGGGTGTTCATGTGGGAAGAGGAGAAGATCAGAGACGACGAGATGCAGAGGTAAGGAGAACCGGAGAGCAGAGCAGAGCAGTGCAGTGCTGGAGGCAGGCTGGTCCTCACTACGGGCTGTCGCCTGTGATTGAATATATAATAGTAGTTTAACACCTCTATTTTATGAGAGTTTTATTCAGAGCGTTCTAACCTTTTGTATTCAGGGCTGGGGGGGTGCCTTGTCCTTGCAGAACGTAAACAAGTTGAACAAAGTGATGATTAATCCTTGCACTCGATAACGTCTATCGGAGGGCCATGTTATTGGTCTTGCGCAATATAAAAATATAAAATCTGAGATGACCCCTCTCTTCCACTACAATTTTAGGATATACTCTTATTACCCTCTGGGAGGAGGTACCAGATCCACTGTATAAAGACTAAGAGAGCATTTACTTCATTTATTATACCTAAGAGCATTAAATTGTTGAACAATGAAAAGATTGAATGGAGGTAAGAATCTTGTTTCTATTGTTGTTGTTTAGACACTTTACCAGCTGATTCTTGTTTTTTTTAATCTTATCATACTGGGTTGGGACCTTACTGAGCAGTGTTGTTAAATATTGTTTTGTATCATGGTATTGTACTGTTGCTGTATTGTATTATTGTCATACATGTTATATATGTTTATGAGCTCTTGATGTGCAAGACAAGTTAACTTTGGGGCAATAAAGATTCAACAGGTGTGCACCAGAGTAATGGTGGTTTCATTCAATAGAAAGGTGTATAGGTTCTGAGCATCCTGCTTTTCTGTACTGACTATAAATAGGCCTGTAGCAACACTGTATCACATAGAAACCACTGGCTTTCAATGTAGCTCTTGCTACAGCCCATGCTAGGCTTTCTGAATCTGTTGGTTCTTTTGTACACTAATTGCAAATCTTAACGACACGTCAGTTGTAAGCCGTGGTTTGCCATATGTCATTACAGGGGATTTCATGTTGCGCAAGTTGAATTGGTCTTCATAGAAAATGGTTAAGAAAAGTGTCTGATGCAAGTTCTGAAATAATGTTTGCTGTTTGGATGCAAAGCAACAAGGATCCAGCAAGTCTGTGCTGGCTAGTGAGTAGTTTTGGCTCATCAGATTCTTGAGGTGTCTTTGATTTCCTTGTGCCAGTTCTTAAAGTCAGCAGGACAAGGGCAAGTCCTCGCTAGTCAGAGGCCACACTGCGCCACAAGCCTATTACCCTGTTGCATGAGCTCCTTTAATCTCGTTAGCAGACTAGGAGATGCAGGAACTCGTAGTTAAGCTCATAATGAAACTCGGAGGCAGTCAGCCTGCTAGCAGCGTTGCAGTCCTTGCCCTCACTCCTGCAAGGGCTTGTGAAGTTCATCCTGACCCACGCGCGTCTGCTTTCTCTGCGCCTGGTGCACAGCAGTCAGGAATCTGTGTGAAATCGCAGCCCAAGCTCCTCAGACGCAGGGGCCATCTGCAGGTGCTTCAGGCCTCTTTATACAACAGGTGCTGGCAGGCGCCGTGTCAGGAGTGAACAGGGACCCTCCCTGGGTCCTGCAGAACCGTCATCAGTGCATGTACAAGCCAGGGAGGGTTGAAACCTCTCACGCCAGAGGGAGAACTCACACACAGAACTCCCTAGGGAACCTCACATCTTTATTCTCAGTGGGTTACCCCTGTAAATGTGCCTTGGGACAGTATATAATGCAAGCCCAGAGGTATGTGGCACAAGGGGTTCAGTGTGAAAAAAAAACAACATACAACTAGATCAGACCTATGGGCAGGTGGCTGAGAGGATTTTATCAGCCCAGCAGCCAGACTGAATTAATTTTCTACAGAGTGAGCAGTTTGCAGGGGAAAGAGCTCCAGCTTTTTTCTCTTGAAACGTCGATTATTACATTTGAATTGTTCTTAAAGGAAATGTTGACCGTTGTCATTCTAATCAAGACAGGGTCTTTTATTTAATATGCATTGAAGTAAGACCCCCACCTTACTGTCTGACATTCCGTGTCTCAAGTGACAATGCCTCCTTGTGATTGTAAGAATCGCAGGTGACATGTTTATTTTGCTTATGTATGACAGCAAGCATGGACATAAACTAGTGATTTTTGTCTACTTATAACAGTAGCCATTTGATAAGTGACAGTGATGACTTGTTTCAGTGCTGCACATGATCATAAGTTTGCACCATGAACAGATACAGACTGCCTGTCATGAGGTGCATTCATGTCGCTGAGCACTGTAGCCAAGAAGTGAGAGATGGGATTTCACCAGAGAATATTGCTCAGACCCCAAGCCCCTTTAAGTGTTGTGTTCTGTTTGCATGTAAGTAGGAATGTCTGTCCAGAAAACGATCCTATCCGGTCAGCTGGTTAAGATGAAAGAGGATCTCTGTGCAGGTTGTACAGATCAAGTCATTTAATACCAAAAGCATTGCTACAATCCTGCAGCCTGTGTCAGTTCCTATTTGTGCTTGGTGTTTTCTTTCAGTTGGCAGTCCAGGCTGCCCATTTGAACACTGTTCTTTGTGCAGTTGAGAACTGTGCCTAGACTTGGCATGGCCTCATGCTGCTCCTGTCTCTGTGCTGGCTGCGGAGGTCATTGAAAGAGTGTTGTGACTGTGAATGGGACAGGTGGTTAATGGTTGCCAATCAGAGCGAGCTAAAAACAGCTCAGCTGTGCCAAGCACTGCCAGTTGAGCTCTGTATCTCAATAGTGTTTTAACTCTGGCAGGAAACATTGAAACTCTTTCATGCCCTCCACTGTTGTAGGAGTGTCAGGAGGTAATGTAAACTCACGCTCTTACGGAGAGTATTGTGTCCTTGTGTGAAACTTATACCTTGTTTGTCTCTTTTTGTTACTGTTGGCTGCCTTCCTGGACTGGACTACTGAAAAACATTTTTTGGGGGGTCCATACAAAAAAATAAGGCTTTCTTTGCACAGCGTTTGTGTTCCATTTTGGGCACAGGCAGGTGTACTCATTGGAAAAGCAGCATGCATGCTATGATTTTAAATTCATTGAGCTCTTGTAAAACACTGAATCAATTATTTTCACACCAGCAAATGTAGGATGAAAGTGCATGTCTTGCTCTGAAACTTGGTCTGCCCTCGTCAGAGCTCCATGTTCCACAGTGTATACAAGAGTCACAGGTACACTGGCTGCAGGTATACTTGTACAGCAGTGAACTACCACTTGGGAAACCTGGGTCACAGTCTCAAACCCAGATTCAAACCAGTAAGGCTCAACCTGCGTTCTGCCCAACCCAACCTTAGTAGGCAGAAGCGCGTATCCATTCAGATAGTGAGGCTTACACAAGGCTCTGCAGATCCTCAAAACTGAAACAACTGACCCATCTTTTATGCAACAGAATGTGTAGCCATTTCCTTGAGACCAGTGTTGCTTATTTAGTTTTATTGTGAGCAACAGTTGAAGTAAAGGACTTACAGGTTAAAATAACTTCTTCAGCTCACAATGGTTGATATAGTCAGAACTTGCTTTTATCCAATTTGCGGCTGTGAAAGTTGGGATTCCCTTTCAAGTGTTTGGAAAGCTTTTTCTGCTTTCTACCTAGAGCTTGTGTTAAACTGCGGAGCCTTATTGTGCAACATGTCATTGCTCCGGACACTCTGATAAGTTTATCAGCAGAGCGTGTTGGAATGGCCAGTACTTCCACACGCACCTTGTGGGAGAGCACCTTGCCCCTCGGTAACAGGTGTGCCTTCTGGGAAAGGTGAAACAGTTCGGTTTAGGTGCCAATCAAACAAACGTAAATGTGATGTCCAACGTAAATATTGTAGGCCTTTAAATGCATGGCGATTTTTCTTAAAATTTTGAGATGGTCAGTGCATTGAGCTGGCATATTTTATTTGAAGCAGTTATCCGTTAGAATCTTGAAATAATATCGTTTGTATTTTACAATTCAGAGGTTGTCTTTTTTGTTACTTCTTTTTCTCATTTCTCAGGAACATGCTTGACCATGCACCTTAAGCACAGAAGTGGTTAGCCAATGACCAGGGATGTGTGCATAACACATGCCTTGGAACTGGTGTGAACTGACATGGCTCAAAGGCCAGTTTCTCTGCTGTCGGTCTTCTGTCAGAGCTCTGAACCCAGATGACCGCGCTGGGCACACAGCTAGCCGCTTCCCCCTCGGTCACATGGTGGGAGACAATGCAGAGACGGAGCCAGAGCTCTGTCCAGCACATTCCTCTTGGTTTTCTGCAGGGAGTCCTGGAACAGACAAAAACAGACTTGAAAGAACACTTGTTAGCGGAGTATGAAAAGATCTGTTGTCATCTGGCTTCTGAGTGCAGTTGGTGCAGGGATTCATCGAGGTCTGCATTCAGGTAGCAAGTATACAGCAAATATAGGCTAGGATTAGTGTAATGTCTGTGGTAGCTGAGCAGATTTTTTTAAAATGCAGTGCTTAAATAAAGAGAATGCATTTGCTAGAATAAGAGAATAATTTATCTTGGATAATGCAATTCAAAAGGAGAGAAGAATGTAACAGTCAGAATGAGCTTGCAGATTGATAAAATAAACAATTTAGGAATACCCCAATTCTTAATGATTCTGACTTTGCTATGATTCTTTCACATTTTTTATAGTAAGTGGCAGGCCTATAGGACATGAAAAAAGATTAGCACAAGTCTGCCCATCTGATATGTGTTTAGTGCTTTGGCAAATATTAAGCAGCACAATAAGGTTTGCAGTAGAAAGCATCACAGACATTATAGATCGCACTTGAAAAGAAGCTCTGAGAAGCCAGTGTCAAAGCTACTGGTGTCATTTCCTGGCGCTACATGGGGAAATAAACTTTAATCAGAATATTCCCCCTTGACAATTACTTTCAGTGGCTGGGGTCAAAGGTTAAAGGACAGGGTCAGTGTAACAATGCAGTTACTTCCAAGCGGAGAAAGTTGGGATGTTTCCTATGTACCTGTCGGTTATTGCAAGGTTGTCCCGAGCACAAGAAAGGAGCTTCTGATAACCTGTGTGCACCAGGACCTGGAAGGATACTGGTGTGTGATGATGATGATGATTCCGAGAAAGCAGGAAGGGGCAAAGTGCGTGTGGGACATTCCTGTCCTCTAAAATAGCAACAAAAGAAAAATAAAATCACCAGAAAGATGCAAGAAAAGTTGCATGGGTGTCTTACGCATGCAGTTCCGTCTGTGCTCAAGATGCAAGTTGCAAAGCGGAATCAGAAGTGTTTTCAGACATTTCTGCTTTGTGGCGCAGTGGAATGGCCATTCTCACTCGGTGCCTGAGGCTTGCTCTTCAGACCCCAGAGCCCTGAAGGTTGATCCTTGTGAGACACACCTCTGTGTGTGCGGGGAGGGGGGGGTTGGGCAGGCAGTGAGCCCCTCTGTGCCGATCCTGTGCAGGTGTGCCAGTGAGATGCAGAACGTGGAGCTGCTGAGCCGCCTGAGCGCGGAGGGCTGGCAGAAGGACCACCACCAGGGCTGTGAGCAGGGCTGGGAGGCCGTGATGGATCGGAAGGGCTTCCACGTGTGGAGGAAGCCCATCCCTGACAGCCACCTCTACGAGTACAGAGGTCAGTGGGTTCCCTTCTTCCATCCATCCATTTTCAAACCGCTTCGTCCAGTGCAGGGTCGCCTGTCACAGCGAGCATTGGGCACAAGGCAGGGATGGTATGCCAGTCAATCACATGGCACAGGCTATCACTCTTTTTTTTAAAGACCTAATAAAAAGTATGATTTCTCACAATCTTATGTCCTTAATCAAATAATCACCTGAGCCTTTTCATTCCTACACATTTTGTTAAATGTATCAACCCCACACCTTGTCTTTATCAGACTAAACTAGAACATAAGACAGGTTACAAACAAGGCCATGCCGCATGTAAAATTGTTTTTACGTTTTTGTTGGAAGGCCATGTAATTCTAATTCTTTTTTCTCTGGGTTTTTTTTTCTTTTTTAATCCGTCGCTTGCTTTCTGTGTCTGTGCAGTACTGGGAACCTACACTGATGTCACTCCCAGACAGTTCTTCAATGTCCAGGTAGAGACCTGCACTTTCTTTCAGCATGTTTCTGCGTGTGCTTCCTCTAAGCTAAAGAAATTTAGAAGTCCTCCTGTAGCTGGAAGGTTTTGTAATTTTACCAGTGCCAGTGTATTTGTGTATGAGTGATTGCATTCAGTGTGCTGGCCTGCTCGAGTGAAGCAGGTGTCTGTGTGTATCTTACTCCTTCTCTGTCCCTCCCAGCTGGACACAGAGTACAGGAAGAAGTGGGATGCCCTGGTGATCAAGCTGGAAGTGATCGATCGAGACGAGATCACTGGAT
Organism: Atractosteus spatula; assembly: GCF_055471065.1. NCBI lineage: Eukaryota > Metazoa > Chordata > Actinopteri > Semionotiformes > Lepisosteidae > Atractosteus > Atractosteus spatula. The sequence continues at coordinate 8,338,495 of NC_142707.1, forward strand.
CAGAAGTGGTGCACTGGGTCACACACTTTCCAGTAAGAGTCCCTCATTTCCAAGGAGCACTGGGTTTTGGGAAACTTTTGTAGCGCAGGTTTCTTCTTGAACTCTTTCCCAACATCACTACACTTCTGCTTGTTTTATTGTGATGTGCTTTGAGGCTATGCGGTCTGAAATGCACCCAGATCCTTATCACGAGGCTATGATGACACATAGCTTTTGAGAAGGACTGCAGTGACAAAGACTCAGACTCACAAGAGTGCTTTCTTGTCTCCACATCATGCAATTGTTCACAGAGCTTCAGTGATGTTAAGGCTGTCTTTATGGACCCTCTACATACATTGCACAGCTCCGACAGGCATGTTACACTTCTCAGGACAGGACCAGACTTGGGTCTTGTATGTGAACAGACTGTTTTCCAGCTCCCTGCTGGAGAGGAGACGTTGGCCATCTTGAGCAGGTCGCTCTATATCTGAAACTGCCCTGACATCTCGGGCATCTCCAGTTGACAGTACTCTGAGTGACAGGTGATGAATGATGACTGGAAATTGACTGTTCCGTTGTCTTTTATTCATAATTTGATTATTATGCAGTGCAGTTATTTATCAGTTGTTTATATGAATTACAAGTTCTTGCCCAAATAGATAGAGCCCTAAGCAGCCCTAGAGATAATGCGTGTCAAGTCTTTCTGTGTGTATTATGTAGTATATTCAGTCTTCCTGTATGTATATACATCATGAGCTCTTTTTTTCTTTCAGTACCCGATGTATTCCCGGGATTATGTGTACGTCCGCAGATACAGTGTGGATCTGGAGAACAATTTAATGATTTTAGTGTCCAGGTAAGGGACGTTTCCAATTCTCACTGCACTCCTTGATTTATTCGTTCCAATTACTGCAGGCTAGAGCATTTACTTTCTTAAATTCACCTGACTCAGTGCTGTCTCCCTCCTTTTTGGAAATCATTATCACATAACTGTAGATGCATCCCTATGCAAATGAAAATAGAAATCATAATACATTTCCAGTTGAGCCTCTTGGCTGGCTGTTGCTTTGTAAATCTCTGTGGCTTCTTTAAATGGATATTATTTAGGGAAGCATGGTGGCACAGTAACATTGCCGCCTCACAGCTCAAGAGCCGTGGGTTCAATTCCTGGGTGCTAGCTGTGGGGAGTTTGTATGTTCTCCCTGTGTTTGCATGGGTTTCCTCTGGGAACTCTGGTTTCCTTCCACAGTTCATAGTGGCCTAATGGATAAGGCACTGTACCCCTAAGCCAGTGATTGTGGGTTCGCGTCCCATCTGGGATGGTCTTGTCCACAGTTCGTAAACATCCTGGTAGTTTAATTGGGCTTCTGGGAAAAGTGGCCCTGGTGAGAGTGTGTGCGTGTCTGCGTGTGCCCTGAGATGGACTGGCGTCCTGTCCGGGATGTACCTTGCTTGCTTTGCCAGGATAGGCTCTGGCTCCCCTGTGATCCTGTACGGGATAAAGTGGATAGAAGATGGGCGGATTTATCGTATATAGGTGTGTCGTTTTTTTTAACTCTACGTGGGCTTTTGAAGTTTGTTTTGTTTGGCCCCTGCAGGACGGTGGAACACCCCACTGTGCCCGAGACTGCGGACTTCGTGCGGGTGAGGTCCTACCAATCCAAGATGGTCATCCGCCCACACAAATCGTTCGATGAGGTGAGTTGTAGTTTCACAGACGCGCATCAGTGGTGTTCCAGTTGGACTGTCCGATGTGTGGCAGGTTAACCACTGCTCTCCAGTGAAGACCAATTACAGGAGAAATTGCACAGGTTTGCAATTTCACATGATTGGACCTCATGGAAATCTATTGCTCCTTTGATTCACACGGACACTTGCACAGTAAAGCCCTAGACACTACAGCCAAGCATGAACATAATTATCAGTGTGCACTACTGTATGCTGTAGAAACTTTCCTTTTAATGTTTGACTTTCTGTACTGAATGTGATTTGTATTTTCCATTCATACTTCCTCATTTCTGCCTGTATTGTTGATCATTGATTACGTAGGTCCACTGGGATATGAGTTCCCCTTCTTGAACTTCTCCCACACCGTCTTTGTTAATGCTCTTTGTATCTTTGTTAAATGAAGTCATTATCCCCCTTTGTGTGGAAGAGGCTGATGATTCAGTGGTGTTGTGGATGCGAGGTAAGGGGTCAGGTGACTGCAGCGAGAAGTGTGTCTCTGAACAGTGTGCTCCTCTGTGCAGAACGGCTTTGACTACCTGCTGACATACAGTGACGACCCCCAGACTGTGTTCCCACGGTACTGTGTCAGCTGGATGGTGTCTAGCGGTAAGGGCACTTCTCTTCACCCACAGTGCACTCCGGAATATTCATAATGGAGCCAAGGACACGAGGGGGGCTGTAAAGTGGGAGAGGGGGAAACCAGGCTAATTGTTTGAAGCTCATGATGTACCTTCAGAGTGAGTTTATGTTAAAATAAAAAGCAGCAGCAAGCAAAATATAGATGAAGGTTTCTTTAACGTAAAACTAACCTGACAAGGTTTGTCCTTGTCATTCTTATGTTAAACTTTTGACTGCAGCCACTTTTCATCCTTTACTACTGCTTTTGCATAAAATATTGGCAGCTCACCCTCATACTTTAAGTTCTTTTTGATATTTGCAAGATTGCATCAGTTGAATAACCCTTATATTTACTCCTTTCAAAAATATTAATGGGTAAAATAATATAGGACACAGGCTGTGGCATTTGATTATTTCTTTGTGCGCTGTTATGGTGCTGTGAATCTTGGGGCACAGTCCTGTTTTCTGACTTGTCCTTTTCTTTAAAACAGCCCATACACCACTAACCAGTGGATGACCTCTCTTCCTGTAAAAAAAAAAAAAAAGTGCATACATTATAACAGACAGCCCTGCTACAGTCCGAGCACTGCAAATGTAGTGTACTAAGTGTTCTGCATTTGTCTCCCGTTGTGCTTGGTTTTTAGGAATGCCCGATTTCCTGGAGAAGCTTCACAAGGCCACTCTGAGGGCCAAGAACATGGAGATGGAGGTCCGAGACTACCTCTCCGCGAAGCCCAGCGAGAGCAGCAAGCCCCCGCCCAGCTCTGAGCGCCTGGGGGACACGAGCCGGACAGGGCAGCAGGGTCAGGGCCACATGGAGTACGCGTAGAGTCGGAACCACCCCACCTCCCCCCACTACCACCCCCCAACGCACGGCGCAACTGAGGGGCCGGAAAACGCAGGCAGGCTAAACCAAAACCTCCAGGCAAGCACTGGCTAGCAGCAGGAAGCTGAGGCTCTTGTGAAGGAAGCCCGCTTGGCGGCTGAGGCAGAGTCCGCGGGCTGGGTTATGGAGCAATGCAATCCGTCCACAAGGGGGCAGCGTTGAGCTGTTTTTCTCCCTGCTAGAGGAAATGCACCCCTCCTCTCTCTTCCCCTTTCGCTGCCTGCCTGGCGGAAAGCCAGAGACACAGACCTCCCTCTCAGCCTAATGCACTTCAGCAGCCTGACACGTTCCTGTGCTGAAGCTGTTCCCCTCCCCTCCTCTCTTCTTTCGTCTTTGTTTGCAGGTACCAACCTTCCTAAAGAGATCAGGTGACCTTCTTACTGCTGCATTGGATGAAGAACCCCAGCTTTATACATTTAAAAGATTATTAAAATTGACATCAGCAGCTTAATCAGGAAACCCCTCCCATGTTTTGGCGCATTGGTTGCAGCCCCTGCAGTCTGGGCGCTGTGCCCGGTGAGGCGTGCCAGTGTGTGCATGCACAAGAGGGCTTTTGCGATTTCGGAAACGGTGACGTTTTAGTTTGAAACCGAGGTTTCCATTCCCAAACTCACAGCCCTTTCTTCGGTGCATTAATTAAAACTCTTGGTGCATGTCCATCTGTGGATTCTGCAGGCTTGACTCACACCTTCGACAGCCTTTGAGTTTATAAATCAAACCGTTTGTGGGATGTGTCTCACAAAAAACACAGGTATCATGCTGGACGTCAGACAGACAAGCGCCTTCAAGCTTGTGCATTGTCCTGTCCACTTGCTGGATAAAACAGACCCAGTATACAGTATGATGTGTTAAGGCAAGACGTCTGTGGAAAACACAATTCACGCATGAATAGCTGCACTGTTAATTTTGGGCAGGTGGCTGGATCAGATATTTGACTCAAACTCAGCCCCTTGATTTTACTTCAATACGTGCAGGCTTGTCACAGATTCATCTAGTGCCAGTGTGAATGTCTGAGTGTCTGAATGTAACTCTTTTCCAAAAAGCTGAACAGTTCACGTAGTTTAAGATCATTTAGATGGAAAAATATTTTAGTTTTGCTAAATCGAGTACCTTTTCTTGCACTGGCGACCAGATAAAAGCAGCTTGAAAGCTTTGCCGAAACTCTTGGTAAGCACTTAGTAAATGAGGCACTTGCTGTTTCAGCCTCTGAGAGACTCGGGTTGGATTTTGTTATTTTGAAGCACTAAATGTTTTGGAAGCAGTGTGGCTGCACGGAGATGATGGTGAATTTACAAAAGCTTATATCCGAAACTCTTGCTGTTTTTAATGCAAGATGAGGACCTAGGTCTGTGTGTGAGGGCCTGAGTTAAATGACATTGAAAAAGCTCTTAGATTTCTCCAGGATTTTAGCTTCAGAAAGCCAGTGTTCACTCCATCTGAGCTCTGCTTTTCAAACTCCTTTGTGAGCTCGGATCAAGGCTAATACTCGGTCCTTTCAGCCTCTCTGGAGGTGATGGTTGCTTGAGAAATTTCTAGAAAATAGGTTTTGTTTTCCTGATGGTATTTCAGCTGTTAGTTGTTTTAACAGCTAGGCATGTTACACTGGAGGAATCCAACGTGAAATTTCTATTTCTAGTAATCCAATCCTCCCTGTCCGAGGTCTGGGTGGGTAGGTCGCATGTGGGTGGAAATTGGGAATTCTTGATGAAATGGATCACCTGCGTGCACCTCTGTGCTCAAGTACTGTTCATGCAAAAAATGCACAGGTTCAACACAGTGTTCGCCTAGTCACCATCAGGAGTACAACAAGTCAGCAAGATGCTTTATTTTGTTTTTAAAAATGGTGGATGTTCACAATTTTGCTGTTTTCCATCTCGTTGGTATGCTTTTGTATCTCTTCTGCGGCAGCTCTCGGTTTAACTTCCTGGATCTGAGGGCTGTTTGGGCTATTTCGTCAAATGTCACCATCTTCGTGAGCTGCACCTGTACATGCTGTGCACTTCCCACCTCTCTGATAATGAGCTGTTTTATCCAAAGATGTGGAACAGCACGCTGGTCACCACTGGGCCTTAAAGCTCAACTGATGCCTCGTGCCTGTTGGGTCAGTGGCCCAGCCGGGGGTCCTGGTCATAGACCCTCCTCACACAGCCCAAGAGGCAGAGCACCACTCCTGCTGATTTCCCTGAGGCAGCTGCAGTTTCTGGTCTGCTCTTGACTTTTCAACTTGGGTTCAAAGTCCTACAGATTGATTTCTTTCTGGTGTTGCTAAAAACCTAAGCAATTTCTTGGCATTAAATGTCTGCTTTACCGTTTGTCTGTGTAGTGGAAATAGCTGTGGGCTGAGGAGGAATCGTCGTCTTTGCTTGAGGAGTTAAGAGAATGTAACCGTAGGGTGTTCCGAGATTCGGCATGATGAACCTCGTTTCTTGTTGTCAGCGTGGAATTACTAATCCTTGAGGAAAAACTCCTGAAGAGTCATGTTTTGGGAATTTTAAGATTCCGATGAGCCTCCTGGAAGCGATTTTACTTTGTTCTTCATATGGCCTGTTTCAGTTGCTCAGTGCCAGCACCTGCTGTCTCAGTGACTGCGGATAATGCATACAATCCATGCTTTTCGTTTGTCTCTTGTAATATAATCACTTCCTCTGATGTATTAACAGGTTTTTATGTATTTTGCTAAAACAAGGAAAAGTTTGAATCGTGAAGCATGTCCAGGTGTCAGTTGTTCAAAGATAAAGAGCAGTTTTGTGTGAAGCGTCTTGTTCTTTCAGCATTGCAGATGTCCAAACTCTCTGACGCAGTGAATTCTGCAGCTGGTGCCTGATCTGGGAGTCCTAAGAGCTGTACATTGAAATGATGGAGCTTCACATTGATTAGAAAAAGACATCTTTAAAGACAGGGTAATGTTTTGGTACTTCAAGCAGGTAAAGCTGTGAAATTTTACTTGGCAAGACTTTTTGTCTGTTGCACGTTTCTCAGACATAATGCAACTGCTGGTATTTAAAAAGAAAATGAGGAATTGAAGGGTTTTTCTGTAAATGTAATAAGAAAACAGGTTTGGATTCGACAACGAAATGCACACACGTTTCTGGGCAGACTAGGGGGTTGGGGCTCATTCTCAGGTGGAGTAATAGCTGGTTCAGTGAGTGAAATGTTTGCGCCCAGCTGTTGAATGTATTACTGTGCTGAGTGAGCTGAATTGTGCCTCTGCAGTTGTACGTGGACCCGAATTTGCTGAAAGCTTTTCCTTTCTTCAAAGGCTTTCTAGTTTGCAAAAAAAAATCTCTGTTCAAAGCCTGCTCAGCTATGTTTGTTTGTTTTTTTTTAATTGAATTAAGGAATGGCACTTAAAATTTAACCAATTGGAATCAGTGCAGGTTCCTGTTTGACAAGTTTTTTAAGTCTGTGATCGTGTGAATTTCTTTTTTGTTTCATGTATGGGGGAAAAATAAAACGTAAAAATTCCCATTTTTAAAATGTATTCGTTCTTTTTTTTTAATGCTTCACTTATAAAAGTGACACTTTTTTGGGGAAAAATGCAAAATGGAGCGACGAGGCACTCTGAATTACTAGTCATTATTAATTCTATTAATCTGCGTTCTCTTCTCTTTGTCTACCTTCTTCAGACATCTGCCTTCTCCGTATAAGAATAATAGGCCCGATAGAGGGGTTTTGAAAAGTGTGGCCCAGCTCTTACGAGGCACAAGACAAATGAACATGTTCTGACCCTGGTCGCATTAATATCGTAAATAGTGTTGTGAAATGAAGAGTGACTCATTCTCTTGCCCCTTTTTGAGGGAGAAATGCAGTTTTTTTTTTTTTTACACTAGTGCGGGTGTCTGATAATTATTTTACACAGCGATGTGGGTTCAGTTCTGAGCCCAAGGGCGTTTCGTTTCCATCTTCTTTGTCGATATACCAAAACCGTGTGTCCTTGTAAATATCTGACATGATAGGACATGCGTGATATTCTTCCATCCATCCATCGGTCATGAATGCAAGCTGGATTTTCAATAGAGGATCTCTCCTCACAGTTGTGGTGCAGAAAGAGCAGACGTTTTCCCTCTGTCCTTGATCTCTTCTCGTCAAGCTAAACTCGGACATTACCAAGTTGTTCCAAGACGAGAATGAACTGCAGGAGGAGGCATGATCCCAGCCAGCTCATGTCTCATATGATGTGATCACCATTTCAATCGGTCTCAAAAAGCCTTTGATACGCCCATGTCCTCAACTGACCCCATAACATATTTTTCCCGCTAACGTCCTCTGTAGACACCCAAGACGCAGGAGCTCTTTAATCATTCAAGAAAAGGGTGCAAGGGTGACACCTTCTGGCAGAAACGATTTCTACATTGGCTAATTGTTTTAATTTCGGACCAGCTCCTGAGTGATGAGGTTTTGCCTTAGCTTTTAATGAACACAACGAACACATTTTATCAACAAATTCCTGTTTCGCGTATTAAAACCGGAGAATGTTAATTTGGCCGAGATATTTTCGTTTTCATATGTTATTGTTTGATAAGACTGACAGTGGAGTTACGGAAGATAATCTTGGTTTTCCCACAGTATGTTTTAACCAGTAGTGTGAGACCACAGTAGGCTTTTATTTCGATTTCTAAAAAAAAAGTATATTTTCGTTAAATTGTAGGTACGTTTTGGATATCGCACACAGTTCAGGATTATAATATTAAACTCCCTTTCGGTGAAATCGACATTTTTTCTTCCCTTTCCTTCAACAATGGAGTTTTAATGGGCTGCGACCATTTACTGTTATTTATGTGCGATGTTACAAAATTCTACCTGGCAAAGTAGCGCAGACATTGCAACCAATCTATTAAAAATATTCTAGCGAAAATTCAATTGATCGCTTGTTTTTACGTGGCGTAATAAATCTGCCTTTAAAAAACAATTATAACGGGGTCATTGTTACAGGACAGCGAGCACTGCCGCATAATGGGAGAGGCGCAGTAGGCGATGGCACACCTCTCGTTTTTAACGTTCAAAGGGAGCAGTTTAAAAGCTACACGATTCTTGTAAGCGAGGCTGAGACCAGCTGAAATGCTAAAACTAGGTATTTAAAAATAATTAAATTAACAACGTAATTGCAGCCCTTTGAAATGATTCCAATATTTCACTGATCACTTTCTCAGCTTTTCTAACTAAGCTGCTTTGATTCCGTTGCGGAATACCGGAATCGGAATCACAGCGGCTCTACTAAAAGCAGAAGCCCATAACTGATGAGAATGGTCTAATGACGCTTTAAGATGGCACATATTTTTAAGATAAAAGGGGCCTATTAAGTTATTAGCAGATCTCGGGTGCTGGGCAGTGCTGGGCAAGAGGTCTAGAGCTTCCGGACATATTAGGGCATATTTGCAGTAGTCTCCTGCTCCTTCACTGAAAGAAAACACGCTCACAGGCTCACAGGCGGAAATAAATTGCGTTTTTGTAAAAGGTGGGAATTTCTTTAGCACTCAAGCGAAGCATAGTCAGGCGACTCGTTTCCGACCACTTCGGTGCCCCCACAGTCACCTGTGCAAGCAATGCTCAGTTCCTTCCAGTTTACCGAGGATCACATTTTAGTGCGCGCACATTGGAGCAAGCTGACACGGCAGGTGGCTCTTATTTCTGTCCCTTTTCTGTTTTTACGGTTAAAACATATAGCAGTATTTTTTAAAAAAATCATAACTGCTTCATCTGGGCAAAGCTCGACAAAGTGCAACAACAAGATTTTTACTCTTGTCGTAACGTAAGATAATCATTATATAAAATTCTCAATGTTTTTATCATGTTTCTGTTTCGGAGGGTTGCAGAGGGGACTCGATTGTTGAGAATTGAGCTGAATGGAACAATAATAATCCTTAAACTTACATAGCGCTTTTCTGGACACTCCACTCAGAGGGCTTTACAGGTAGGTCTTAACTCCACCACTACCAATGCGCAGCCCACATCTGGATGATGCGACGGCAGCCATAGTGTGCCAGTACTCTCACCACACACCAGCTATCAGGGGGGAGGAGAACAGAGTGATGAAGCCAATAAAATTTTATTTTTCTCCAATAAAGATTATTAGGAGGCCATGATTGGTAGATGACCAGGGGGAAATTCGGTCAGGATGCCGGGGTTAACATTCCTACTCTTTTCAAGAAACGGCTTGGGATATTTAATGACCACAGTGAGTCAAGACCTCGGTTTTACAGTACATCTCATCCAAGTGACGGCGCCTCTTACAGTATAGTGTCCCCGTCACTATACTGGGTCATTAGGACCCATCCAGTTACTGGCCAGGCTCACACCTGCTTAGCTTCAGGGGGTGGTTGCCAGTTTTGAGCTGCAAGGTGATATAGCTGCAGGCAAGTACAATAAAATAAAAAAATCAAGTGGTTAAATATGCTGAAAGACGCAGCGTTCTTCTGTAAGATTCCGCAGAAGACCGCCTGCCGTGTCCTGTTCAGGTTTACTGGATGGAGGGGTGCGGCAGGGAGCACAAGGTTTCTCATTTTCTAAGGGGGGGGGGGGGGTCTGATTAGTAGCTGTACTGCACAGGACACACCCACGGACATTTGCGCGCTCCCAGACACATGCACGCCACCGCGCCAGCGTGCTGGCAGTAGCGCTGGGGTGACATCATGTGCCGCAAGACCTACGAGTTTTTTTTCTCATGCGGTGTACTATCTTTAAAAGACATGCATCCTCTCACACACATTCTCTCCAAAGCAGGCCAGTATCACTCACGGTCCCCCTTTAGAGCTGTCTTAAGGCTTAGATACAACGCTCACTTCTATTATACATTTTGTGTACAGCATCCCCGGCGGTATTTACGGTTTAAAGGCTGCCCTTTACATTGATAATCGGCTACTTTCTAGCCCTCGTGTCGATGCTTAGGCAAATAAAATATACGAACACTTGTGTTACACTTCGCACGAGTCGTGGAATACAATATCGGGGTAGATTCGGTGGGGCATCTCCAGCCGGATGTCCGAAGCCTTTCTGTCCCCGTTGCTTTGCAGTGAGGTCTGTGCATCCTGCCAGCAGCCATTTCACCCTGCAACTCACAACCGGCAACCCACTGAAGCTCAGCAGGTGTGAGCCTGGTCAGTGGACCTCCTGGGAAAAACTAAGGTTGCTGCTGGAAGAGGTGTTAGTGGGGCCAGCAGGGGGCGCTCACCCTGTGATCCATGTGGGTCCTAATGCCCCAGTATAGTGATGGGGACACTATACTGTAAACAGGTGCTGTCCTTCGGATGAGACATAAAACGGAGGTCCTGACTCTCTGTGGTCATTAAAAATCCCAGGGTGTTTCTCGAAAAGAGTAGGGGTGTAGCCCAGGTGTCCTGGCCAAATTTCCCATTGGCTCTTACCAATCACGGCCTCCTAATAATCCCCATCTATGAGTTGGCTTCATTACTCTGCTCTCCTCCCCTGAGAGCTGATGAGAGTGTTCTGGCGCACTATGGCTGCCGTCGCATCATCCAGGTGGGGCTACACATTGGTGGTGGTGGAGGGGAGTCCCCATTACCTGTAAAGCACTTTGAGTGGAGTGTCCAGAAAAGCGCTATATAAGTGTAAGCAATTATTAATTATTATTATCCTGTCCTGCCTCTCTTCCCGCCTGTTGCTGTGTCTCTTTGGTCTGCTATCTCAGGCTCCACTCGACAACGACATTAGTCATCATTCAGAAAAACAGTACGAAGTAGAAAACGTAAACTGAAAACTCTTCTTGACGAAACAATTCTCCAGTACTTCAATTAATTGACATGGAAGGGTATTATTTTCCATGTACAAGTAAACGGATACGTCCTCGCTTAACGGTTCGTTTTAGTGATTTGTGATTTCATCTGTGATAATTTTATGCTAAATCCCATAGTATTGTACATGCTTCCTTAGAGGTTTAACAAGTAGAATTTGACATCTACAGTACCTCAACGATCAACTTGGTCTGATGGTGAAATCCTTGCTAGTGTATCTAACTGGTGTCTGATCCACCAGTTAAAATAGTGTTTTTGTACGGGATATTTTGGAAGGTACAAGCATGTCACATTATGCTAAACAGTGTAATTCATCTCTTGATTCCCCTATACAGACCAGCAGCGTGGAGCAGAGTTTAAGGTTCTGGACTCTAGCCTGGAGGAGCATGAGTTTAATTCCAGGTGCTACACTAGTGCTGAGCCCTACAGTAAGGTACTTCTTTTTATTTTCCACTGAGTTATCATAAAGATTCATTTGCTCAGCAGACACCTTCATGCAGGCGATTTCCAATGCGTTGTCTACCTATAACAAAGTAATGGCAAGGGGTCGGGGTTCCAGAGACTGTGGGGGAGGCTCTCTGAAAAGGGAAAGGAGTGATGAGGTGGGGACAGTGGTAGGAAAGGACTAGGGTTTGAGCAACCGGGGGGCCAGAAGAGGGGCTGGAATCTAAAACATCCCCGAGCCCCTACGTGAAGGAGGGGCAAAGGCTGAGCCTGAATCACTTGGCTGGGAAGCTGGTTCTTCATGTCCAGAACTCTGTGTGGAAGGACGCAGGCATTTCCTCTTCTCAGTGCTTTACCAATACCCTTTTACTTTCCGATTCTGACCCTGTATCCTTGTGACATGGCTGATTGGGAAAAAGTCCCCTGCGTTGACCATATTTATACCACTTAGGATCTCATAAACATGTTTTCATACTGAAAAGATTATCACATCTAACCACACTCTGTACAGGACAGTTCCTCTGAGACCAGGGATCGTTCCTGCTCTACTACAAACTCCTTGTAAGCATGTAATGTCCTCCTTTTGGTTTGCTGACCAGAACAATAAAATTAATGAGGTCTTCCTTTTTCATTGTAAAACGTGAGCATAAGGTCTCTTGATTTAGATTCCACACTCTGTGCAATATACCTAAGCATTCTGTTTAGATTTTTATTACTTCCTAACATTGTCCCAATGAGGATACAACACACTATATGGAGTACGAAACAGTGTATACAGACAATAATAAAGAAAACACTGCTTAAGGTAAAAACATTCTGTACAGGGAGAATGATATAGTGTATATGCAGAACACAAAACTGTAAATGGGAACAGAATTCTGAAGAAATAGAACAAAAGTATAGAAAGAACAAAATCCTATTTAGAGATAAAAAACTATTTTGGTACTCAAATGGCTCCAATGAATGTTCTTCTTTATAAATGGTTTCTCTACAGGCCAACATTGTACGTGAGAATTTGTTCTCAATTGACTTATGCACTTAAACACTGGATTAAACAAATCAAGACTCTCTAGATAAGATTGTGGCCTTTCTGTTTCTTTTTAACCGAAGGGCTTCACTCAGCAGACAAATGCGTGTGCCGTCTCTCAGGAGCTGACCCAGGTGGCTGTGGTGGAACTTTAAAAGCAGAGAATGCCCACCCCCCACCCCTTCCTGCATTACAGCTAAATATAATGGCAGACCTGTCAACTCAGATTACAGCCTGGTTCACAGCTAGCTGCAGCAGGCCTTGAGATGGGTGCGAATCAAGACAAACAGGGTGGGTGGACATTGAGTTAATAATGTGCTTTTTGTGAGGGGGTTCTAAACAAAAATGGACAAGAAGAAATGACTCAAAAAACCTTTCTTTGTCCAACGTGCTTGCAGCTTTAGGACAGACCCAGTGTCTCCTGCTTGTCACAGCATATTGGCTTCAGTGTGGAGCTGAGTCACTTGGTTCTCTATCTCATCTCCTCCCCTGCTTGGGCTGTATAGAAAGGCAGGTCTATCTTTGCCAAGTCCCCCCTGTCTGCTGTAAATTATAGCAGCACTTTAACTAATGAAACAGTTTGAGGCAGGCACTAATAAAAGCCCATTAAGTGAATAAAGCCATTTCCCCTAATGAAATTAAAGTGTGGCGGTCGAGGGCCCACAGGAGCACTGTATTAATATTTATAAAGTGCGGACCCAACTGGATCAGCACCCCCCACCCACAGATAGAGAAAAAGTGCTGCCTCCGGGCTGCTGGGGAGGGGTGGATGAGAGGAGACGTGCCCAGGACAGCCTGCCTCCAGTCCGAGCTCGTCCCTGGAGCTGAACGCACGCCCCTCTCTTGCGCCCGCCACTCGTCCGCAGACCGCCGGCGCTGGAGGCTCGCGCAGGACCTGGGAGGTCCGGTGTTGCCGACTCTTCCTTGCAGCAGGAGAACCTCTTGTCGTTTTCTTCTTTTGCTAGACGTCGCGCAGTATGCGCTGGGGTTAGAAATGGGGTGGAGAGCAGAACATCAAGAGAGACAAGGCAGAATTTAATGCATAGTAAAGAAAGATCCAATGCAAATGCATTGATGTCTTTAAAATTGACAGAAATTCCTCTTATATTTACGTAGGTGATAGTGTAATTTAAGTGAGCTAGGACAATAATCTAAGGGGTTGAGGGTGGTACTTTGTTCTTTGATTTTGGGAGGTAGATGTTGTGGTTCTACGTGCAGTGGGGTCAGGTTCTCTGGAGTATGAAACATCACTTTTAGCTTGAGACAACCCAGGATGCACGGAGATTAAAGCTTAATGTGGTGGCTACACACCCTGGCAGTTAGGCGAGTGGAGGAAAGTCCACCTGGCTGCAGAGAAGGAGCTCCAAGGGAGTCGGGGAGACAGGGTGGCCAGCTGGTCAGGGTAGCGAACAGGGGAGCGTACCACACTTCAGGGTCAGAGCCCCGAGGGGAGGGCGGCAGCCAAGGGTGAGGGGTCAGTGGACGGCTGACGAACCCATTTGAAAGGAAGGACAAGGTAAGAACTGGGGCAAAACTTGAGGTAAATTTTTTTCCTACTCCCTTTCCCATTCCCCACACATCAGCTCATGATCCATTCCATTCCCATCCGCTACCCTTACGGAAACGATCCTTCATTCCACAATCTGTATTCTGAATCCACCACCCATACTCTGTGTCTCATCGCCTCTGCTCTCCTACGTCTCCCCCTGCGGTGATGAGGAGCTCCATTCCCACCGTTCTTGTCTGGATAAAAACAGAATCTCAGTGCTGGGGCTGATAGAGGAGATCTTCCATCCAAAACCCCCAGGGATCAGAAGGGCGAGAGCATTTCGAGCCTGACCGAGAAGCCATGCGAAAATTTCTTTCACTGGGTGAAGTTCTGTATCTTTTAAGTAAAACGATATGAGATTAGTTTCACTGAATCTCTTTTCTAGATTTCTACTATGGCAGCACAACGCAGAGCCAAGAGACGCTACGGTACTGTATCGTTTTGTTTTTTCAAGACGGCTCTAAGACTGTTGTTTTATATCTCTGCAACTGACAGCGGGGTTAGGCAGCTTGTCTATGAGGAATGACTCTTGACGACCATTAGTTGAACAAAATCAAGCCTCCACCCTGTGCTGATATTGATCGCAGAGGAGGAAGAGGCAATTTATCAGTCTGAATCCCATTTATTGTGCTAGGCAAAGAAATCCCAGCTTATTCCGGTTTTGGGAAATGTGAGGATTTTTCCCTGTCTCTTGTTCCACTGACATGTCCCGGGATGGTGGTTTGGCTGTGTAGTGGTATGGGCGTGGTGTGTAGGCAGGCTTCAGATTGGTGCGCTTGATCAGGGAGAGGAGCCATTGTGGGATTCTTTACCAGATGGGCGTTGGCAGCTTTCTCTGCAGTGAGGACGCGACCTTTGACACTTTCACAGCTGCTACTTAGCAACAGTGGAGCGCAATCCTGCACCGTCCCCCTGAGACAGTGCGACAGTTTATCTCGTCTCCCTGGGGGTTTCTGATTTTTGGCTCCAGGGAAAAACAAATTTCCTTTTTTTTCTACTTGACCTCAACTAGAACCTGAAAGCAGCTTGACAAATTATTGCTTAAATGTGGGCATCTCGCTCAACAATACAGCGAGAGCCCCACCTCAGCTAAAATAGCCCATGTCAGATGCAGCTGTAGCTGAGGATTGTATTTGGGGTCATGTTCATGGTCTGAACGTGCAAGAATTCTGTGCCAGGTAGTGCTTTATGAATAGCAAGAAGTAATATAATGACTCGAAGAATTAAAAAAAAAAAAGCAAAACAGGCAATGACTTCGAAGAGTAGGCTTTCAGCTCAAAATGTTTAGAAACCCTATCTACAGATGCAGACATAGTGTAGAAGACCCAGAAATTGTTCTCTCTGTTTGGGGCTTGTGTTCAGGCTACCAGCACGCCTGACAGCACAAGCAGGGCAGGTAAAGGAGCTATTCATTCTAACGGCAGTGTAAGATAGGAGCCAGCCCAGTCGACACGAGTGTAGTGCTATGTTTGGCTCTCATTAAAAGCTGGTTGAAACTTTCTCTAATTTATTAATGAATGCCAGCGGTCCTGTGTGTCCTGTGAGTCAGCGTCCTGTGTACCACTTACTGTCCCAGTATAAGGACTGCAAGACGAGGGGCACCAGTCCCATCGATCTCATTTTCAAATGAAGCCATTCATTGCCATGTCATAGTCAACACCATTCCCATATTTAATAACTAAGATAAGCATTGTTAACTTTCAGTAGTTAGTTAACTAGCTTTGTTTAACCTTGCAATTCTACTATTATCAAGTTCTTAACATACAGTATTTACCTGTAATATATTAATCTTATTCTGCTAAATTGAAGTCACCTTCGATTCATGCTGCGGTCCTGCCTGTTGTTCTGATTAAAGCATGGTTTTACTCTCGCCTGTGACTCCTGGGGATGGAAGGTGCCGTTGCAATGTCTTGTGTCTTGGCTACACGGCTGGGAGCTCTCCCTGCGCTCTGTGGGCAGAACCCCAGAGGTCCGTGCCAGTGGGAGCGGCAGAGTCAGAGTGCAGGAGAGCCTGTTCATACCCAACTCTTGCCCGGGACTCCATTGTGCTTGATCTAACCATGTGAATCTGCTGCTGCCCATGGTGGAGCCAAGCACCCTGGAGAGCTGTGAGCAATTTCCTCCTCTCCTCCCCTTTCCAGCCTTGTGCTTCACTGCAGGAGACTCCAGCAATCTGTTCAGGTGCTGGGACATGAAAGCCTTCAGCACTGTAAAAAACCAACCCCTGCCCCCAGAGAATAGTTTCTTTTCCCCAATCGTTACAACATTTGTTTTTTAATTATAGTTGATGGAAATATGCTTTCACTGGGAGAAATGCCTGAAACTGAAAAAAAAACCCAACATAAAATCAAAGTTGTCTTTAAAACCCAGCCTGTGTGCCGTCTGGTTTTTTGTACACGACAGTGTCTTTTGAAAGGTAATGTAGTGGCTCAGAGCCACACCCTTGTAGCTCTGTCTGCACAGTGCATCTCCGCCCTGCTTAGCGCCAATAAAATACCCAGCTGTTTAAGTGAGTGTACGTGTAAACTGCTTTGGATAAAAGTGTATGCCAAAAATTCATAAGCCTCTTCACTTAGAATTGTATTCAGTGGTGGTCAACATCCCACAGAAATAATATCTTAGCCTTCAAACAATTTGAAAGAAGTAGAATGATTCTTGGACTCAAGGGATTGTAATATATGAGCAGGATAAGGGAATTAAATCTAAGCAGTCTAGAACAAAGGATATTAAGAGGACATCTGATCTAAGTACAGTATAGAAGATCTCAAGTGCTATAGATAGGGTTAAGCCAGATCAGAGCACCATTTCCCCCTCAGTAGTGAGACAAGGACATGGAGAACAGGAAATGCAACAATTCTGACAAAGAGTACTCTGACATCATGAACAAGGTTCCCAACCAGGTGGGTGAAGTCCAGACTCCGGGCACTTTTGAGAGGTCTATTCAGAGAAACGGGCAGATATTTATAAGTGTCTACAAAACCATTGAGAGTCACAGTCACAGCTTCACAAACTTAGAATACGTACAATATGTTAAAGGCAGGTGACATCTCGCATTCCTGTAACTGAAAATCAGTTATCTTCATACCTAAATGAACATTAAGAAACATCTATTAAATACATCTAATGACTTTTCAATCAAAATGAATTCTATATTGTACTATATACTGTACAGCCTTTAGGATATACAGCATATGTAACGTAGCTCCCCTAAATCAAGCTAACTGTACTAATAGCAGGCGATTTTAGGAATCTTTCTGATAGGTTTCATAAATTAAGATGATTCTCGTTCGAGGTATTCAATTATTACATCACAGTGGATTTTAATTTATCCGTCCTGACGATCGCTGGCGTTAAATAAAGCTGGAATTTGGGAGATAAATTCTTATTAAAGCCGAGATGGAGGAAATGCGCACCAACCGACTTTCAACAATCAATATTTGAATTCCACACTACATCTAAAAAGTGACAGGTTTCTCGCCTGTCACGTCACAAATGTTCATATATAATGAGACATATCAAGCAATAAATGCATAATTTGTTTCTTTTAAATATTAAGCAAACACAATATTAGCCTATTGGTAATCTGTTTTTATTATGTGATGCATATTACTTTGATGGAAAAATAAATTTAATGTGTCCTACGGCTTTAATGTTCCAGTCTCGTGGTATGAAACAAAATTCAATTTACACGAAAGACCTTCGGAAAATCGACTTAATCGGTATAGCTATCTTTAGTATTTTACGGTTATTTTGTCCTGTCTGGGATTTCCAGCGCTGCATTTATCAATTAAGAAAAGAAAAGGATTCGTGCTAAAATGTACAAACAGTTGCAAGAAGCAGTGCTATACAAAAATGCCGAAATACAGAGAACTCCACTAACTCAGTTTTTCATTCTCTAAAAAAAATCCTTTACATGCTATTGCCACATATCACCAAAGGCACCAGGATAGTGTCGTAAAATAAACGTGTCTGCTGAAACGTGTGGCATTTTACGACATTCCAGGTTCCTTTCCGGTGAGCCTGCTGGTTATGTGAAGTTTTTGGGATAGTGTTTACGTGTCCGCCAGACAGGGGGTTGGGACTGAGCGTGAATTTATAGGGAGGATTTTAAATTCTCGGTAATTCCATCCAGTTTCTAGTTAAGCTGGACAGGAGGTCCGCGGCGATAAAGCAACTGTTTGGTAACTCCCGACATGGAGACACCGGGGCATGACAGCTCTGCAGGTAGAGTTCTCACCTTCCACTGCGTGTATTTTACGCTTTTAAGATTATACAATGAAAAGCTGTAAAAAAATCCGAATAAGAGAAAGAGCGAATTTCTTTGATCATGTGTGATTCTAAACGCGGTAGAACTGATCTTATGCGTGAGATGATTGTGGTCATTCATTAAATGAGTTGTATTTGAGCTGAAAATAAAAACTGAATTCTGTATTGTCTGCTCTTAAAGCTATAGCTGGCACAGGGTGCTGAATTTGGTCAGCATAAAAGTGTGATTTGCGATTAACTGTTTCTGTAGTCTGCATTTAATACAATGACCCCAGTGAGGTGCGTGTCAAGGATCACAAGTTAGAATAAACTACTGAATTATTTTTGTCAAACCAGCTTCTGGTTGGAGGAATTTGAATTATGCAGCTCTCTACTTTTAAAATATGAATAAAAACTTCCGACTTGGCTCAGGACGTGAGCGGTGCGTGGTACACTTGCACGTCTCACCGTTGTGCCGTTAATTAAGCAACTTCAGCTTTCAAACATAAAATGTTTAGATCGGTATCAGGAATAACACATAACTCAAGCGAGCAATCTCCATTCACTTATTTCACAGCAAGCCATTAAAGTCCGTTTTACTTATATCTTTGCTGTAAGAAAATGGGATTCGCGCTGATAATGTGCTGTGAAATACAAAGTGCACTGAATAAAATCTATTTTTCTCCAGACAATAATTAGCTTTTTGTTGTATCTTTGACCAGTCTTAGCAGGACTGGAAGCCAGTAGTGGTTCAGTACCAGACCTTGCTATTATGCATTTGCAAGATTCTGGAAGGAGCAATTGTCTGATATATCGGTTCACAGCCAAATGTATCGATTCATCGGACTATTGAATCGGTTCACAGCCAAATGTATCAATCGGTGAGACCACATGAATGGATACATTCGGCTGTGAACTGAATCAGTGGCCTGATGACTCGATACATGGAGCTGAAGAGCTGTAATTGGAATAGAGTGAAGACTCCACTGATGCTCCTGGCAAACTGAGCCTCTCGCTGTCTTCTCCCACAGGGGCCCCCTACATCCAGGCCTCCGCGCGGAAGAGGCGGAGGGTGGACCGTGATGATGGGAACCCCGAGAAGACCCTGGCCCCCGAAGGGCGGAAAGGCAGTCCTCCTCCTCAACAGAGCAGAATGAAGCGCCTTTTGGGGTTCGAGAAAGAGGACTTGTCCTCCTGGCACAGGCTGGTGTGCCTGCTGAACAGGCCCACTGACCCAGCGTCCCTGGGAGTGTTCAGGTTCCTCTTTGGTGAGAGAGGGCTGTGTCCTCGTGGGGGAGGGAGGGAGGGGGGCAGGGGCAGGGGCAGGGGCTTGACTGCAGAGGGGTTACACAATGTTTACTCTATAAAACGTCAGTGATCCGGTCGATCGGTCAGCAGTATTTGAGTTTAAAGGGATCGGGTGCTTCTTAGCAAGCCATGCAAAGCTCTGGTATGTGTTTTGTAAAAAGCATTATATCATATCATCAATGATGTATAGAATCTGCAGAAAAAAATACTTTAATTCCAATCTGCCAGATTTCCGAAGATCTTAGATAAAGGTTGTCATAGAAATGAGTGTAAAAGTGGTAAAAATCACCACCTGTTAAAAACAATTCTCCAGTTACTTTCATCCACAGCTAAATAGGCCACACTCTGTTGCTTCTGAAATTGAGCCTTTCATTTGTTCCTGAGAAGCCTAGAACTTAAAACTTGTTTTTTTTTTTGTTCCCAGCATAATCCACTTTTCTTCTCGCTTCCTGTGAAAAGATTTAAGTGTGCTACACTTCTGCAAAAAAAAATAGTTCTAATTAAATTTTCCTGCTTACATGATTGCACTTTATAGATCTCACTGGACTCTGGACAGATAAACTCAAAGTGGTCATGGTAGGCACCGAAGATGAATCAAAAGCTCAGGCGACCTAGATGCTAATCAACACGCATATAGCAGGGTTCAGTGTATAACAGATTGCACTGGGAAGATTCCTACATGTTGTGCACAGAGCTGTGCCGGTGCAGTTTTAAACTCTGTGGTGCTTTTTGGTTGGCCGTCTGACCAAGTTGTAGGATGTGGTCACAACTGGCCTCTGATCAGCTATGTGCAGAGGCCTGTCCCTTGGAGAATGTCGCGCCGGTGGTGCAGTGCAGAGGATAGAGTGGGAGTGATTACCCTGACCCTGAGAGAGGTCAGAGAGGTCGCCTCTCCCTTGCCTTTCTGTTTGAGTGGTGCTGTACTGTACGTGCCAGTCTGAAGCTTAGGATTTTACCTCCTTATGCACTTGGGTCCTAGTAATCTTGCTGGCAGGCCATGCATAAAGATTCTGGACTCCGGTGTTTGCACACCTGGCTGGGATTTTTATGTCTATCTGCTGCTTTCAGCTCCAATGTTAATATGAAGCTAGAGAAGAGAAATAAAAAGTCTGTAGTTCAGAACAGAGTCAGGTTGTGTCAGCAGAAGGCTTGGTATTCCTCAGTCAGTACTACAAGTCCAAATATTTAACAACAAAAAGTGTGAAGCTGGAAAAATACTGTAAACGTGTGTGATCTCTTTATTGAAGTTCGTTGAATGTCTTGGTCAATTAATGTATTATCTGTCTAAATGTCTCTTTTGATGCCTCTGCTTTCTAACAGGGTGAATAAACCGTATCTATTCAGATACATGCACAAAGTGTTTAATAAACCAGCTGTAGTGTATAGTCTGCCATTGAGAGGGGGATACCAGATTTATATTTTAGTCCTGTTCTTCTTCATCACTGACATTCTGCTTCTTTCTCATTCCCTTCGACCTCTGTGAAGGATCCCTAATTTATTCCTCCCTGGCATGTGTTAATGTGTCATGAAGGAGCTGTTCAGCACCGGGAAGCACCCTTTCTGTAACGGCATATCCTCTGTCACCTGCTGCCTTTCAGCAGAAAAGGCCCCTTTTGTCCCACTTACCCTGGGGACTGTGGGGGTCCTGGGTTACACTTTCCTGGCAGTGTGGCCGTGCCTGCAGTGGAGTTGACATGTCTGTTTGCTTTGTTGTTGTGGAGATTGTGTAACCCGCTGGGACCGTGACTGTCAAAGGTCACTGCGCTGAAGATTACGCTTATCAAAAATCTGTTGAGCTTTGTTTGGGTACCTGAGGTCTGTCGAATGGTTGTTGTGGAGGGGGAAAGTACTTTTATTAAGTCAAATGAATAGAATAAAATAGCAGATGTGAATTGAGATCTTAGCTGGATATCCTCTTGTACTGCCTCTCTCTGCTTTTATCTTTGCACGTCACAAGCTAACTTTTCAAAATGATCTTATAGTTGCTTTAAATGTACATGTTTTATAATCCCTAAGTGACAGATAATTGTAATAAGAAAATATTTTCTCTACCTTGTTCTTCAGTTGAATGAATGACCAGAGAAACTACTGATCAGGGATGTGATGTGTACCTTTTCTCCTTTGTTTTTGAAAGGGCAGTGTATTTTCAGTCACTGTGATCTTGAAGCTGATTTTTTTAAGAATACCAAATCTACTTTTCATCTAGTGTGTATCTGCATCACTCATTTCTCACACCATAGCTACATCTGCAGCTACAATGCTGCAGCCTAAGCCACTGCATTTCTGCTTATGCTGGGATTGATCACAGTTAAGATGCTGTTATGCGATCAATTATTACTGTAGTCATGAAAGACTTCATAATCCACAGGATCTGAAGATTGCACTCTGTGTGTTGACCTTAAGGGTTTGACTATGCAGCTATGTCAGTTAAGGTTTCTTTGGTTGTAGTGTCAAAGTTATGGATATTTGCTGCTTTGTACAAAATCTAAAAATGAACACTGGACTAGATGGTGGTTTTGTTCAGTGTCTAGGATTGTCTGTGTGTTTGTCCTTGCCAGGCCTGCTGATGGTGGTGGATATCCCCCAGGAGAGGGGCCTCAGTCACCTGGACTATAAGTACCTGGATGGGGCGCCAGTGTGCCGTTTTCCCCTCTTCAACTTCCTGAAGCCTCTGCCTCTGGACTGGATGTACCTCCTCTATGTCATCATGCTGTTAGGTATGGAGAGGTGGCTGTTGCTGCAAATAATAATCCTTATTAACTAGCAATGTAAAAATGCTGTAGGAAAGTAAAGACTTGCTGACCCCTGGTAGACCCCAAAGCTGCTGGACAATGTTCACGTTTTGCTCAGTTTACCCAGTGTGACTTGAGCTCATGTTGGCGTTTCTGTCCTCTCCCACTCCCTGCTGCCAGGTGCTCTTGGAATCATGCTGGGCTGCTTCTATCGCCTGGCCTGCCTGATGTTTATCAGCACCTACTGGTACATCTTCTTCTTGGACAAGACCACCTGGAACAACCACTCCTACCTATACGGGCTCATTGGCTTCCAGCTCAGCCTCATGGATGCCAATCGCTACTGGTGGGTAATAACCCTGCACAAGCATGTGGGTAATATCACACTGAGAGACATGATAAGTAGTGAAGTGTGCTGTGGGTCTGAAGGGGCATCACCTCTGAAGTTATTCATAAGAACATATACAAGAGAGGGGCAATTCAACCCATCCATCCCATTTCTGAAATGGTTCAGTTATTTTAGCTTGCCAGTGTATGACAGTCCTTTTTATCCAGGGGTGTATTTTGTTGTGCTTCTCTGGACTAATTGCAGAGAAGCAGTATTGTTGTTGTAACATTGGGACCAAAATTGAACATGATATTCTAAACATTGTCTTACTAGTGCACTGTACAATTTTAACAAAACCTCCCTTGTTTTAGATTCTGTGCTTTTAACTATATATCCTAACATGTATGCTTTCTTATTGCTTTTCCGCATTGTCTAGAATATGTTAACAATGTTTAAACATTAACTGCTAAGTCTTTCTCATAAGTAGCATCTTCGAGTAAGGTTTCTGATTAAGTACCTGTATATTTGTTACAATCTTGTAATACTCTGTCGAAGTGAACAGTTATCTCCCACGTGTTTGTCCAGTACTGAATTTATTCAAAACATTTTGGGATTTCATTTGCTGCTTCTAGAGTGTTTGCTTATCGTTCTATTTTGGTAAAATCTGCAAATGTAACTATTTTACTCCAATGTCTAGATCATTGATATACGTGAACAAGAGCAGTGGCCCTAATACGGATACCTGTGGTACTCCACTAATTATATTATGTCTGTATTCTATCATAACTATTTCTCAGTACAAATTCACATTTACCGAGATGCTTACTGCAGGTCATTTGAGAATTAAATTCCTTAAAGTGTTAGTTCCTTAAAATTAATTTAAGGAATTGTTATTATTGTTATTAATGCTTAATGATCAGCTTTATCAAAATGTAGATGTGCAACAGGATAGTTGATCAGCGATACCTGTTATAACAAGGTATAACTATCATGTGTGAGGTAAAAAGGGAGTTTGGAACCTGTACTTTTTCTGTGTGTTTTAAACTGAGATGTGGTGTAATAGGGATGGGTGGATGCACCTCAGATATTTTAGTCACGTGGAGATGCTGCACAGACTCTAATCAGTTTCTTAAACCCCGTTGTAAAGGTCTATTGATGGGCTGAGGAACCCTAAGAAGAGGAACGCCGATGTGCCCTTGTGGAACTACACTGTGCTCAGGGCCCAGGTCAGTCGCACAGTAACTTTACTTTACATAGTGTACTTTAAGTCCCTTCAGTGACATGACAGGCTTACCCCATGCCTGTGCCATTTACTACTGCCCTGCATTAATGTTATTTTTGAGAGACCATGAGCTACACTCTGTAGCCTTATACTGGGTTATAGTTGAAGGTCTTAATTAACAACACTAGTCCATTTGGGGGAAAAAGTACAAATGTATCAAAAAGGTGGATATCCTCTGCTATAGAAACAGCTATGGTTCAATTAAAGAAGTTCATATTGCATTGCAGGCAGATGAAATATTCATTCCTACTACTATCCAGTTTAATTTTTGTCTAGTTTGCTTGGTTAATCATTTTCTTAAAACTTCTTCTCTGCTATTGTGCAGATTTTCATAGTGTACTTCATTGCTGGGATCAAGAAGCTGGATTCTGATTGGGTAGGAGGATATTCCATGGGCTACCTCGCACACCACTGGCTGTTTGATCCGTTCAAGTGAGTTGTGCCTCTGTGTCTTTAGGGTGAATGAGCATGCTATTAGCACATGATGACTCTGGAGCACAGGTTGTTTTGAAGGATTGTAAACCAGCCCTTTCTAAGACCTTGATTTTGCCCATTTCACATGAAGCTTGGTCCTATATGTCTGTCAGTCAATCAGTTGTTTATATTATTATGCCCATCATTTGATAAGATTCTTGAGGCACTTAGCATTCCCAATTATTTGTACAGATGGCACAGACTTAACAGGTTCTGCTTGTGTGTGCCTGCTGCAGACTGGTGCTGTCGGAGGAGATGACCAGTCTAATCGTGGTCCATGGCGGGGGGTTGGTCCTGGACCTGTCGGCTGGATATCTGCTCTTTTTCGATGCCACACGGCCCATCGCCATGTTTTTCGTCACCTACTTCCACTGCATGAACTCCCAGCTGTTCAGCATCGGTGAGCCCAGCAAGAACCCTGGCACATAAAGACAAACGAACAGCCTTGACAAAAAGGGCAGCTATTGTAAAGGTGAAAGGCCAAAGGTTAGGTCAAACTGAGCCGACACAAGTACAGTAGCCTCCAGAGGCTCTGCCTGCTGCATCATGCAGGGCCTGTTGCAGACGCACCTGTACCACAGATGAAATAGCTGAAAGCTTGACCGTAACCATGGGATCTCACTTTCATAAACCAGGACTGCGATTAGAACTTTATCTTCTCAAGATGTTATATTAGAGATCGGAGAACATAATGGTGTTGCTCTGTTTTTTGCACTCTTGCTCGGTACTCTCTTTCAGTCCTGTGCCTTTGTGTCTTTAAGGAATGTTTCCCTACGCCATGCTGGCTACCTCTCCACTCTTCTGCTACGCCGACTGGCCTCGTCGGTTCTTCGCCCGCTTCCCATCATGCCTGAGGGTGGTCCTGCCACCCATCACGCCTCCTCCCCAGCCCAGCACTTCCTGTGTGTACCCCAAGCCTTCCTCCGACTCTGCCAGCGCCCCCACCAAACCCAGCCGCCGCCACACGCTGGGCACCCTCTTCACCCTCCTCTACATCACTGAGCAGCTCTTCATGCCCTACTCCCATTTCATCACACAGGTAGGCCACCGTGCGCCATGGTGCCTTTCCTCCGCTGAAATGAAAGATCATCCAGGGCTGGTCTTACTGCACACACACTAGTGCCATTTTCCGTACAGATAATTTAAAAGCAGGCAGTTCTATAAAAGTTGCTGAAAATCTTTTTAGTGGTCTTCTTAAATTTTTGATGCAATATAATTTTACCACCCTCCATTTTTAAAGGTAGATGCATGTAGTGTGCAACCAAGAGTAACCCTGTAACTCTTCACTCAGTGAGCAATGTGAGAGTCTGATCATATCAGCTATGTGCAAACATTTGGAAACAAAGCCCTTACTAAGAGATACCCTTCAGGACCAAACTTGTTAAGACTGTTTGGAATGTGAGGGGAAAAAACAATACTTGGAAAACTTAGATGTTTACCTTTGATACCAGCAGCCATATCACCCTGCAACTCACAACTGGCAGCCCACTGAAGCTTAGCAGGGTTGAGCCTGGCCTGGTCAGTACCTGGATAGGAGACCTCCTGGGAAGGCTAAGGTTGCTGCTGGAAGTGGTGTTAGTGGGACCAGTAAGAAGCACTCGCCCTATGATCTGTGTGATCTGTTCCTAATGACCCAGTATAGCGATGGGGAAACTATACTGTAAAAAAGATGCTGCTGTTTGGATGAGATGGAAAACCAAGTTCCTGACTCTCCATGGTCATTAAATATCCTAGAGCATTTCTCGAAAAGAGTAAGAGTGTTACCCTGGCATCCTGGCCAAAATTTCCCATTGGTCTTCTACCAATCATGGGCATCTAATAATCTTTATGAACTGGCCTCATCACTCTGTTCTCCTCCCCACTGATAGCTGGTGTGTGGTGAGTGTACTGGCTCACTATGGCTGCCGTCACATCATCCAGGTGGGGGCTGCACACTGCTGGCGGTGGAGGAGAGTCCCCATTACCTGTAAAGCACTTTGAGTGGAGTGTCCAGAAAAGCGCTTTATAAGGATTATTTTTATTATTGTTTTATTCAGCTCAGTTCTCAATTCCCAATAACCGAGTCCTCCCTGCATTCCCCCAGAACAGAAACATGATATAAACGATGGGGATCTTATTGATGATAATTTTCTATGTTACTATAAGAGTAAAAAGCTTTTTGTTGCACTTTGTCAAGCTTTGCCCAGCTATAGCAGTTGTGATAAAATACTACTATATGTTTTAACTGTAAAAACGGACGAAGGACAGAAATAAGCACCAGGTTGCACCAGTTCACGTGCATTATAAGGTGATCCTAAGTAAACTGAAAGGAACTGAGCACTGATTGCACAGGTGACTGTGGAATTATTTAACTTTGGATTTAAGCATGAAAGCAAGGTGTGGGGCTTTGGAGGGAGTGGTTTGTTTGGTAGAGGCCTTGTCCTTCCCTCGTCTTGCCCTCACTCGGCTGCTCTGCGTTCTGTGTGTTGCGACTCAGGGCTACAATAACTTGACCAATGGGCTGTACGGGTACTCCTGGGACATGATGGTCCACTCGCGCTCTCACCAGCACGTCAAGATCACCTACCGCGATGGGAAGACTGGAGAGATTGGTTACCTCAACCCTGGGGTGAGAGACCGCCGGCACCCTCCTCCTCCTCCGTCAGGCTCGTTCTTTCATTCTTCCCCCTCTGGGACCCAGCGCACACTCATGGTCCAAAGTAGCTAAAAGCTGAGCATGGTGGATGCCTGTGAAGATTCCCAAAAAAAAACGGCCACGAAGCCCAAAGAGCCAAAACTGTGATGGGCTTTCTGTGTGGGAACTACAGCTGTAGACAAATGTTTGCCAAAGACACACTTGGTTATTTCTAAAGAATTCGCTGTTTCCTTTGAAGCGCATGTCATAATACAATTTGATTTGTGCGTGTGCACTCATAACTAACACAGCACAAGCAAAGCTGGGGAAAAGAGCCAAAACAGATTGGCTTTGTGGAACCAAGAGTAAATCTACACATTAAAGATTTTAGTGAAAAGGTGAAGATAATCTGTAATCTGCTTTTGAAAATGCCTCAGAGTCTTAATCTTCAGTTGATTTGGGCAGTGAGTTCCACTGATGTACTACCGCACATGAGAAGGTTCAGTTCTCCATTATGCAGAGTAAGAATGATGGAATTAACAGATCTCGGATTCAGAGTATACCACTTTAATGTAGGACAGTATATGGAACTACTATGTAGGATATTAAAGTGATTTTCACCCTAATTTCAAAATCACTAGATGAGTTTCATGTTGGACTGTGTAAATTGTATTTCATATTCTTAAAAAACAGTTTCCACAATAATTTATTTATTTATAAACTGTGACTGTAATTTATCGGCATGTCCTGAATGTCATAGTGGAACTGCACACTTACAGAGCCTTTGTTGTTTTCTGATACTTTATTGTGGTAAAGAATGACAGGGAAGCTCTTTGCACTCTGCTGTGTGTTCTGTCACTCGCACAGAGGTGTGAATATGCACTAGTGGTCCACTGTGGTCCATACTAGCTCAAGGCCTGCTCTCTGCTGCCCCCAGGTGTTCACCCAGAGTCGGCGCTGGAAGGACCATGGGGACATGCTGAAGCAGTATGCCACCTGCCTGAGTCAGCAGCTCCTGAACTACAACATCTCGGAACCCGAGATCTACTTCGACATCTGGGTGTCCATCAACGAGCGCTTCCAGCAGAGGTACACCCTGACGGTTGGGAAAGAAGGTGTACCTCTCTGATTGGCGGCCCTGTTCATAGAGGCCTGTCCTGTCTTAACCAGGGATGCACCACTGTGCACAGAGCTATTGACAATGGGTACAAATGACTGTCCCTAAAGAACTGAGTGAGAAGGTCTGTCAAAGTTACCCCCTGTGACACTGCCAAAATGGTGTGGAAGCAGGATATCAGATAGGTGGCTCTTGGATCTCGCACAAATGAAATGAAAAGTAGAATAATGAGCTTTATTTAGTATAGGAGTGACTAAAGCCTATCTCTGGTGGAACATTAACTGCACTGTTTTGGAGTCTCTCTCTACATGTAGGAAGTGGGACAGCTAAGCTGCTTACCCACCTGAAATGCAATCCTCTAAGTTATAGTTGCAAGATTCAACAAGTCGATCATTTCTCCAGTCACTCCTGGCCCACTTCCCCCCTGGAGCTGCGCTCAACTGAATATCCGTTCTCTGAGCCAGACAGTTCATGTGGAGCATTCACTTCCGGGTCTTTCTCACGTGACTACAGGTCGTCAGCTGAAAGGTCACGTGACAGAGGGTGGCAAATCATTCTCAGCAGCATTCTGGGGAATGTAGTTGAGGCAGGGATCTCCATCTTGCCTCCTCCTACATGACATTGTCTGATAGATTCACCCATGCTGCTTGCAGTGGGCTATTGAAAGTTATCCAAGATAGATGCAGAGGGTAAATTTAGCTACATTGCTTTAGCAGAAGATATTCAAACTGTCTGCTTTAAGTATTTAAGCAATTCAAAGGGTGGGAGACCATCAGCTGCTGCAAGCCAGGTCCTTATACAGAGTACAGGATGGGTTTGACTGAATGCACATTGTATTCTTTCCAGCTGAGCTCACCCTGTAAATGCAGAGAGATGATAACATGAATGGCAAAATGTTATTCAAAATCAACAATGGGTAGCCACTAATGTACATGTTAGTAAGGACCAACAGTTCATGTAGTGAATGTGTTTAAAATGTTTTTTGTTCTCTGTTGCACAAGGATTTTTGATCCCCGTGTGGACATAGTGAAAGCTGAGTGGTCGCCTTTCCGCCCCACCCCATGGCTCATGCCCTTGCTGGTTGACCTTTCACCCTGGAGGACCAAACTGCTGGAGATCGAGAACACGCTCGACAACCAGACGGAGGTGGTCTTCATCGCCGACTTCCCAGGTGCGGCTGTGCTTCATCGCCCCCCTTGATGCTGACGTTTAGGACGAATTGGAAGATTTGTTAGCAAATTTAGGGAGAGGTTTTGTTGGGACAAGAAGTTCATGGTTCAGTTCAATTTAGAATGGAACAATACTGCTTTTCAGATTTCATTAGTTTTGTAAGATGCAGTAAACTGTTCTGTGTGGGTCTGCTTATACACCAAAATAAATGGGAATAAATAATTTTCAACGACATGAACAATTTGACTATGCATGGTCATACACTCTCTCAGCGCCTGTGGTAACATACTAGAACCCTCAATTAATTTCTCCAGCCCTCACAAACCATCATACACCCTCCTCTCTGTCAGTCTCATGCATGCTGTTACCGTGAGAAGTTCAGGGAAGTCGTGAATGTCTTCTTGGACCGTTTTTGGACTTTGGACTCCCCAAAACTGTGTGGCACCAAAACACAAGACACCTGAAAGTGACAGTGAAGAGAAGAAAACTTGTAAGGTTATAACAAGCAGGAAAAATGGCATCAAACAATGAATTCTCCAGCTTCCAGGTGCAGCAACATCATCTATAATTATTCGTCATCTCCATTGTTCATAGTTATTTGTAAATATTTATTATGCTTGCGCTGACTTCAGCCAAAGAGGTACAGCTCTTACAGTTTTGCAATGCATGCTGGTGCTTGTGGTGTGTCATCCGGTGAACAGCTGTGACAGATGAGTATGTCTGTGGGCCATTAGTCTTTGACCGAGTCAAACCAGAGAAAAACCAGATTGGGTAGATTTTGAATACCAACCAATTGAACATTCCAAATTGCATGGATGTGCAATACTCAAGAGTTGGCAGTTCCAGGGTTTTAGAAAAAACAAACATCACCATCCCTGGCATCAACTCCTGACACAGTTCCCCCAGCTGGGAATGCAGGGACGAGAAGGTCTTTTACTGCAGAAAAAAGCATAGCACACTGTGGAGCATAAGGTTGTTTTGCACCTCTGTTATATTCTGATATGAAAGCAATCTCACCTAAGCCTTTTAGGTTCTCCATTAAAAAGGTGCCTGTGGGTTATTTGCATTTGCCCAGTAATGTCCTGATTCTGTGTCATTATTGACCCGGTTTGTTTTCTTGCTGACGTGCTCGCCCGCAGGCCTGCACCTGGAGAATTTCGTGAGCGAGGACCTGGGGAACACCAGCGTGCAGCTCCTGCAGGGCCAGCTGAGCGTGGAGATCGTGGAGGAGAGGAAGAACTACACTCTGGGGCCCGGGGACAAGATGCAGGTACAGCTGTAGGGTTCCAGGTTCCCTCCGCTGCAGCGCGGCAGCACTTCCTGTCCAGTGCTTCTCTCCCACAGTCCTCCTCTCATCACGTCAGGTCTCTGTCAAAGCCCTTATATCGGTCTGCCGATCACCGTGTTTATATGTTCTTGTGCTCTTGAAATACAAGAACAGTTACAAACAACAGGAGGATGTGCAAACCATCTGGCCCATTTGGTTACTAATAGCTAATTAATCTGAGGATCTCACCTAGACGTTCCTTGGAGGCAACCAGGTTATCAGCTCCAACAACATGGCTGTGTACCCACTGGGAAAAGAAGTGCCTCCTGTTGTCAGTTTTAGATGCACTTTGCTATAGATTCCACTTGTGCCCTCTGGATTGGGTTTCATGATTAGTTCTGAAGAAGTCCACTGGGTTGACTTTGTCAGTGCCCTTGCAGATGTTGGATACTTTTATCAAGTCCCTTCAAAAATCTTATCTGTTCAGAATTCCAAGTAACAATGGAAGATCCTGGTTCTTATGAATGTGAAGAGGAGACAGCTGCTTCATAATCAGGTGTTCTCTGTCTGCAGCTTTGTGGCCCAGATCTCTCTGGCTTGCAGGATTTGTGATGTAATCCATCCAAGATGCAGGTTTTTGCAGTGGCTGTCTATAGTCGTACATGTTCTTTAACTGTTCAGAAGCTCTGCACAGGCCAACTTTAGAGTGTAAAATGGTTTCATAGAGGCCCAGACCTATCGAAGTGGCTGATACAGGGATACAGGGTTTATGCAATAATTTCAGGCTGTACTGAAGTTCAGACCATTGTACATGCCACAGCTGGCAGTTTGTGTTTAATACATAATATTGTTGGGATTTTAGGTAAGATAATCTTCTCTGCGATAACAGATTTTGAGATAAATAAAAATAGTTAAATTTAGCTCTGAAATACGAAGAACATTCGGGCTAAAAAACCTGAAATGGATAGCACTGCTAGGCAAAGGGAGACTTGTGGGCTTCCCAGTAAGTATTTGGCTTTGAATAATGTCACCTAGACCTTCAACAGGCTGTTCTGCTGTGTGTCCTCCCCAGCTCCCTGCAGGACAGTATCACAAAGTCTACACCATCTCGCCAGAGCCCTCCTGCTACATGTACATCTACGTCAACACCACGGAGACGGCGCTGCAGAAGAATCTCACCCAGCTGTACGAGCTGCAGGAGAGGCTGCGCAACGGCACAGGTGACACAGCAGGGGCAGGATATACCCCACCGCTGCAGTACCCCTGTGGTGTTGGCTCCAGGTGTCTTGTGTTGCTGTTGGGTTGAGGACTCATTCTGTTGTGCCACTAGGTGGCGCTGTGTGTTACCTCCACCATGCATTACCCACTGGATAACAGTAATTGACACCTGACGGGATGCGTGCGAGTTGGAGAAACAGGTGGTATCGTCTGAAAACATATAAATATTAAATTAATTGGTGGATAACCTAAAATGAAGAGGACTGCCTTGTCAGTCACTCTCTGCACAATTGCATTGGCTTATGATGGACTTGATATGAGCCACACACGACCGTAATGAGTGGATGCAATGACAGTGGGCCTATACAGTACGTATGTGTACCCTAATGTGTCCTATGATGCACTTGAATCAGATTCAGGATTTTAATTTTCCCAGGGACAGTACAGTTTACAGTGTTGCTTTTGATCCATCATTCTGCTGGTTGACACCAGAGGGAGCACTGCCCTGCTTAAAATGTGTAGTTACAGGAGTGAACACCAGAGGTCACTGTGCACCTGGCACCTTGTTGGACTGAGACTTGGAATGCCCTGTCTAGTTACAGTATTATTGACATTTGGTAAAGTGGCCGGCTGACCACCATTTTGTTCTCAGTCTTCAAGCTACTGCTGTAGTAGGAAGTGCTACGACTGGCATGCTTCATGACATTGAAACCTGCTTCAGACCTACATCTCACATGCTCTAGGAGTGCTGTGTCACTTTCTTCCATCAGTGAAACTAAGGAGCCTGTTTCAAAATTCTATTATCCAAATGGCCAACTTGTAAAATTCATTTTGTTAAGTTTCAACATATTTTTACTGTGTTTTATGACAGCAGACGTTGGAGATATCCATGACATCCACGTGATTACTATTTCACTATAGTACACCATGGTATTCCTGTGACTTGGTGTAGTAGGTCTGATTGAAACCATCTTAAAATGACTGCTAAATCCTGACTGAAGTGTTGCACACGTGTCATTTCTTCCTCAGTAAGCTCTTTCGGTGGAAAGTGCTGTGAAATACGGTAACAGTCCTACAGGGGGAGGGATGTAAGCTACAACACTGAGCTGCATGCTGGGAAGTTGACGTACTGTGTGTGTGTGTCCCGTGCAGAAACAGAGCCCCTTCCTCCAGAGCTGCAGCCCATCCTGAACGGGACAGGGGGAGAGTTGAATGTGACGGACCCCGTGCTCAAGGCGTTCTTACGGCAACAGAAGCACATGGAGGAGAGGCAGAGGCGGCGCAACGCCACCTTGCTGGAGAGGTCCATCCGCTTTTCTCAGAAGAAATACTACATCCTCCGGCGCAGGTCAGCTCCTCCCCCTGTCCCCCTGCCTGATCCATAAGGATGTCAAAGTACATGAAGGTTACAGATGAGAGGAGCAGGGTCCAGACTTCAGGGCGAATCCTCCAGTGTTTTCACAGGGGAAATGAGCTTCAGGGGTAGCAGCACGCTGTTACATTCAGCACACATGATTCTATATCCTTCATTTATACTTGTGAGACCACACAACCCACCAGGTAAATTATACCTTAGTGATTGTCCTTAGGTAGTTCTTGCCTTAGAAAAAAAATTCCCTCTCTTGCAGCCGCTGTCAGAATGAGTTTGCTGGCATTTGCTGTTTGGGAAGGAATCGTCGATAGATTGTGTTGAAAGCGAAGGCCTTGACCTGCTGTTGTGGTGCATTCTGGGATGAATTCCTGCAATGCCCCGAGCATGGAGAAGAGTCCCCGACAGCCCGGGGATCATTCAGTTCACTGCCTTCTTTTTTTTTCTCTCTTCATCGCTGCTGACCTGTATTTTCTGCATTCCTCCCTGTCCCAGCTGTTGCTCGTCATGGTGACTGTATGCTAAGGAGATTTAAAAACGATTAGTCAAAACACTTAAAAGAAAATAAAAACAGCTTGCATGCGTTACATGACCTTGCCTTTACCGTATCACTGCAGAGTGCTGAAGTCTTCACTTCCCAGGATCTCGCTTAGCATCGTTGATTTAAATCATGTGCATCACGCCAGTGGGCATCTACTAGGCCCCAGGACTGCAGCTCTGATTCCCCCCCCCCCCACCCGGGGACAGCTCTGGACAGTGTGTCCTGTAGGTCATGTGCTCCAAGAGTCTGATCCACATGCTTCCTGAAGGATCGCGGGGAATCAGCTTCATCGACAGGGCTGCATCATGTGTAGTTTCGTCTGCACACCAATTTATGACGTACCGCGCATTAGGAACAAAGAGCATCTTTTAGGATTTTTTTTTTTCTTGCAAAGTTAAAATGCAGCACTGTGCAAAGCTTGTCCAGTTTTAACATGTCGTTGTTTTTGCTAAAGCGGACAGTTCGGTTTTTGTTTGTGTGGAAGGGCTGGATCTACATCCTCTGAGCTTTGTACAAGAACCCTTGTTCTGTTTTCCTGTCATGCCCATGCGTAGATAGATAGATACTTTATTGATCCCGTGAGGGAAATTGCAGTGCAACAGCATCTTAACACAGACAACACAGCCACAGTGTAACGAATGATACAATAACAATAATACAATACATACAATACAATCAGTACAGTGAGAAGTGCACTAAGAAGAGTTACTCACAGTCCAGAACACACAAAGAACAAACCAGAACAGAACAGTACACAAAAAAGTCGTATTGCACAATATGACTATAAATATAAATGTATCGCACAGGTCCCTGGCATATATTGCACAAAAACGGTTGTAAACGGGAAAAGAAAAAGAACAGATGTATCAGTTTACTGTTCAGTCCAGAAGCAGGTCACTGTCGATGTTGCCTGTGCCCAGACGCAAGGTGGTGGAGGAGGCTCTGTACCTCCTCTCTTTTCGTCAATTCAATTCAATTCAAGGTGCTTTATTAGCATGACCGATGGGTACAATCAGTGTTGCCAAAGCAAATGAAAGTAATGATATTTACATTAAACAAAACAAAAAATAAAAGTAAAATAAAATCTACAGACATATTACAGACATTTACAACAAAGACATATTATAAAATATTGACATACTGTAGGCGGCTGGAGCATTATTGGGAGACAGACTCACTGTTCCTCGGGCTGTGACAGGAGATCACATACTGGGCTGCCAGTTCAACTGAGTTCCCTCCCCCCTCTCCCAGTAGGATTGGGACCCATTGTGATTCTGGCAGGTGCGGGAACTCTGGGATTAGATTTCTGAATTTCGGGAAGAATGTTTCTCTAATCCCAGAGTATCTGTCACGGTGCAGTAGGAAGTGCACTCTCTCTCCCTTTTCCCTCCGTCTCCTCTCTCTTCTCCCCCCTCTCTCTCCTTTTCTCTTCACCCGCCCTCACGGCTTTCTCTCTTGGCCTGCCCCCCCAGTTTCCTGATGACGGCCATCGCCCTGCGGAACCTGGCGGTGGGGCTGCCGCCACTGGAGCAGCTGGCCCAGGAGGTGGCCTACGCCAATCTGAAGGAGCCGAGCGGCAGGGAGGCCACCCAGGACGAGGCCGGGCACGGGGAGCTATGAGCTGGGGCGGGGAGGCGAGCGGGGAGCCCTGGCCCCTGCAGTCTGGGGGAGTTGGGGGGGTGGGGGTGGGGGGAATAAGGGGGCGCAGTCCCTTGGCCCTGCAACCAGCTCAGGTCTCATGCATCACAAAGAGGGGTGCGGGGCCGAAGAGGACCAGTGCTTCCTGCCCAGTTACGCCCTGGCTGTACAAATATAACATAAGAAAAAAGAGGAGGATGAGGAGCTCCAGCTGTACAGTCAGCACCCAGGTGCTTCGCCTGCTGGCTGATATTCTCAGCAGTCCCTCGTCCAGGGGACTTGTTGTTCTTTGGGTAACAGAAGCCCACCTGGAGCTCTGGTCATGCTCTCGTTCTGCTGGGACACCGCGGTTCCCTCACAAAACACAGGAAGGACCCGGGAGAGAAGGGGGAGACGTTTCCTGGGCGGAGTCCCTGGCGCAAAGACCAAATTCTCCGACGATTTGCATTCCAGAGGAAAATTTTCGTCATATCGGTTATTTTTTTTGCTACAGTAAAACTGACGCTGTTCTGAGAACATCACGGGTCTTCAAAAGGATTGCTTCCAGCGCTCCAGTATTTTTTTTTAATCTGTATTTCTTTTTTTCAGGACTACTGTGTAGCATTTAGGCGGCTGAGTGTGCTCCACCCAGAATTGTGCTCTTTCTTGCCGCGATCCCTGACAGCCAGCTGCACGCAGAAGCTGCTCGGTGAAAAGAGCAAGAGTTTGGCTTTGCTGGGGTGACTCTGGAATCCTTCCCATTGGGGGGTAGTTTTTAAAAACCTTTCCTATTCAGTTTAGATAATAATAATAATAATAATAATAATAATAAACTTTATTTTATATAGCACCTTTAAAGGTGGCTTCTTAAAGCGCTTTACAGGATGACAACAACAATAAATAAGAAGAATACACAAGATAAAACACAATTACAATATATAGAGGAGACCGTGGATGGTGGTACTAAGAAAAGCAGAGGGGTGAAGAATGGAACCAGTTAAGTAAAGGCTTTTCTGAAGAAGAGGGTTTGGAGTCTGGTAAATGCAGCTTTCTCCTAAATTCTCTATGCGTGTGCAGTATTTTTTGCAGAATACAAAAATGACCCCTCCTGTTCTATTAGCATCTTTATTATAATTGTGGTTTTTAGCTTTTATATAAAAGTCTGATGTTTTTAGCATAAAACTTCTCTAAGTGGTAGTTCAGGCCATTATGACCGAGCCTCAAGAAAGTGGTGGCTGCCTACACATAGCCCAGCAAAGCCAAACCCTTGTTAGGGCAATGAAAGAGATGTTTAGAGTGAGAGAGAAATGTCCTTTAACACACAGGTAAGCGTTGCCCGAGGCAGTTGGAAGACAAGTTAGGCAGCCATTTATTTAAATACTTTGCCTCTGAGAGCGCCTGAAAGCTTCATACATCCTGAGCAGAGCTCCTCCATATGTGTCTCTGAAAGAGAAGACTGGCGGCTGTACTGCCTGATGGAATCTGCACTGTAAACTGAGCCTACATATTGTCACACCCTGTGCATGGTACCAAAGCTATTTATGGTTTCTTTTTCAGTCTACTTTTTCTAAAAACATACTGGCCCTTGATGCATTAGCTAATTTAAAACAGACCCTGTGATTCTTTGTGACTTAAGAGAAATGACATGACGGATTTGTCAGTATTTGGGTTTGTTAAGGATCTTTTGTCTGTGAATAATCTAAAGGCATGTGCAGTTCAGCACTAAGCATTGCCAGAATGCTGGAGTACCTTTCCTAGATCATCCTCAACATCAAATTCGGAATCACAGGGTCAGTGCAAAACTGTAAAAAGGTTTAGCTCTTCCAAACAGTAGCTCCTTCCTGATGCATTGCAGACCAGACCTGTTGGGGCATGACAATTTTAGACTCTCAGGAATGTAATGTAAGGAGACCTATGGCTGTGAAAGTCTCATTAGTTTCACCCAGTAGTTTAAGCAAAGCTGAGAGCATTATTTTTAGCTTAAATCTGATCGATCTATAGTTATTGGAACAGGTGGAGCAGGTTGGTTGTCTGGGTGTGTCCAATCAAATCACATGCTTGCTCCATAGAACCTGCTGGGCCCGAGATCATGTCAGGCAGTTGGGAATGTTAATCAGAACCCATGTGCTTCTCAGCCTGCGGCTCTGCAGGGGGTGGGCCTTACTGCCATGAGGTCTGTCTGTTTCATAAGCTCTGTCGAGCAGTTGAAGAGTTATGCTTTTTAAAAGAAATGCATTATATAACACTTGCTTTACAATGCTTTGCAAAACGAATAGGCAACACCTTAGAATGAAAAAGCTCTTGTTTCTTATAATTGTATTATTAGTACTATTATAATTATTGCTCTTGCTGCTGTTTGACCAATGCAGTTGCCGCCTCTGTGAGCAAGAAAAAACAGGACTTCTGATAAAATCACGTAGGAGAGTTTGAACTGCTCTGGCTAGGGTTGTCAAGACAAATCTTTTTTTATTGTTT
The DNA here is from genome assembly GCF_055471065.1 of Atractosteus spatula. Lineage (NCBI taxonomy): Eukaryota > Metazoa > Chordata > Actinopteri > Semionotiformes > Lepisosteidae > Atractosteus > Atractosteus spatula. Next base: position 8,376,231 of record NC_142707.1, read on the forward strand.
AGTCCCTTTTTGTTTTGCTTCCCTGTGGATAATGCTGGAAGCCCTCTCCCTTTTCTCTGTGCTGAGTGTTTCTTCCACTGTAGCTTCCCCCTGATATTTGAGATATTCCTCACAGCACGCTCTGTGAAACAGCTGCTGTGCCTACAGACTGTGCTGCCTTGTTGAAGCCTGTGAAGGTGTGACCAGGGCCAGTCTCAAATCCATAATGACTTTTGCTTTCTGTTAAATAGATTTCAGCCAGTCATGTAATATATCAATCAAATAGGATTAGTATTTATTCACTTTTTGTTTGAGCAGTCTAAAAATTCCTAAAGACCCAAAACACGCAGGGGAATATGGAGCTTATATTTTCGGCACTAGGAGCAGTGAACCTGTACAAAAACATTCCAGTTTTTTATCACTGGTATTGTTATTTAATACCCTCCCAATGTGGAATTGCCAATTGTGCCTTCCTCTCAGTTCACAGCAACGACCCCTGTAGCCACCTGGGGAGAGGGCAGTAAAGCTATCGGGTTCCTCCAGCTTGCCCTTTCAGAAGACCTCTCAGCTTCTGAGATTTCGCAGTCTGCAGTGACATCTCTACTCCAAGCGCCCATTGGGAGAGAGCCGCGTCCCTCACAGACAACTCTGAACTGCCCTACTCTACCTCCAGCAGCACTGAGCTAGTGGATTGGAGGAGAGGCACGTCCCTTGTGGATGTCATCACCAGCTTGTGGGAGTCTGGGAAGTCACAGGGCTGGCGTTTACTGGGAGCTGAGACAACGCTGACTGACTAATGCACACCCTACCCTTGGTAGTGCTGAGCCAGTTCTGCATTGCCACTTGAGATATCCCTGTTTGAAGCTGCTAATGGCGCAGCCCCCTTCAGTTTTAATGTAAGGTTAATCACCACTGAGGGTCTCATACTAACCCCTCTCCACAAAGCGCCACCAAAATAGTTACAGCTATTTATTATTGCTTTTATTTTGGCTGACATTGTACAGTGTATTGTATTTTGATGTTTTATATTTGTAAAATGTGGTACATTTAGCGTTGTTCTACTTACTAAACCTCCTGTTGGTAAGTCTAGTTGGGTCGTCTGTGCAGAGAATATGGACACTTCTTGTGGCCACCGACCTGTGAACTGGCGTGGTGAAGGTAAAAGTGCCCTTCTGTGGTAAGGCCTTGAATTTGCTCACGGAAGGAACTGCAAGGGCAGTGAGGCAGGCTGCCTGCATTTTGACATCTGTAGGTCATCTCATGGTGCGGATTACAAGACTGCTGAAGTTTCTGGAATAGCTTCCTTCAGGGAGACCAGATGTTAGGTTCTTTAAAAGATAAGTTATTGTACACTGATGTATTTGCAAGGACAGGAACAGAGCCATTTTTTTAAAGATTAAAAATGCTTTTTTGTTATAATTAGCACATTGTTTTGCTGTTTAGATAAGGGACAGAAATATGTTCACAGTGATACATTTTTGTCTATATAACCTCTGTCATAGGGAAATATTTGCAACAGTATTAAAATGATGAATCCATATGCAATTCAGAGCTGTGCGTAGTCTTGCTTATTTCTTTTTTCCCCCTGTATGTTCTACCATGATTTGTTTTCCTACTATGAAGTAAATTGTTTCAAAGTGGCAGTGAGATGGTGTTTCTGGGGGAAAGGTGAAGGACAGGCTTTCCGCTCTGCGAGAAATAAACGCCTTGCCATGCCAGTTTTACCTTCCAGCGTGGCATGGCTTATACTGGGCGTCACGGTGGCAGCAGGCTCACACAGTAAAGGGCTCTTTGAACTGGCATCACACGATTGCCATGGTCATTTGTGACTGGGAATCTCATTAAGAAAGTTAAAGCAATATGTAAAAAAAAATTTGGTTAATTATTATCAAAGGGAGTCAGGCCACATTTGTTTATAAAGATCTGTCCATTGGGCTGAAGCCAATCAATGCTGTAGAAAATGCATCCAGATATTTTGCAAGAAGGTGGGAATGTATTATATTATGTCACAGTAGGCAAAAGGTCATTCTTACTGATGACTTCAATGAAACACTCAAGGGTACAAGAATACACATACACAAATGTTAAATGGGGCTTTTTAGAAGTTTAATGTTAGTCTTCACAAAACGGATGGATCATTATTATTGGCACGTTTATTCCATTGTGCTCTTCCATCCAAGAGAGAGAACTTATCGCACAAAAGTAAACGACATCATATAACCTAAATGGAAATGAAAGTGCAAAGTGATCTTCTATAGGAATGGTGTATAGAAATTCCATCTCCGCCACTGTAGCCAATCTGAAAACTAACTAATCTGGTTTGTGTTTCGCTGTTGATTCTGAAGACATCCATCAGATTGACATTGTCAGCACCTTAGAGGATTTTGAATGTTTTAATCAGGTCTCATACTCTTCACAGCTCACAATTAAAAGGTTCCTTTTAGTCTGTCAGTGTAGAACATTCCTTCAAGTTCCATGTAGCTGGTTGCTCTTCTCTGGACTGATTCTAGAGCAGCAATATACTATTTTCTATAACTTGGTGACTCAAATTGTACACAACACTCATTTTAGGGCCTCCCATAGTTTTAACACAACTCTGGAGTTGATTTCTACACTTTCAACCATACATCCTAATATTCTGTTATTAATATTTTATGGATTCCTCACATTGTCTGGAACATGTAAATTATCTTTTAACATAAACATCTAGGTAATTTACTGTACATAAGCTGCTTTTGTTGCCTGTTAACTAGAAGTAACATTCTGCACTTGACAACAATACTGTAAAGTCATTTTATTAGATGGTTGCCTAGTTTTGAAATGTATCTAAATCTTTCTTAATTAAATTTTGCATTTTCTATGGTGTTTTCATGTGCATCTGTTTTGGTACAACCTGAAAAATACACTGCTTTACTAACTTTACCAGAATCTACATGATTGTATAGACAGATATACTGTAGATGAAAATGTATTAGGAAGAACAGTGGTCCTAATACACACCCCTGTGGTACTCCACAAATTATATCCCCACAATTAAAAGATCGGACTTCAAATACAGGCTAAAATAAATTTCAGAGCAGTGGTATATATTTTGGGATGTGTACATAGTATTCAAAATGAGGTTGGGGTAGTCCATCACACAATTCCAGCATAACACCCCTTGATTTAAATTCTACACTTTATATATCATGTAGAATTCTTACATTATATATCATAAGATTCCGTTTGACTTTTTTATTCTCTCAAAAATGTATGTCTCAATTCTTAATCCTAACCCGTATATACTGGAGGCTTGAGCCTGTGATTTGAAAATGAATATTTTATGAAGAGCTATATCAAAAGCCTGTTCAAAATGTAAGTGTCTATGTCTGTCACTGTTGTTACTTCAAAGAGCTAAAGAAGCAAGACCAGGCTTTTCTAAATCCACGCTATCGCCTGAAAACCTTTTTCCATATAGATGTTCCTCTAGTTCTAATTATAGTTTCCATACTCGCTCATAAATAAAAGTCAGTCATATTGGTTTAATTCTGCCACCTTGTTTATGCATGGGAATTACATTACATACATCTGGACTGATTGTTGTACGTTGTTGGTGCCAGAATACCATGAGACACAAGCACAGTGCTCATCCCAGCCCTGTACAAACAGTGCATTAATACAGTACATTCTGCCATACAGGTACATCTGCAAAATGCCATGATTGACAGTTCAGAGAGGTAACAGGGAGTTAGGATGGTCAGTGTTATTTCAGCAGCTGGTTCTAATGGCTATAAAATATCTTATCTGTTAGACTGTGTGAAGACACCTGGTAGCTTAGTGATTGCTCTACAGGGATCTCTTGTGTTCGCTTAATCTTCAGTACTATACCTTGGGACTGAGATTCAGCTGGAGGAAGCTACAGCAAATGCTGTCATTTTGACTCAAAACAGTACAATTAGTGTGTAGACTAATTTGAAAACATCTTAAAGGCTATAGTTTGTGGTTCCTTAAGTGTTCAGTAATACAGATTCTTACCGACATCAATCTACTTGCAAGGCAAAGCTGGAGTTGTCTTATTCATAAACGTCAGATACTTCTGTAGTTTCTAAGTATCATCTGCAACACATCTGCAAACACGAACAATTAATTTCTTAATGCATAACTTGCTTTCTGTGCCAAGCTTTGAAATGTTGCAAATTTAGGAGGAAATACTGATTTCTGGTCAGTATTTCCTAATATGTATTGAGGACAGCTCACTGCTGCTCAGGCATCAGCCTTTTTGATTGATTTGCTAATCAATAAACTACATATCGCTACAGAAAAAGCTTCCAGAAAGCACATTCTGCAGCTAGAAAGTTAATACAGGGAGTAATTTAGCATGACCCCTTTATCTCTAGTTTGCTGGACTACAATACTGATTACCTTCCCCGCACCATTTCCTCTGCATTGTGTGGAATCTTCCACAGCTTTTTTATGCTAGAATAATTTGCCCGTTATGGACAAGAAGCAATCACTGCAAAAATGAAGGAGTCACATTTGTAACAGGACACATAGCACGTGAATCATGAAAGTATAGGATCTGTCCCAGGAGGTATCCATCACTGTACAAGCTGTTCTCTGTTTGGAAGCATTCCAACCCAGAGCTACAGTACCACCCCTCTGGTAATGAAAGGAAATGTCCTTTAAGCAGAACACAAATACCTCAGCTGGGAGCCCTTTTTCTTTTGCTCTAGATTTGGTGAAGAATCATACCGATTTCACTGCCAGGTTCGTTCTGAATCTTGTCTGCTGCTTTGCTGATGTGTCTTTCACCCTGAAGACCGCATGAGAGTCATTCCAGACATGAAAACGATAAACAGCTCAGCTTCTGCTGCAGTCCACCAGCAAGCTGGTTTATTTCTTTCTCCTCATGTATGCCCAGTACCTGCGATGACTGGGAGTTGAAAACCTCTTGAATCTTAAAGGCTAGAGACTCGTGAACATGTTTTCTAAACTGAACAGGAGACCCCAGAGCACTGGGCGAAGTGCCAGACGAGAGGAAAGTGATGTCAGAAGACTGTCATGCTCAGTGTTGGGTGTCAGGGTCTATATCAGTGTGGGTAGTGCTAGCCTGCCTCCCTCTCACAGGGTCAGACTCTTGGGCTCTAGCGCAAAGTGACAAGCCTGAGAGAGCATCCTGCTTGGATCACACAAGATTCAAGGCACATGGGACCTGCTTGTTTGGTTTACTCAGTTTCTGTGCGCTCCTGCTCCTGTGTTTCAGTACTGTATTTGCATCAGGTTCAGCTACAAACCCGTGGCTGGGAGTGAAGCAGGGCTGCACTATTCCAGTCACACAGGTCTGCAGCGTCTGCCAGTGTTCGCTTCACCTGCGCTCTTAATTACAGCAATTAACTATTTATTTGCTGAACAAGACCACTTTAGCCCTGACTCCAGTCTCAACTGCTTTCTGGTTTAATGAGACCTCTAAAATGTGCTGTATTGTAGCTCCCAAAGAACTTGACAAGAAGGCAGAACTGTCAGCTTCAGGGGTGTTGAAAAAAACTGCTCACAGCTGCGAGTTATGTGGCCTGACAAGTTGAGTGCAGTTCATCAGGTCCAGGGTCAACTAGCATCGCCCCCAGGTCAGCCCAAGAAGCTGCTGGGGTGTGAGAAACAGCCCAACTCTCACGTCAAGGATATCTGATCGTTGAGCTGTCCACAGTGCGATTCTCACATGTATGTTTTTGAAAGAGAACACACTATGTCAAAAAAACTCGGACGAAAGAAACCTCAGAATCGCCTCCTCCCCTCATTCCCTGGGCATGGAGTTATGCAGTCCCTGTAAACTCTCAAGTCTCTTGGTTGTTTTATTTTGCACCAGTACTTATGCAGATTTTCCAGCCGGACCCTAGAGGCAATTTTGTGAGCATAATCTGGAATCTTGCAAATTTCTACAGGTTTATGGTGTCATATTTTGACGTTGCTTATTTCAATAAAAACCGTGCTTAAAAAACTGGTGTTTTTGGTGCCAGATACATTGTCTCCACACCAGCCCCTTACTGTGTGACTAAATCACATTCCTTGCCCTTATTAGGGGACAGGGGCCGGGGTCCCACTGGACAGAAATATTGCTGTCATTGCTATTTGGGCTGTTACTAATCTAAGACTGATACAGTAGGCTGAAAGCTGTGAATATGAGGCCAGACTGATGTATGCGGGTTGGATTGGACACCCACAGGAAGTGAACCTCTGAACCAGAAAGTGAGAGGGGTGGTCATTTTATTAGCACCGTTCAGCACAGTTGTACTTGACCTTGGCTGACTAGAGGAAGCCAACCACTTTCACTGATTGAGCAGGTGCACTAATCCTGTGCATTACTAGGCTTAAGCTAAAACTCATAATCTGTTAATGTTACCCCAATGAAAAACAGAAATTGTGTACAGCCTGATTGTATGTGCATGAACATATTTTTTGGCTGCGTGATTTGTTACTGTCTGAAAACCAATTCAACCACACCTGGGGGAGTATAGGAGTTTTTTGCTGAGCATTGTGGCACATTTCGTTCTGCTTTGGCTTAAAGAGGCCAATAACGTAGGCCAAGCCTGTGCCAGAAATGGACTGGAAAGGCCTACTCTCAGTCTCCTAAACACTGACTGTACACAGAGCCTGAACTGGGTAAAATGACAGCTTGCATGTTGTCTTGAGTTTATCCATGATTCCACGTGGGTGTTGATCAGGGGAGTTTGAAGAAGCTGACCTCTGTGCTCCTGTCCTGGGTGTGTAGAGGGGAATTGGTTCCTATTAGTAATCATGGTAGTCATGGAAACTCCTCACAGTGGTGCGCAGTGGACCAAGCCTCACTGGGATACGACTGGGATTAGTTGACCAAGACTCTTTCGGCACACAGTCCCTCCTGCAGCTTCCTGGCTACCTGCAGGCTTGCAAAGACATCAGTGAGAGATGTGGCTCACCTCAGTCCAGTCTCCTGTGAGGGGCTGTGGAACTTTCAGCACAGCAAAAGAGGAGGAGTCTGACAGAAAACGTGTCAGAGGACTGTATATCAGTCCATCCTCATTCTCTCCATATTGGACTACCTGTAAAATGAAAAATGCAAAGAAAGTTTAAATTCAACTCATGGGCTTACCTAGATTAAGTAATCCTGTTGCATTAGTTATAGGATTTTAGTTACGTACCTTGTCTTCCATGACTTTTATGTGCATTCTGAGCATAAAAGCCATAAAGACACAAGAAAAAGAAATTCACTAAACTGTTTAATTTCACATTTTTAGTGCATCTTTGGGAGGAACAGTGAGAAAGAATCCAAAGAAATGGGAAGTTCTTAAATAATTGTGAATATACAGTATTATAAGGCTGCAGTCATTGTCCTTGTGAGTTCCTCCTACCTGCTCTTTTCTCTCATTCTGGTTGACTGACACTTCAGGGCAGGGGCCCTTCCCATGATTCATTGCGTAGTGGTGATTTAGCAAGTAATGGCATTGTTGCTGTTTTATTATTCTAACTCCAAATAAACCGCAAAGGAGCAGCGCCACCCCCCACACACCTAAAAAGCACCTTACAAAGCCTGCTCCCTGGCGCGCATACACTCTGTTCAAGAACGTTTCAAACAAAATGAGCTTCTGTTACAGTGTTTTTTTCTAGAAGGTGGCTTGTGTTTTCTCTTTTTACAACAGCAGCCCTTCAGTGTTTGACCACATTTGTGCCTGCATTAGTGGTGAACTTGTGGTGACCTGTGTTTGGTGGGAACAGCTGTGAGAACACATTTAAAACACTGTGGAGGGTTAGGTGACATCCTGTGATCTTTTTTTGGAAATGAAGCTTTTGGATCAACTAGTGACGAGCAAGCACAAAGGCAAAAATGGTGCCTATCTTGTTTAGGTTCCTGGAACAAAAAACCCTTTAAAGCTTAAGATGCCAGTGAAGTTTTAAAGAAGCAGCTTTGTATGAGGATGTTCAGTGAGTTCTTTTTCCAAGACCCTCATGAAGGCTGTAGACAAGCGATAACTCATTTTTCCCTGTAGTTGGTTTAGATCAAGTACACATGGGAATAGCTGCTATAAAGTCCCGTTTTATTAGTTTTTTTTTCATTTAGCAACCAGGGCTTCACAAGTCCAATCAGAACATCAGACCTGCTGCAAATCCATGGGGACTATCCTACTCATCTGGTTCTGTTTTAGACCAATAACCAGTGCTGGTCATAGCAGGCAAAGCACCCACACACCAGCCATGAATGGGATGGATTGGAAGTGAAAGCAGACCAGCATGTCTTTGGGAGGTGGGAGAAACCTGAAGCACTGGGCAACAACCCTGTGAACACTCATCACGCAAGCACCGCAAAGCTGAAATCAAACCCTGGACTTTGGAGTACCAGGGGTATGAGTCACACAGAAGAGGAGTAATCTGGCAGCAGGACAGCAGGATTAATGGGTCTCCTGTTCAGTGAGGTAAGATTGGTCCAATAAAGCCTTAATTAACCTAATTTAACCCTCTTGTGCCATCGCTGAGTTACAGAGATCTGCAAAATCTTTCTGCTCTGCTGTCCTTGAGTGTCCTGATAAGTGACAACATTTACAGTTTTCTATGCTTGCCTCTGGCTAAACTCTCACAAATATCACGTCAAACAGGAACATGCAGACAAGACATCCTGTGCTTTAAAAAAAGTCCTTGAATTAGTCAAATGTGACTTCATTTCTCACTTTTAGGAGCACATGTAGTGATCAGGAATCACTGCAGTGCAGACAGGGATAATGGGTGCTGACCAAGTCCTAGTGTCATCCTTGAAAATTAGGGGTCTCCAGCCCTGCTCCTAGGAAGCCCCAATCCAGCAGGTTTCATATGTGGACTAGAAATCACCAATTTCTAAAAACCTGGAGCAATTTCATTGTGAACAATTAAGCAGGTTATGTAGGTTAAGGTTTAAGAAAATATTAAAATTAATTCTGTTTGTGAGGCATGTAGTATTTTATGCATTCTGTGTAATCTTTAGTTATTGTTTTCAACTTTTAGCATTTTTTCATGATAAATACCATCATACCATGCTGAGGCATTGTCATCAGAAGCACCCCATTGCATCTTATTCTGCCAGATGATGGTAACAAAATAAAAATAATATTTCCCATCATATGAAATGAATATGGTCCTGTGTATAACATATAAACAGTCAATAAAATTACAGTTCTCATTATTTTCCCATTACTGCAGGACCCAAACAGCTTGTATATTATATTCGTTTATGCTGATGACTACAGAACTTGAAGTTAAGTTAGAATGAATAATTCTAATGTTAATAATACACCTGCAATTAATGGAGGTGTATTAGACAGCGTCCATTCATTAAATTATATTCATCTCTAGCGCTAAAAGAGCTTCTAATTAAAAAATCCCGATGAATGTGCGTGAGATGTGGCTTTTGTGTAAGGAGTTCACAATATGCAACAATAGTTCTTTAGTCCTTGTTTTGTATGAAGGACCTGCTGCTGTAAAGGATTTGCCATGTTATCACTGATTCATCAAGCTGGCGGCTGTAAGATCTGCTGAATCACTGGGGACTGACGCAATGCTCTCTGTGTATTGGTGCATCGCTAGGCTGGCTAAGCAGTGTGGCCCGGCTGTTGTATTGACTGTGCGCTGCACTATGCAAGATTAGATTGAGGAGGATGTTGGTTTTAAAGCAGCCTGCTTCCTAGATTAGAGCCATACAGAAATCTGGACCATGTGGCAGCTCATCTAGACTGGGTCTGCCTCTCTAGACTGACTTCCTTACTTCTGGATCAATCGCAGGTGCTGATTGCTGGTACTTGTAAAATCTTTCCAGCTACATACAGTAGAAAAGCAAGAGTCTCCTATGAATAACCAACCTTAAAAGAAAAAAAGAATGATTTATCCAGTAGAACAAATTATTTGTTTCTACACCCTCCCCACCCCAGCTAGATTCTATGTATGAGGAATGTGGCATAAATTCCTAAAATACTATAGCCTGCGCACTCGCAGTGTAAATTGTTTACTCTAAAAGAACAACAAAGTGCCTCTCGAGAGTCCCTTCTACAGAATCAGCTTTAAAAGATATTGAATAAAATACCAATCGTGTTCATCTTATTAAATCAATTCGATTACCGTGATCTTAAACTAAAAATGCAAACAAAAGCGGAAGGACCCAGACCCCATCCCGAAAAAGAGTGTACAGGAAGTGGTGTGAGACAAGGCAGACCGTAATCAAGTTTACAAATGCTTGATAAAATGAGCTGTGTATACAAAATAAATGAGCACAGGCTTATTGATGGAATCTTATTTAATGAGTAATTCTACTTCAACGATCCTTTTCATGAAAGTTGTGTGTACTAGGTGGGTTGTTTTTATGATAAATGGACACAGAATATTCTACAGAAATATTGAATTCTGGCTGAACTGTGTGAGATTGTTCTGCTGCACATTTTACAGGCTTCCAGCGGGTATGGCAGCCAAGGCTCTGTGCTCGAGAGGAGACAGAGGAAGAGAGCTTCTTATCCCAGGAAAGCTCTCTTCAGGCGAGTCAGCAGCTCACCTCTCAGGCCAGCCGCTCTTTGAATCTGGGAATGAGCTCCAGGTAGCAGATCCCTCATTTTCACATTCAGAGCTCTAACACTAGAGCAGCAACAGTGTGTGCTTATTTCTATAGTGATTATTAGTGGAAATTAACAGAATCATAAGCACGGCTTTAAATTCTTTCTCAGTCAATAGAAACTGGTTGGATTTGCACGAATATCAACAACAGGCCCTCCTTCCTCGATGAGAATATTTTGATTGAACGCTTTCCTTCTCAAAGACAGTGCAGTTTTGAACTTGTCAGTCCACAAGGATCAATATGTGCTTTAACGCCATAGGATTTGGATAAGCTGTCCAGGTATTAGCTTTTGTGTAATTCTTACACAAACAAAACAATTCCGGCAGAGATTAAAGGAAGACATCAGTAAATGAACAAAACAAAAATGTTTTTTTTTTTTAAATCTCAGTACTTATTCATTATGTTTTCTCTTCTATCAAAAAGCTGGATGAAATCCCCAGTTCAAATAGACTCCACCAACCAAACAAACTACTCAGCCTGAATGGCGTTATGATGTCTGTAAACTTCTTTCTGTTCTTATTTGGAGCTGTGGTTGTAAATGTCAGTGGAAAGGTAATGCCACAGCCAATGTTTCTTTTGTGATTTAAAAATCTGCAAGGAGCGACACAGTGACTCCAGGTCAAAGTCTTTGTTTAAACCCCATTCTGTGTTTCTGTAAACACTCCCATTTCTCACAACAAGATCTCCAGGTCTGTCAGAAACAGTTTGCTCATTGTGTCTCTGCAATGACCGGCTTGAGAAGCTACTGGCTTCAATAAGGTAATAGAGACAGATATACAGTATTTTCTATTCAGATGAAAAGCTTTCTCTCCCCTGTAACTTGGCCTGAACCTTGAACTCCTGCAGCCCCAATAAAGTAATTAATTTAAGACGTGGACAAGGTAAGATTATCTCTGTTCAATTACCTCATTGGTGCAATGAGGCTGATCGGTTTAGAGGAGATTTTGCTACAGCCTGATCGCCACTGGAACCTGACTAATCCAGGACCCCTTTCTTTAACTGTATCTCAGACTTTTCCATTTCTAAATGCAACCCTTCAGCTCCATTCTCGTCCACAGTGAAGTGCTTCAGCTGTATAAGAGGGGGTTGATCCCTGTGTCCTGGTGTCACATGTCCACGGGCTGCTTAACACCACAGTAACCAGGATAATGGACCTGGTCTTTGTCTTGGCCGGTTTCGAATGAGAAGCGATACTGAAACAAACTGTCCTTCACTAAAGTTATGCACAGTCCTCCGTGGTGCAGTCTTCCAGAGGGCAGTCGGACATGGAGCACAGCCCTCTCACTCAGAGCAGAACAGTGGGCTGTTAGATCCCTGGGTTTGGGGCAATAAGAGGCCAGGGGATGGGGCAAAGGGACAGATTAAGAGTAATGGGGCAGGCTAGATTACAGGGTTAGATTATACGTGTCTGCCTGGGATGTATTGCTTTGGGGATGCTTCAGGTCACACTGGAACATACCAACACCCTCTCATGGGTACATGAAAAAATAACAGTTAAAAAGATAAAAAAATAACATGCGTGTTTCCAGTGATGCCTTACTGTACAGAGTGCAGAACTCCCATAGTGAACGTCCTTGACCGGCTTCTCTGTCTCCAAGCTGAAAAAAAGCCCATTTTCATTGGTTGAGAACAAGCAGAGCTGCGGTTTCGCCCATCAGGCCAGGTACTGTAGCCATGGAGACTGCAGAATCTGTGCAGAGGCTGATGTCGGCGGCGTGGCGAGCGCATCAGCGCAGAATCCCTGCTGGCGGCGGGCCAGAGGAGTCAGCTGGGCCTGGGGGTGAAGGAGGTCGCACAGCAATCCCAGACAGAGAGGAGGGAGAGGAAGGTCTGGCCCTGTGATGTACTGCAGCAGAGCTCATCAACAAAGAATCTCCTTTCCTCATGCTGCTTCAAGAAAAGGGCACCGAGGAAAGCTTAAAAAGGAGACAGAAATTCCTTCTGCTCGCACTAAAGTAGTCTGATGAAACATCTGAGAGCAACTGGTTACTGTACAGAATACATCAGGAAGAACGTCTAGCACATATGTTTGAAAATGTTGCCTATTTTTAAGCGTATGTGCTAGAAATTATTCCTAATGTAAGGCACTTTGTTATTAGCCACATTATAAGGGTTCTGCAAAATATAGACCCCGAGGTACATTTTAAAGCTTAAAGTCAGATGAACCATGGACAGCAATCCTGTGTCCATTGGAGAAGCATTGAAATGCCTCCCCAGGTTCAACTCCATATATGCAACACCGTATCCAGAACATGGGCAAGACCTCAATGCAGGCGTTACTGTCACGATCGGAATCCCTTCTCTTAAGGGCGCTCTGGCTCTTTCACATTTTAGTTGATTATGTGCACCTGCCTCCAATCCTGCCCCTCCTTCTTTAAGCCTGGCGCTCACGCTACTCCCTGCTCTGCATAGGAAGATGGATGCCCGGAGGCCTGCCTACCACCAAGTCGCCCTACGCCTGCAGCATGAGGGCATAGGCCTCCTATTGGCGTCCTGACCCTGCTGAGTCTGGGGCTCGGAGCGCCTGGCCTCATCATCCTGTTTTTATTCCCTGTCCCTGTACCGGATCCTGTTCTGGTTTTTAACTGTGTCTTGTTTTCATCGCGGATGAATGACTCGGATTAGGACCTTGGACTTCGCCCCAGATTTCCCCCCTGGACTCCCTTGGACTAGTTCGCCATGGCCACGCCCCCCCCGAGCACCAGTTCACCGTCGTCACGCCCCCCTGTTCATCAACCTGCCTTGATCCTCGTCTCCTCCCAGTTGTCCTTTTCCACTCGCTTCCGGATTATACCGTCTGCATAGGGTCCTGAACCACGCATCGTAACAGTTACTCAAAATCCATCTCCTGATTGGTTTTAGAGTTTAAAGTACCACCCTGGACCTACACAGCACTGCCATATGAAAGCATTATGTGTTTTGAAAGCACTTTGCGCAAGGTACTGATGAACTACAGTAGCAGGATGTGTGAGAAATTAGGATCATGCCAGTGACCTTCTAACAGATGCTGGTCCTTATTTACTCTGTAGGCAAGCTGCCCACAGCATAGAGAAAGAAATATATGGGCGGCCAGCCCACAAGGAAAACCGAATCCAACAATTCTTTTTTACATTGAATAAATATCAGGACTTTTACCATCTTTTGTTTCTTTATTAAGTTAACTGCTAGTGTTTTTCTGCTTTAAGTAAAACACTCCGTTTTAAACAGGAGCTGCGCATTAGGGGCATCTGTGTAGAGAGAACTGTTTTTCATTTCATTTAGTTGAGTGTTTGATGCTATCGGTATAAGGATCCGTGGAATTCAGATAATGATATTTCTTTTATTATGGTGAGTTTTTTCCAGCTCAGGTCAAAATGACTTCTCGAAACAGCCATGAGGCCGCATGTTATCTTGCTGGAAGACCAGCTAATGGTCACTGATAAGCTCTGCGGTGGAAAATTGTTTGCTTTAATTCAATTGAAGTCCAATTTCCATGAATGTTTGTTGTCTTTGTTCCTGCTCTCGGTCCCTGTTTGGGCTGAACAGGGGAAGCTGATATCACACAGACCTGGTGTAATTCAATAATGGACCTGTGTCCCAGCCAGGGGAACCAGCAGGTTCAGCAATGAGCCTGTGCAACCTGTCCACGGGCTTTCCTCATGGATCATGGAAGTAGCGTGCTGCTGGTGTTGAAACATGTGTCTGATTTCCAGGAGGACACTGATTCCAAATGCAGCACTGGGTCACACATACAGCTCCGTGTGAACAACATAAAATCGCAAACTCACACTTTGCACAGTGCTGTGAAATTGCATTTCATCTGCAGTGAAAACAATGTTTGTTGAAAGAACCCTTAGCATCAGGAAGGCAGGAGTGGGTTGTATAATCTGCCCAGAAGCACAGAGCCACCTAAGAAAGATTTGGTTTAACAGGTCAGGTATGTTTTTTTTATTAAAAAATGTTAATCATGTGATTTAACTAACCATCATATTGTAACGGCATGTGAAAAGCACTGGATCTGTTTACATGCGGAAGATATTATTTGAGCGTGTCTAATATGAGATTGTCAGACATATTTGATTGCAGTATATTTGTATATATGGAACTCCTTTACCCACCCAGAAAGCCGTTTATACTGCATGTGTTAGCAGTCCCCCGGAACACAGGACGTCAGTCCAACACAGGGCAGAACGCACGCTCGAAAACAGCGAGAGAAGCCAATTAACCTGGCCTTCATGTCAGGTTCAATGCCCTTGGAACAAATCCAAAGTCGGTAGGATAGAAAAGACGACTCGTTCACGAATTACATCACCCGATCCATACCCAGTCATTCTCCGCATGGATTGTCCGACATCGGTTTGCGCCAGTTTGAAGATTATTATTGCACAAATAGTAGCGACATAAATACAAAGAAAATATATTCTAATAGAACAATAACAACAACCTCCACCACCACCACAACAACAATTATAATGTATTTGAAAATAATTCATACACAATGAACATTTTATTTTCTAAATTGTGCTGAATGAAGCATAGCCAGCGTTACTGAATTTTGAGGATTCAAGGGTACTTAGTTGTACACAAATATAGCCTGAGAGATTTACTAAATATAAATGAATAACGTCAAAACATGTCAAAAACACATTTCAGCTACACCGGCCCTGGTGAAGCCATGTGTTGCTATGGATTTCTGCTTTTATTAAGTGCAGCTGTCTGGCTAACTACACATCTTTTAATTCTGCACAGAACCACAGCACCCGAACATCTTCGCTCGCCAATCTCCTCGACTCCAATTGACTCAGCGTCTGAGAAGAGTCGATTTTATAGCGAGGGATAGAAAGATTCGCCTTCGTGCCTCTGTCGGATACGAAGCTTGGCGACGACGCGGACGGCGACGCGTAATTAACATTACCACGGATTTTCGTGTCAGCTGAAGGAGCTGTTACCACGTAGACTTCAGCAAACAACGCCTGCAATCTTTCACATGATATACGTTTCCACCCATTCGGTCCGAAATGGTTCCGCCCGCTAAAGCCGAAAAGAAGCGAAAGAGGAGGGCTCGAGGGCGCGCCTCTGTGACGTCAGAGCCCCTTCTAAGGCGGATAAAAGCTGCTGTGCAGGAGTTTGCCGGCACATTCAGCCAAGAGGATCCAGTCAGGTTGTTTGGTAAGGAGGGCAGTAAAAAAAAAAAAAGAGGAAAAAAAGTCCCCAAAAAACAAACCCTACATACCTAATACATCATTAGATAAACCTGAGAATTCTTAAAGCAGAGAATATATTGGTAAGCTTTAAATCCAGTTTTGAAGATGATGAATGGACAAATCAACGACTTCCACAGCTCCCTGATCGAGGAAGACTGCTTTCTCTTCACTTCGGAGTCTGTCGGGGAAGGTCACCCAGGTTTGTTTCCGTGTCTCTGTGCAGCTGGCTAAGCGGGGCTGCCCTTGTCCGTGTGTCGTATGTGTACGTCGAAATTCGGGCGCTTCCAGACAATGGCTTGTGCGGGCGATATACGTCATGAGTAAAATTGTTTAAAAATATCCGGTAGACCT
The DNA here is from genome assembly GCF_055471065.1 of Atractosteus spatula. Taxonomy (NCBI): domain Eukaryota; kingdom Metazoa; phylum Chordata; class Actinopteri; order Semionotiformes; family Lepisosteidae; genus Atractosteus; species Atractosteus spatula. The sequence continues at coordinate 8,392,323 of NC_142707.1, forward strand.
TGGTCCTGTTGGTCTTATGTAAATAGGAGCAGTCTTTGAGCGGCCGTGACCGTGACATTGATTGGGCACGTTACTGTCCTATATTAGCCGGTATTGCCCGATTACATCATACACTCGGAAAGCCGGCCACGCGTGGTGGCTTCTCATCCTCACCACTTTGCGTAAATAACTATACGCCCGTATTTGGTTGTATTATATTTTCTTGTATTGGGTATTTTAAGTATCATGACTTAAAAAAAAAATTGAATTTGTTCCACAAATCTCACACTGGAGCCCCTTTAAGTCTGGGCGCACTGACGGGCACGAGCTGAGGTAGATTTCCGCTGTAGCGACGAAAAGGGGCCACGAGGTGCGGGCGCGAGTCTTCCTCTGTAAATGCGCGCGCGACCGCGTTGCCTCTGAAACGGTAGAGATTTGCCAGTGATGATCCCCTCCCCCCTTCCATCAGGCTCATGTACAGGGTTAGAAATGGGGGGTATTTTAGACAAAAAATGACTTTTTTTTTATTTATTTATTTTTCAATTGAGGAAGTGCCGACAGACCGCAACCCAAAGTCCGCAGCATCCAGGGTTAGCGAACAATGGGGATTATGGCGGACCTCCTGTGCTTAATTGGATTTAAACACCAACGTCTGCATCCCCAGACTCCCTCTCAGAATCCCGCTAGCAGTATTCCTTAAGATGGAATGCCGTTTTTCGGAGCCGGCCGAGCCCAAAACGAGAGAGGGCACCCCGGATTCCCGTCTGCCGTCTGGGTCGGCTTCAGCCCGGGAACATTCGGTCATCATGGCCGCCTCTCGTATTGCGGCAGAGCCTCTCTTCTGGGGAGGGCGGGGGCCGCCGGTGTCACGTCGTGCGCCGGTCTCCGGCGTGAGCCCGTGCGGGGACTGGCCGCGCAGGGGCGCGTGTAGTGGGGGGGTACTGGGCAGCGCGATAGTGGCTTCCTCCGGGTCCGAGAGCGCCGCTCTGGAGCCTGGCGCCCGTGTGGGAGACATGGAGGCGGCGTGTGTCCCGTCTGAAAGGCCGGGGTTGCTGAAACGGTTGTTTTTTTTTTTTTAGTGCCTCTTGTACGTGTCGGTGGCACTTCAGTGCGTTTTGACTTTTCGGATTTCAAGCAAAGGCAGCGTTTCTGCGAAATGTCCTTTGGAACGTGTAACAGCAGAGGGGCGTGGGGCGATACCTTGAGGGGAGGGGAGGGGAGGGGGGGGGGTGACGTTTTATCACCCTTGTTCGATTAGCGTTCGGGGAAGCCAATAGTAGCAGTTCAGTTCATAACGAGCGTAGAGACAGACCGGGGCGGGCTTGCCCGATATTTATGTATACCGTGATCCTTCAGCCAATCGCTGGCGTTCGTGGGCGGGGCTGTGGCGCGCTCTTCTCGGGCCTGACGGTCACGAGGCGGTCTGCTCTTGCTGCAGAAGTGCCCCTTGCAGCACTTGCTTGCACTGCAGCTGTTTGGAACAGCCCCCCCCCCCCCCCCCCCCCACTACACCCGCTATGCCCCAGGGTCTCAGAGAAGCGCCTCTGCATTCAAGCCCCCCCCCCCTCTCTGTCAGTGTAAAAAAAAAACAAAAAACAAAAACAATTGCAATTGCAGAAACTGAGCAGGGTGTGTCTCGTTCCACAGACAAGATCTGCGACCAGATCAGCGATGCGGTTTTGGACGCCCATCTCAAGCAGGACCCGGATGCCAAAGTCGCCTGCGGTAACTATTGTTGCTCTTATCTTCAGGCTTCAGGCCAGCTGTTTCCTTTCTGTGCCTGTTGACTCTGGTCTCTGTGGAGCCTCATTTCCCCACTGCATTAATTGGTTTCATTTACTCCTCACCTTTCACTTTGCAAAGGCGACCGCTAGTTCGGTTCGGCAGCTTTTAAGCCGCTTCAGCTCCTGATGCCTGTCGACATTCTGTTCTCGCTGCAGAAACGGTGGCGAAGACTGGCATGATCCTTTTGGCTGGAGAGATCACATCCAGGGCCAACGTGGACTATCAGAAGGTCGTGCGGGAAACCATTAAGCACATTGGCTACGACGATTCCTCCAAAGGTGAGTGCCGTGCTCGAGGCTGGCGCTCCAGCAGTGGGCGTTGGCACCCCACGCCTCCTGGGCTCAAGTCTTTGTTTGACGGCGGCGATGCAGGCACGCCGAGCTCGACTGGCCACAGCACGGCTTGCCTGTGTTTCTGAGAGCGTGCAGCGATGGAAAGAGTGCAGTCTGCTGTTCAAACTCATAAGATCAGATCACTTTATTGCCCATATACAAATTCCTAATACAAGAAACTATTTTTGCATACCCCAGCTTCCTCTCCATGCGATGCACAGACAGGGAGAGAAGCTTGGGGTCAGAGAGCAGGGACAGCCATTTATAAGGCCCCCTGGAGCAGTTGGGGTTAAGGGCCTTGCTCATGGGCCCAACAGAGTAGGATTCCTCTGCCGGCTGCAGGATATGAACCGGCAACCCTCCAGCCACAGGCGCAGATCCTTAGCCACCGCACCTCATCTGACAGGAGTCCTGTATTTCTCCCCCTAGGTTTCGACTACAAGACCTGCAATGTGCTGGTGGCTCTGGAGCAGCAGTCTCCTGACATTGCCCAGGGTGTGCACCTGGACCGCAACGAGGAGGACGTGGGAGCTGGGGACCAGGTGGGGACCCGCCCTGCACCCCCACTTTAGTTATAGCACTTCCTGTTGCCTGCTAAGATTTTGCACTTTGCAATTTAAAGTGGTTCGACTTGCCCCTCACCCAGAGGCAGCAGGGCTTTGACGTGTCGCGTATCCATCAGTCCTGTGCCAAGATCGGACGCTCAAAGGTGCCGCCTGTGCCTTCCTCTCTCCCGCCTGCCTGCAGGGCCTGATGTTTGGCTATGCCACTGACGAGACCGAGGAGTGCATGCCCCTGACCATCGTTCTTGCCCACAAGCTGAACGCCAAGATGGCGGAGCTGCGCCGCAATGGCACCCTGCCCTGGCTGCGCCCCGACTCCAAGACCCAGGTAAGCCCTTCGGCCGCCACCGCCTCGAGACCACCGGAGTCCTCGGGGCCAGCGAGTAGGGAGTGTCTTCAGAGAGGCTGGTTCATCGACGTCGCCTCAGCTGCTCTTGTTCTTATCCCTTAAAAAAAAAATGCACAAAGCAATGCAAATGTATATGGAAAGTACAGGGAGTGCACAGGTGATGAAATGTTGGTCATGGCCGATAAGATGCGTTTGCAAGAGTGTAGTTGAACTTTGCTCTATAGTCTGTATCTCCAGAGAGCCCTAACTCAAAGTGCACATCTTCACAGTATTTCAGAAACTCGGGGAGATTTTATCTTTGTGTTGCATGGCGTGACTTCTCAGGTTATTTTGTAATGCTGACCTTTTAACTGGCTCATATCGTAAAGTGCGTCCTTCTAGCTTTCCGAGTTGGACTGCTGTCTGTCCACACTGTTGATAACCAACTTCCTGCTGCGGTTGTCTCTGCTTCAGCTTTCTGCACCCTGGAATCGCCCTGCATGCCTCAAGTTTGTTTTGCAGCGTTTTAGCTGTGTAGGTCAGGCGAAAATAATCTGGTTTTGAGTATAAATTCCTTACGAGGCACGAAGACCAGAACCTGAGAATATTGCCTCTTTGTGTGGCCGAGACAGTGAGTGAACTCTTGATCTCTGTGGGAAGTGCTGCTCTGTTTACGATGTTGCGGCCCCCCCTCCCTGTAGGTGACCGTGCAGTACCGTCAGGACCGTGGGGCTGTGATCCCGGTGCGGGTCCACACCATCGTGGTCTCCGTGCAGCACGACGAGGACGTGCACCTGGACGAGATGAGGGACGCGCTGAAGGAGAAGGTGGTCAGGGCTGTGGTGCCCTCCGTCTACCTGGACGACGACACCATCTACCACCTGCAGCCCAGCGGCCGCTTCGTCATCGGGGGCCCGCAGGTGAGTCCAGCTTTCCGATCGGTCAGGGCTTAGTCCTTCGCCTGGCAGAGATCCTCCAGGGCGTCCCCTGTGCTCTGACTGAACGGGCTCCCCTCTGGTCTGCAGGGCGATGCTGGTCTCACTGGCCGGAAGATCATTGTGGACACCTACGGGGGCTGGGGCGCGCACGGAGGCGGCGCCTTCTCTGGGAAGGACTACACCAAAGTGGACCGGTCAGCTGCCTACGCCGCCCGCTGGGTGGCCAAGTCCCTGGTCAAGGCCGAGCTGTGCAAGCGGGTTCTGGTCCAGGTGAGGTTTCTTAACGGGCCACCCCAGCCTGCAGCCTGCTGCATGCACTCCTGACCAGCAGGCGTAACACTTCTGGGTCTGGCAAACAAGCTCCTAATATTTAGAAAGGAATGCATGTGACTTTTGAAGTATTGATGTCTTGATGTTTCACATTATTACAACCCCAATCTTGAATATTACTCTACTTTCTTATATTATTGCACATGCAGCAAAAAACTGAGATTTAGCAGTGTACGTCAGGCAAAAACAATCTGGTTTAAAGTATAAATTCTTTACAAAGCATGAAGACCAGAACCTGAGAATATCGCCTCTTTGTGTGACTGAGACAATGCATGAACTCTTGATCTGTTTCCTCCCCTTGCTTAACGAAAAGCGCTGCTCTATTTACAATGTAGGTCTCGTACGCAATTGGAGTGTCGCATCCGCTGTCTGTCTCCATTTTCCACTATGGGACTTCCCAGAAGAGCGAGAGAGAGCTTCTGGAGATTGTCAAGAAGAACTTTGATCTCCGACCTGGGGTCATCGTCAGGTAAAGTATAGGAGTGACGGGCTATCTTTCCATGACTTAGCTCCGTGGGTTCTCATTCTCGCCTGAGCTGGATGGTTTAGACTTTGATTAGCTACTGCCCCTCCATATTTTCCTCGACCCTGTACTTATTCACAAGGACTGAAAGCAAACAGCTGGCAACGGTAGGCTTAGTGCAAAGGGTGCGTTAACTACAGAAGCTAACTGCAAAGGGGGATGTGTAACGAGACCCATGAATACAGTTCTCATCTCACTGAAGAATTCCAACCAAGTCCAGTGGCTTGATGTTTAGCGTGGGTAAGTGATTTCTTCCTGCTCTGTCCATTTTTTTCCTTGGAGTTCAGGATGTTTTTCTGTGTGTGTGGGGGGCGATAAAGAATGCCTATCCGCTCGACCAGCAGGGCCTTTTGTTCTAGGTTCTGTCTATTGAGGTTTTTGCTTTTGGGGGTGGGGGGGGGGAGAATATGATCTTTCCTCTAAAATGTGTAAGTTACTGTTCCTAGTGGGATTTGAAAATCAGAGACACCCTGTAAAAACACTGGAAGTGAATGTTTGGTGATGGTGCCTGGACCGAGAATTGGATCTCATTCTTGTTTGTGTGTGTGAAGAAGAAATCCCTGTGGCGGCTGTTAAATGAAGAAATTGTGTATTCCAGGGATCTGGACCTGAAGAAACCCATTTATCAGAGGACCGCTGCATATGGCCACTTTGGTAGGGATTCCTTCCCTTGGGAGGTGCCCAAAAAGCTCAAATACTAAACTTGTTAAGCTTTTTTTCCCCAGGCCTGTTGGTGTATACTACAGAGAAGCCTTCCAGGTCTTAGGGGGGAAAAGGCCCAAAAGTCTCCTCCTAAACAAAATCAAAACCCCAAACCCTGTCTTCTCCTAACTCATCTTCTACTTCATGACCACTCCGAGCTGCTGTTAGCTTAGTCTGTGTGTGTATGGGACCATAAGAGATCGGCTTCGTAAATGGCACTTGTTCCATCTGAATGTACTCATTCATCTTGGTTTTTCCGTTGTGGGGTCTGTACTTTTTTGAGACTAGACTAGTCCATGGATTCCCAGGGCCTGACCCTTGATTTAGTAACTTGAGACCACTGGTGCTCTCCGAACCCCCTCCCCCCCCCAACACGACTATCTCCTCTTACCCTCAACGGATTTGTAACGGTCTGTTTTATCCCCTCTATAAAAAGGCTGGCTGTTGGCTGAATTAGAATAAATATTACACAGTAGAACTGCAAGGTGGCATGATTAAAGAGCTTGTGAGACAAGTGGGTATTTGTCTTTACAGCTCAAAAACACACCCGATTATTCATTGTACTTCTCTCCCGGGAATGCCCAGCACATTGCGAGACATAGAATAGCTCAAAGCATTGATTTCTTAAAACGAGATACCGCACACTAAGTTATCCTGCTTCAGCAAGGCTTTTGCAGTGCATGGCTGCCTGCTGTTATCTAATAGGCTTTTTCTGAAGTCTGTGCGTAGTTTTTAATGTGTTAGATGACCCGAAACAGGGCTCTGGTTATATAGAGTATTTAATCAAAAACGTAGCAGATTTTTAAAAAATGTTTTATCCCCCCTTGCCCAATAAAAAGTAACCCCTTTCCTTGCTGGGGCCCCTCTCGTTGCGGGACGTTGTGTTACAATGGTACACCTTGTGACGAAGGTTTTTTAAAAATGCTATGCATCGTGGATGAAGCACTAGCCAAACCTTGGTTGTGACCTTCCTGTTCTCCCAGCGCAGGTCACGGGTGCCTTGTGATGTAATGCAGAAATGTCAGAAGGCCCTTGTACCCGAGGTCTGTAGGATTGACACACTGGTACTTGACGTTTTATTTTCTTTCTGAGAAAGTTAATTCCACCGGCAGTGCGGAAGCACTCCTTCTGAGGGCGGCTTCTGCTTTGTTTCTTTTCAACAAAGGTGAAATTTCAGCTCCCTTTCTGTCATGACAGCAGGTGTAGATACAGAGAAACCAGCTCCCATCATGGCATAAAGAAGGGTGTCAACAAAGCTCTCAATACTTGAAAAATGATTGTCTAGTTGTTTCCTATTTATTATTGTACTCTGAAGCTCTGCGTCGATACAGAGAAGCCCGAGCTTCAGAAGGCAGCTCTTTTAGGTTTTTTTTTCTTTCCGAATGCCATAATTCATTTGTTTCCAGCAACCCCTGTGGGCCGAGGTGTCCTACAGAAAAGCCTTGGGTTTTCTCGCAGGGTTCTGGCTGGTGTGGAATATTCTTGAGTGGATAGGTGAGCATAACCACTTGGGCTTCTTTTTTTTTTTTTTGCGACGAGAGAGGCAGATTTTGGCCGGTGTTGTACAGAGAAGCCGGCTTGTTTACCTGCTCTCTTGTTTTCATTTTATTTGAGAGATCGGCCTACTGGTTGCTGTAAGTGTAAAAGTGCCTTTTCTATTTATCTGCCACCTCTCCCTCCACCCCCTCCCCAAAACTAGATTTCGACCCACTCCCGTTCCTGAAATACAAGCCCCCACGTTTAAAAAAAATTACATGTCAAATTGAATAAAGTGCAAGATCCTTCAAGAAGCCTTTGTGTATGTGTGGTTTTTTTTGTACAGCTGCAGATTTATAGTAGTCATGGGCACCTATGGAGACTGTGTGGAGCTGGTCTGATATACTCTCAGGGAATAAGTTTACATAGCTCTTTTTTTAAAAAGCTTCTGGGTTTGTTGCAACCATTATAGAAAAGCATTCATTAACTTTATTTAGCTTTAATTTGCTAAATATTTACTAATTAGGTTTACCTGTGTTGCCTTTGTCCTATGCTGCCATTTTTGTATTTTTAAACAGCAGATAATATTTAACAAGTAACTGCATTTTTCCTCTCCCTAATAACTTTATGCAACATAGTAAAAAAAAATCTGGGTTTAGGTGGTTGATCCCTGTATTTTAGGGTATCCGAGCATTCCTCATTGCAGGTGTTAAGCAGTACTGCCGCAAAGTAAACAACTTGGCACATTGTTCGTGGTAATGAACACTATGACTCATACAGACCTTTGTTCTTGGCACTTATTGACATGAGTTCTTACATTTTGTTTTGTGTGATGAGCTTTTTGCCTTGTGCAATGAGGATGTTGAAATCCACAACTTGTGGTTTTTTTTGTTTTTTTTTTTCCCCCGATCTAAAGCAGAGGCTTTATTTTAAAGTGGGTGATGCTCAGGGGTGTTGGGGGTGGGATACGTGTCAAAGTGATGCATGAGGTGGGATGGGGTGGCTTTTGACCAGCACTGGGCAAAGAGCAAGTGGAACAATCCTTTCCTAGTGCCTGCTCCCTGATGAGGGGTGAGTGTTTTCCATGACACCATAACATCCTGGTTCGAGAGCAGCTGGTGCTGGTTGTCCAGCTGCTCTTTAAACTTGTGCCAGCCTTAACGAGGTGGTTGTTTAATTACAGGAATAAATTCTGTACTCTGAAGCTGACACCTACAACTTAGTGTTGTACATTCCAATACTGTTGACAAAATGTATGGCTTCTGTAAACTAGTAAGAATGGTATAGATTTGTACACATATCCCTTTGGAACAGCGTCGCTGATACTGGGAAGCCACTTGTTGAAGGGTTTCTCCAAGCGTGGCTTGTATCTGCAGGCGTCAAGGTGGTTATTACGGAGTGACACTTGTATTTTTATATGAATCTGCAGCACCAGAGGGCTCTGAGGTAAGGTACAAAGGTTTTTAACCTCGGAACCTCTATGCAAAGTAAAATATGACTGTCCAGTGAGGGGATGGGGGAATACAGTCACGGACTCGAGTTACCTCCAAGGTACCAGATCAAAACAGATCTGTGTGATACACCAGCCAGTTGAGAATTAGCCTAAGAAAAATGTCTACCTTCTCTTCTGTTGCATGTTTGCTGGAAAACAGATTACACAAGGTACTTGTTTGGCCCTGCATCTGATTGTGGCTTTCAAGCCATCAGTTTTTTTGGGGTTTTTAATCTCAAGAAAAACAGCCATCAATTGCAGGGCTGAAGTTTACCTTGTGCAATTGCTTTCCAGTAAACCCGCAGCCCTATGAACCTTGCACCCAGCTGGAGGTTTGTGGTACGTAACTGGAGAGATGAACTTTGTGAGAGAGATGTTAAACCGGGACCATTTGCAGTCAGTCACTGTGAAGTGACTCATCGGTTAAAATGCCCATTTTCTATATGGGTGTGGTTTCCTTTAGACTGTTGCTTGTTTAAACATCTGTGACAAAAACAGCCATCTATCAGGACTGTCATTGCAGGCTTTGTTATTATTATTTCAGCCTGTGGAGTATGGTATTATAAACAAGACATTACAGGCCATGTATAGCAAATGTAGCCCAATGGCTTTTGTACAGTTAATTGTTTCAGGTAAAAACCTTCTTTGAAGAAATAAAAAGGAAGAGTGTTTTTTTTTCCTAAATTATTGGCAGTACCGAGTAATAACTTTATGAAAGCCAGAATGCCCTAGCTGACAAACACTTGTGTGCATATTTTGAAAAAGAACTGCCAAGAGTTTGATGTACAGATGAGAGAACTGGCTGCTGACCTGAAAAACAGCTCTTCATGTCCATAGGGAAATGAACAGCCTGATCTTGCTGGCACCTGAGCAAAAGCAGAAACCTCTGGCTTCGTTCTCCTAAGAGAACCTCGTGTGTAAGTTCTCCTGTAGCACAAATTCGGCTGTAGAGTAATTCATCAGAAGTTAAACGTTAGATTTGTGTCCTCAGAACCTCAGTGTAAGCAGAGACGTGCAAGGGTAATGAGTAGGTTATCTCTTCTTAAGATCAGGAACTTGGGGGCAAAGCTTTTGAAACTCGAAGAATCATGCAGCAATAGTATTCACAATCTACAATATGCTTGATGCATAATGAATAGAATTCATTTTAATTCATCCCCTCTTACAAAGAGACTGCGGTGATATAATATCAATGAAAAAATACGAAGTTCTAGTGAAAAATGTTTTTTTAACTAAGGTCACTTTCAAAATCAAAGCACATAAAGTTTTCATTGCATGTACTGCTGACTTACTCTGTAGGTCTCACTATAAACCATTGCTGTATCAGTGCCAGTTTGGATAAATCTGTATTCCGATTTTAAGGTATTTAGACCTAAATCCGATTGAAATTCCTTCTCCCTACAATTTCAGGATACAAATCCTATTATGTCTTAATGGTCTTGTTACGTGCAATGATAGAAGGGCTGGCAAGAATTGTTTTAAACTGATGTTTTCTGTATGCCAAATGGGATTTATTCACCCCCCATTTCCTGTCCCAATGCCCATATTCCCCTGGAAACAAGAGTGAAGGATTCAGGCCAGGAAGATATAAATAAAAAAAAAACATTTCTTCTCGTTGCACAACAGACCGTCCCAGAAGACTGTAGATTTTCCATTCAGTCTTGGGACTTTTGGTTTACCTTTCTAGATGCTGCACTACAGAACCATTCCCTTCCCCTCTTCTCTGCCCTTTGCAGAGACATTATTGAGTCAGGACATTTGTCAGATCCATAAACCTTTATATTGTTGAAGAGTCTGGTGTTTAGAAATCAGGTGACCTTTATCTTCTGAACATTCATCTAAACCTCACATTGCTGGTCCTATGTACAGAGCAGCTCTACCAGGGAGAGAGAGGCATGATGCTATTTCCCCAATTGTGTCTACAATACAAAAGCACTGCCGTAGCTGCACAAATGTACATATTTGTCAAAACTAGGTCAATGCAGAAGCGATAGAACACAGCCTTCTTAGGGAAAAAACTAATCAGGTGGTGTTTGGAAATTTGAGCCGAGGTGATAAGATTAGAAAGTCCCTCTCTCAGCAAGAGCTTAGGTTGCAAAATCATTGTTCCACTGGGCTGTGCTGTATCCTACTTTCTTATTGTTTGATCTCAAGGAGCTGAGCCTCGGTGTTGGCACCAGCACTGCATCCTGCCTCTGAAGAAGGGAACACAGATCCGATGTAGACCAATCCCTTTCCTTGAAAAGCACACTCCCCTTAAACGCATGCAGAATGAGCTCTTTGTAAAACGTCAGACAGCATGGCACACTGCCCATGCTCTCCCAGTAAATATTATTGTTACTTCACTACCTGAGCAGTGCTGCAAAGGAACTTCAGGCAGCATGAGAAATGTTACAGGGCTTAGGAGTGAAAACAGTAAAACCTTTATGCGCTGTGATTTGGAATTCACACAATCTGAACTGTAAAACAATCGCCAGGGTAGTGCATATTTCAACTGTTCCAGTGAAAATACCATGTAAATAGATTTGCGGTGTGCATTTGAACAAGACAGGAAATTAGAAAATAAACACATTATGAAGATACAGATGATAAGGGCTTCTTATTCCAAAACATCCGATCTCCATTCTAGCCAGATCATGAAAACTAATCGATATGCTTGCCAGACAGTCGGAACCCAGTTCCAGTTAAGCAAAGCAGGGTTTTCTTCCACAATAAAAGTATAGGACTTGGCACTTCACTTTCACTTTTATTAGACTCAAGACAAGCATGTCTTTTCCCATCTATGACTAATTAAGGATAGGAGTGGTACAGACTGAGGATAAGCACTAATTCCTTCGTGAAGCCAAGGGGAAGGGCTGACATTTTTGTGATATTAGAATCAGAACAGCAGGCTCAGCGTTGTCCCAGTAGCATGCTGATTTCAAATGCCACATTTGGGAGATGAGGCTGGGTGTTCTCTGTTTGCGCAGGGCTGAGAAATAGGTCAGTGAGAGACAGGGCTTAAATAAGAGCTTTGCTAGGTATACCACAGATGTATTGGACATATTCATAAAATATTTTTAGGCATGCTGCATTTTCTTGTAATGTACAACAGAATATAAACTCAGTAACTGAAGCAAAATGGGAATGGTTACGATGCAAAGCTGGGATATGTAAATTGCATCTTCATAGACTTTAGTGATGTTGATGTCTTGCAACTCAGGAAAAATAAACAAGTGTATCTTTCATAAGGTGTACAGTGTTTAATGAATACCTTGGTCAGGGATGTGAACTTTAAGTCTCATAGGCCAGATGTGTCAGACTCATTTGCTATCCAGGCCACATTTGATTGAAATGTACATCAGGCAGGCTATGCTTATCATAGATGATCAAAATACCAGACACACCTATTACAGAGGATGAATTATTTGTTGTCTTTCACGTTTATGGTGTATTTTACAACAAATTACCTCCCTTTAAATTGCAGTAATCAGACAGACAATATCAAACAGAGACACCACGACTGGACAGAGGTACAGATGCACAGGGATTGCTGTGCATGTAAGACAGATACAGTAGCACCATCAGGAGGTGGGCAGTGTGGGTCATGTAGGTTCCGCTATGACCAGAACTGTATCCTGACTGAGGCTTGGACTGACCCTGCTACATGGGCTGATCAAATGAGCTCAGAAGGCTGGACCTGGCCTGCAGGCTGAATTTCTGACACCCCTGTCATTGACTGTTGTAACAGCTGGCATGCTGTAGTTTACCTGTACCTGTAGTTTGACCCTGCGATGGTATTGGTTTGAACTGCAGATGACTGTATGTGTGAGTGTGTTTGTGGCAAGTTTGGAAGAGCTCAGCTATTCCAGTTTCCAAACCATCTTGACTCAAAGGCTGTATTCCCCAGTCAGAGAGTGTGTTGGGTCCAGAGTTTCAGGTAATTACTCTTTCAATCGTATATCATTTGGGGACGTCAGAGTGTGTAGCTTTTTAACTTGACCATTTTCAGTCAGCCAAGAGACTGAGCTGTCAGACACAACGTGGATTGCCATCAGGTCTGTACGCCCATATGAGGTTTTCAGTGACAATACAGCTGATTGCCTGGCCTTGGGGAAATGGTTGCAAGAAACTAAAATGACTCCTTGTTCATGTTTCTGCAAGAGTGGTGACAATGTAACAGAACTCATAATCTGTCACAGTAATGAGTGTTTCAATGATATCACTCCCCTGCTCGCTCAGCCAACTGTCTGCCCCAAGAGTCACAGTGGTTTATCAGGATAGAGCTCATCCTCATTTCTGTTGTCTTACCATTTTGGGGATGCCCCCCAGCAATACTGGTCCCCACTTATGCAGCTGGGTGGACAGGAGCACCTGGGGCAAAGTCACTCAGGAGAACAACAGCAAGAGGCTCCAGCAGAGACTTGAACCTGCAACCTGTCAGTGACAAGGCCAAAGACTTATTCACCGCACCGCAGAAGATTCAGTGAAGGCTTAGTTTCTGTGAGGAAAACTAAGATTACAAGCGCATGACAAATTGTGACAACACATTGCCTTGTAAAAATGATCCTAAGATGACAAAACACTGAATGACACAAGTTCTTACCCTGGAGGGGCGCACACTTCTTCAGAGCTGGGCACTTCCATACTTCCTAAAAATAGCTGTGGTCATCCATCTGGGAGGCCTCTTCATTCCTCTCACACCACCGGAAAGACAAAATTAGACACATCCACCACACTAAATCAGAGACAAACTGAGGCACACGGGAGGTTGTACAGGAAACTGGAAGAACTGAAATCCCTGTACCTACATAAGGAGCGAATTATTATAATATAAGGTCATGTATAATGATAATAATGTATCAGGTCTGTTTCTACTGTGTTTCGTCCCTTTCAAAGGTTTTACCAAGTGTTTAAAGTCCTCAAACCTCTAAATAAACTCAGAAAGTGTAACTAAATGTTTCCTGTCTTTGTAGGCAGTTATTTCTGGTTCTGGTCTGAGCCTTGGAAGCTCATTCACTTGTCAAACACTGCCGGTCAGGGGAGGTGAAAAAGGCTTGTTTACATTGAAGCAATTGTTTCCTTGCCATGTGCTGTGTAAACAACCTGCAGAAAACAGAGGAGGAAAGGTCCATTCAAATAGTCATGCCAGGACACACTGGATAGCGAACTCTGTGCCAGTACTAGAAAATGTTTTTCAGCACTGCTGTCAAAGCTTGCTGCTAGGGCAGATTATCAAGGCGGCTTTAAGGCCGAAATTTGGCACTTTGGGCAGATTTTACATTTCTGCATTAGACACCCCAAAGTGTTAGTCTTTAATAACACTAAGTGACCTGCAAATCTGAGAACTGAAGAGGGTACAGTTTAGAATTTGTATGGGCTCAACTAGAAAATTAAAATTCTATTGTCTTGTCATAAGGTGCACTAACCATAGACCAGTGTTCTTCAGCCCATTTCATGGGAGACTGAAGTGAGAACGAAACAAGAATAAACCACTGAGCCATAATGAAACACTATCTGAAGATTTCTTAATCAAGACATTTCATATGTGAGGTGTTTTTAACATAAGAACTCTGTATATGAAGGCAATACCCTAGTGTCTTATAAGAAACATCTGGAGGATTCCTTATCTGCTGAACAAGCAAGATGGGCCAAATGGCAAGCAAATGGCGTCTCTGGTTTGTCACCTTTCAAATCACTGATTAGTATTTTGAAAAATGATAAACATTCTCTACTTGGTACTGTTCTCGTTCTCTCCGGTACCTTTTCTATGGTTCTTATCTACCATACTTTCACGGGGATTTTTAAATACTTGTTCTACCTGCTCCTTCGTTTCCTTAAAACACCTGTTTGAGGTTTAATTAGCAGTCGTATCCTGTTGCCAGAGTTCCCTGGTGTGGTCCTTTTCTTCTGTGTCTGCGCGTGCCATGGGACTACTGCATGGGCTGTTAGCTTGATGGGCCAGCACTGGTCAGTGTGTTGCAGCACAGCCCAGGGAGCTGCAGTCATGATGATGGCGAGGGATTACACGTGGACAGTCTTTATTTCCCTACAGAAGGCTAAAGGATCTTTTCTGGCCTTGAGCTGTGATGGGAATAGAAACCACAATCATATAAACCCTGGGGTGAGCCATGAGGAAGGGAGGGGGCACCATTTGGCCGGCGAAAGTGCTTCATGTTTGCCAGTCTGCTTCTGTTCCATTTGCCTTTGTGATTTCTGCACTAGGGTGGGACGGTGGTGTTTGGACACTGGGCTCAATTCCTGGGGCGCTACATGCATAGAGTCTGAATGTTTTCTCTGTGTTGGTGTGGGTTTCCTCTGGGTGCTCTGGTTTCCTTCCACATACTGGGAGGTTAATGGGCTTGTGGGAAAACTGGCCCTGGTGTGTGCGTGTTTGAGTTTGTGCCCTGTCCAGTGTGTATCCTGCCTTGTGCCCGTGGCTTGCTGGGACAGTCTCTGGCTCTCCGGTGACCCTGTACTGGATAGAGAGGTTAAAAACGGATGGATGGATTCCTGCACTTTTCCCCTATTCTTTTTGGAAGGCCTGTGCTTCAGAGGCCTGCCATGTTCACATAAGAATGGCCTTACTGCACTACATTTCACCCTGAAACCTCAACTCATCAAACACAGCCACACACAGAAACAAACCAAAATATAGACATTCCTGGTTTCATGAGGAATCAACTTTGCATTTTCATTTCTTAAGTCAATTGTCAGTTTACAGAGCTACAGTTTGTAATTTAAATACAGACACAACTGTCCATCATCAGGCAGATCTTGTATAACTAGCTAGTAGTTAGTGTGGTTTGACGAGGAGCATGACACTTCAGATTGAAATATATGGTTGTCAGGCTATTCTGAGTCCCAGATGAATTTCTTAGAGCTTTAGTTACACAGACAGGACTGAGGAGGGTGTGTATGTTGTAGAGACCAGTGACAGAGGCTCCTGTGTTAAAGCATGTTGACAGTGAGGGATTGGTTACGTTTGCAGTCAATGTTAAGCTTTTGCTCAGGCCCTCAGCAGAGCTGATCGCAGCCTCTGGAAGAGAACTAGTCTTCTCTCCTGTTCCCCCTCCCTTCTCTCCTGTTCCCCTAGTGCCAGTGAATTCCAATACAATATTTACCTCTGTTCATTTACATTGGGATCATTGTTCCTCTGTGCTGAGATATCTCCTGGTACTTGAATTTGTTTTACATTTCCATAGGGCACAGCAAAGACAGTACCGCTGGAGAGTTACAGGTTAGGTGGGCAGAAAAGGCCAATCCAAGTCATCGAGCTCGGTTAAATGGCTCCAGACTAATCCAGTTAACCTTTACACTTGTCTCGGGCTATTTAACAATCACCTAAAAACTCCTAAGGAAGATGACAGCCAGCACTCACCAGCTTTGTTGAAGAAAGGAGACGGAAGCTGACCAGACCGAAACACGTGACAAACCGATTTCACAAGGCGCATGAAAACGAAAACTACAAAGTAAAAGTACACGCCTGAGCGCCTGAGAAAATGGATGTCTGCAACTTTAATCTGAGCAAGGGAAGAACTTTTCTCGCACTGGAACAGAGAGGGTTGTGTTCTGTTGGAAGGGAAGTTTGGCGAAGTGAAACAGAAGCTTCAGTGAGATACATGAGCCGATGCTTCCTGGGGGCTGAGGCTGATATGATGTTGCATAACCAGGGAGTGAGCTGATTGGCTGGGAGAGCACAGACCTCTTGCCCCTCCCCCTAGCTCGTAGAAGGCCAAGCTTCCTAGTGTGGCCATGTGCAGCCCTGGGAGGCAAGTGTGATAGTGGGCTGAGCGGCCAGTCACGCCATTCCAAGCAGGTGTGTCAAGATCAGGGTCTCCCTTCAGGGCTGTCAGCTCCGTGAGATCAGCATTCACCAGAAGTGAATGACTGCGTGTCCTGAGGATTCTTTTTTTAATGCTAGCCGCTTCAGAGCTAGGAAAACTGGTTAAGCATCTCATTAGTGAAATGAAAGTCCGACAGAAACTACAGTATGTCCAGAACTGGGCCGCCCGAGTGCTGATCACGAATAAAACATTTCAACATATTTCTCCCGTGTTGTTGTGAAACCTTTAGTGGTCATCAGTCTCTTACGTGATTGACTATAAAATCTGTCTGACTTGATGGGTGTTGTATGGGCTGTGTCCTCTTTCCTTCAAGAGTTATCTTTCCTACACTCATCCTCACTTCATTTGGGTGTAATTTTCTAAACCTTGCCTTAAAACTCATGTTTTCAATAGCCTTTAATTCTTAGTCTATTTCTTTTAACTGCTCAGTTCTATCTGTTTTGTTGTACATTCCATACACTGTCCTGGTTTTTATTGTATAGTTTATGTAAAGTGACTTGAGAGTGCTCTGTATTAAAAGGCCATACTGTATATAGGCAATCGATTGATTGAGTAATTGGTACCATCAAACACATTACGAATGTGGATGGACTGAGAACATGGATTGAAGACAGGAGGTTGCAGCTGTTCCTGTCTGC
The DNA here is from genome assembly GCF_055471065.1 of Atractosteus spatula. NCBI lineage: Eukaryota > Metazoa > Chordata > Actinopteri > Semionotiformes > Lepisosteidae > Atractosteus > Atractosteus spatula. The sequence continues at coordinate 8,409,235 of NC_142707.1, forward strand.
CCTGGGGTCCTTGAGGGCTTCTGATCAGTTTCATGCTGCAAAGCAGAGGACAGTGCTTTGTGAAACACAGAGAGCAGGGCTTTCATTCACAGCTCTGAATCACGACAGGGGCTTCTCAGAGGGACGCAGTGGTTAAAAACCAAGTTGCAACACTATGATTGCAGTTTCAGGTTTGCACCTGGTCACCGAACACCCAAAACAGCTCGGGAAGATTTTCGCTCAAGCCAGAGCAGCTGTTTGGAGCCCCTCATCTCAGTTCAGTCTGCTCCTCCCGCCCTTAGCCGGTAGAGAATTACAGCGAACCCAATCCCAAGGAATGTTCAATACTGTTCTAAATCAGGCTTTATTTTCACTCCCAAACACCACAATCCCTCAGAAAAACAATCAAACATGAGACACGCTCTCAAAAGGTATACTGTAGATTTTCTGATTTTGAAGCACATAACATAAACAAGTTTTGAAAGTCGTTGAAAAGTGTACAGGTTTTAGCTCAGGCTCAATTGTTAAAAATAATGTCTCTCCCAGATTTCAGGTTTAGCCCCAGGTCCTTTAAAAAAGGCACAAAACTGGATGATGCATATCAGGGCATACTGTAGTTAAATCTGTGTTCTGGAAGTCTGGACGTTGCAGTTTCCTGAGAAGGAATGAATATTGTATTAAGCAATACATTACTAAATTAATTAAAGACTCACTCTGTGAGACAGATAAATCAAAACATATCTTTACCACAAATACCAAACCAAGCACAGCACTTAATGGTGGTTAGAAGCAAGAAGACTTTGGCATTCTGTATTATGCAAGGCAGTACTGTTTTTACTGTATAAGATTAGTGATCCAGGCCGGCTGGACTGCAGCCCATCCCTGGCATAGAAGCTGCATGCCAGACTCCTGGGAAGTGGGTTTTTGCTGGGATTCTTTTGGAAGTATTGTGGAACCACAGCCCACGCCACTTCACATGGGTCCATGTTTAGTGATCTCCAGGGCAATTTTTATGCCACAACATATTTTCTGTATTTTGCCTTTGCACGGAGTGCTGGTTTCATTGAAATTATTTCCCTTTTGATAGCTTTCCATCTATTATATAGACCGACATAAGTCTTCCATTGAGAATCTTGCTGTATCAGAACACAGGCTGCCACAGGCTTATGGACAATTCTGAGAGGGCAAGGATGAGCCTTCTTTTTGAATAAGCTAATATTCACACCTTGCAGGTGAACTGCCAGAAGTCTACTAATAATTGTAATATTTTTATATGTATAGACATCATTTTATGTTACTGAACAAAGCCAGTTATTAAAATAATGGGCTACTTCTTTTTATTACCTTGTGGCCACAAGAAGTACTTCTTCTTGTCTGGCCTACCATAGTTCTACTGCTACTATTTGTTCTATTATAGACTGTCTTCTAAGCAGTTCAGGTATCTGTGTCAGCATGCGTAGGCTGCAAAGGAGTGCGAGGGAAGGTGTGAAGGCTCCACGGCCGAAACGTTGTGTTTTCTTTCTTCTCTTTTCAGCACGGAATAAACCTATTACTTGTGTCTTCTAAGTACACAGCCTGCTTGAAAGGTTGAAATGGGTGTGACTCCAGTCATCACACAGACACTACCCTTACTTAATACTAAGATACCGCTTTATAAAATGCACCTTCATGTATTTCCTGACAAAAGTGGAAAGATGGAATTATCATTTCCTTCCTGACTGGCTGCTGAGCATCAGTTGTATGTTTTTGTGTTGCAGTGTTTACTGTCAGGTGGTCATTGTAGTTCATCTAGGAAGTTCACTTCCAGCATTTTACCTGTATTGTCGCTAGAATGAAATTGGCCAGGTTGTGAGTTCAACCAGAGCAGTGTGTGCAAGAGGTCCTGTTCCGTGAAGTGGCTGATGACTTGCTGTCCGAGGGAAAAAGATCACAAGAACTTGAGAGGTGCAAATCAGAAGCAGCTTTTCATGAAATCTGCCAAGCTTCAATTAATATGGTGCAGAGGAAGTTCCCAAGACAGAGGCAACTGAAACTGGGACAGCAAAATGGCAATCGTGCAGGCTTCTGGGTTCGTGCAGGAATTATGAAGTGTCAAATGGTCATGGTATTTCCACCAGAATGATGCTGAGCGTGTTTGGAGGTAATTGGTTATGTGATTTTCAAACAGCAGGAGCTGGTGTAATGGGCAGCATATGAAATGTGGCTATTTTGGTCTTCACAGAAGACCCACATTCACATACATTATAGACAGTTTCACGCGTGAACTTGAAAATGCTTTGGTCTCTGATGTTTCGATTCGATTGGTGCAGTGCTTTGGAAGAAGGACATTTTGAGAAGGCTTTGGTTTTCCAAACTAGACCTGCGCTTTGGTTGGTGCAGGACCACCAGTACCTGCCTCGTGAAAAGCGCTGGGCTCCCTGCTCTCCGAACACGAGCACTTTCAAAACTGAGCCGAGAAAAACCTCCTGATCAGAACAGGCTTCCACTACTGTCCTTGGAAGTCGAATACGGAAGGAACGCAGCTCGGTTTCAGGTTACGTCCTCTTGGTAAGTCACACGACTACTGTGTATGTCATAAATCAAACAAGGCGTCAATGAAAGTCAATACTTGCATAATTTCCTTGGCAAAAACACGTTGGGCGAGCTTGGAAGCCAATGGGATCAAGGCGAAAAGGAGGCGTGAGGGAGGTGTGGTGTGAGGGGTGGGGAAACCTGCGCATTTGTACTTAACCAGTTCTTTGCTCACATGAGATGCTGAAATCTATCTGTGTGGGTGGGGTTTGGGTGTGGGGGACATCCAAAGCATATCTGAACATTTCCGCTAATCACAATCATGGAACCAACCTGGAATAATGTTGTGTAACACCAAGAGGAATTTGGAAAAAGCACTCTCCCCTCGTATGGTGTAGAGTCAGCGATTTTGTGCTGCGTGTTAATTCAATTAATTAATCTCTTGTGGATATCTCAATCAGCAGTTTTCTAAGCCTGGGTTCAGACAGCCTTTTGTTCTGTTTTGCTGTGTGTTTCATGGATGAGACTTTTGGGGTGCTGTTTGGTAGGTCATAGTTAAATTGTTCCAGATCTTTAAAGGTTACGTCTAGCTCTAAGACCTGCGGCACTGGGGCTGCACAGGACCAGGGACAGGCCTGCTTTAGGTGGTTCTGGTTCCTATAGCGCTGTAAAAGGGCAAGCTAGCCATCCATTCATTTTCTAACTGCCTACCCCTGTCCAAGGTTACAGGGGAGCAGAAGCCTATCCCAGCAAGCAACAGGCACAAGGCAGGATACACCCTGGACAGGAGGCGACAGTCCATAGCAGGGCACACACACACTCACACAAGGGCCAATTTTCCCAAAAGCCAATTAACCTACCAGTATATCTTTGCACTGAAAGAAACTGGAGCACCCAGAAAAACCCCACACAAACACTGGGAGAACATACAAACTCCACACAGTTATTAGCAATGATATCTGCTTGTAGTCAAACAGCAACTTTGTCAGCATGTCCACATGCAATACAGGAGATTGTCTGGCAAGAATCTGATACAAATTGTATAAACATGTATCAGGTATTTTAAATGTCTGTCTCTGCTTCAGGTTAAATTTGTAAATGAGGTGGGTTTGTAAAAAGCTGTTATGCTGTTGCTTTTCCTACTAAAAATTACATCTTGTATTGTCATGTAACTGCTAGCTGTTTTACTAGGAATAAATTGACAATCATACCTTACAAAAAATGGTAATTCATCATAAGTAACTACTGCTGGAAAGAGTTTCTGGCAATAACAAAAACACACTAACAGATGAAGAAAAGCTGCATGAAATGTGTCATGCAAGGCCATACCTGAGAATACCTCTGCACGTCCAACACAGCTGATTTTTGTAATTCCATTATTTTACCAGATAAGTCAATTGAGAAGAAATTCTCATTTACAGGATGTTATGTCCTGCCTGATAGAAACTTTCCAATATGTAGCAAGACATTCCTTTAAAGACATTTTAAGCATTGAACATTGCCCTCTGCTGGACAAATACTATCATGACATCTGATTTTATACTGTAAATGTAAAGTAGCCTGTTGTATACATTTCTGTCAATACTCCCCACACAGTGAATGGGCAATAGCACATTGGTTGCAAAACAGCTATCAGGAGAACTATTGCTTTTACACAGCAAGACAAAATTGTGCATGTTCATCTCAGATCAAAGTGGAAATTGCCACTGAAACAATACTAACATTACGACATGTTCCATAGTATGCTATGAGTTCAGTATGCTAAGAAAAATAATGTTGTTTTTTTAATATTTATGCATTTACATTGCACTTTTTTGTATATGGGCCTTGCTTGTATGCTGAGGCACTTACCTGCAAATTTCTGACAATGCTCCCATAAAGAAATGCTCAGTTTTTAAAGAATATAAATGTGGGCTTCAAAAACATTATATGAATATAAGAATTGAGGCTTCAGGTAGACTGAATATTTTTTTTAATATCTTTAAATAAAACTGCCTTCATTCACAAAAATAAGCAAAACTACTTCTGGACATAAAGAGATTTTCAGCTTCAAAACAAAACATAAGAAAATAGTTCTTTCCTTGAATTATGCTGCGTACAAATACTGGCAACATTTTCAAAGAATACCAGCTACCTAAAGCACAAAACTGTTTCTGTTAAACACATCCCAACACAGAATTACACATATCAACTGAAGCGTCTCAGCATTTGTAGAAACCATTCCAGAGTTCCTTCTCTAGATGGCGAAGGAAATGTAGGTTACATCATGCTGTTATGGACCATCACATGGCATAAAAGGCATGTATTTTTCAACAGAGAATAAAAAGGAACTGTCAACAAAGACAATGACTTCTATCTGGGATCCTTTTTATTACTGGGGGGTTAATCTGAAAGAGTTCAAAAGGAAGAACTGCCAATGAGAAGCACATGAAAAAAGTCCCATTCAATTAAATGACTTCCTAAATGTTTCTCTTCACCTTGGCTGAAAGATCTCCACCATCGCACTCAAGAAAGATAAGTAGCAGTATCCCATATCTGTATGTACTCACATTTTAACAGAATTACATTCTTCTCCTTTAGAAGAACAAAGCTCTGAACATCAGTAGCTTATCTGGATGATGTGCTGTTTCTTTCTGTTTGTTGTTTCTGTGTACTTCATTGACATCACACCCTAACAAATTCATTTTCTCACTTCTGTTACTTTTTATTGTCCATTTTAGTCTAGAATTCCAGGCCGAATAAAATTAAGATACTGAATTGACCAAAACAAAATAAAAAAATAATGACACAAGGAATGCATGAAACAACAATGAGTTTGTGGTCAGGCTTATCCATTGATGGCAAACCTGCTGCAATTTGAGAAACTGTTAGGTGTAATGGATTAGTCACCTTATGATGACATTTAGCAGTATAGCAAGTTATAGCAAACGAACTCTATGTCCCAAGATACAATACTGAGGAACTATCGCTGTACCAGCATTCCACACATCCTGTCTGCCAGTATTGATATTTTTTAAGGGAAGTGGGTCTTGGCACAAAGGCTGCTAAACCCGATCATCCTCCTGTTCCAGATTTCTTGTTGCAGTTCTGAGATGCTTTATTTTTATTGCACTCTCGCCTTTAAGAGATCTCCGTTTCCTAGAACTCGAGAATGTAACTGTTCTGATCGGAGGACAGTCAACACTTTACTCACAAGATCTGTGAGCCGCCATCCTCTTTTGACAGGCATAGTCTGGGGAAGGGTTCGATTTGCATGCCTGACATGCTGAAGACGGAGGCTCGGGGGTACTGTGAACTGGACGCCCCCCCCAAACTCCCCCCTCCCTCCCCTTCCCCTTCCCTTAGATGCTGCAGTGGATATTCCAGGCCCCGGCCCTCCCCCCGCCGCTGGCCCAGCTCAGCGCTTGTCCCGGCGCTTGTCCATCTCCTCCTGCACGCGTGCCCTCAGCGCCGCCCGCATGGCTGCATCCAGCGCGTTCGCGGCCGCCACCTTCTCCACCACCTTGTTGGGCTCGTCCTCCTGCAGGTGCAGACACACGAGCACGTCCGTCACCCACCCGGCCAACAGAGATCCAAAGTCACAGCCGCCAGCCGAAACGTTGTGTTTCTTTTCAGCAGGGAATACACCATTACTCCTTCCTTTGCAGCCTATGCATGCTAACCTGCTTGAACGACTTGAAAGTCACACGACTGTTCTAAGGGTGCTGTTAATCTAGCAAGGGAAAAACTGATGGCTTCTAAAAAACAAAAAGTGTGCATTCGCATCAATCAAGCCAACCTAGGAGGTGAAAAAGTCCCAAAGGAAACATTTAATAGATAAGATCACTTTATTGGCCAGAAACAATTTCTTGCTTTAGGAATTTGTTTTGTCCCATACTCCAACTTGCTCTCCGTGAGATGCACAGACAGGGAGAGAAGCTTGGGGTCAGAGCGTAGGGTTAGCCATTTATACGGCGCCCCTGGAGCAGTTGGGGTTAAGGGCCTTGCTCAGGGGCCCAATGGAGTAGGATTCCTCTGTCGGCCGCGGGATACGAACTGGGAACCTTCTAGCCACAGGCGCAGATCCTTAGCCACAGAGCCACTGCACTGCCCAAATTTAATGTTTGGCACTGAAGAACTGCTGGACCTGCTACACATCCCTCATCATCATTAATAAAACCTCCTTAATACTGAACTCCCAGCTCCACCCCATTATTCAGCTTATGTGTGGGTACAGCAGAGGGTGTGAATGACACCCTTCTGGGTTACCAGCTTGAATGAAGTCACAGCAGGGAGGCTGACCAATAGCCCACATGCCTACAATAAGGGATACTGATGAGATGAGACCGGTGACTCGGCTTCACCTTGTAGACGACGAAAGAAGTGATCTGTCCGCTGTCGGCTTCGTATTCCAGGCAGAACAGCTCCGTGCCCTGGTGCTCCGGTTCCGTACTGGAGCTGCTGTCGTTCGATTCCTCGTTCTCCGGCCCCGCGTTCTGCTCCGAGGCACCTGGGGGGAACAGCACAGAAGATTCGGCTCGACGCTGCCCCCCACCCAAACACTTCAGATCAGAGCAGGGGGACAAGGAGAAATGCTTCTGGCTTTAACTTTACAGCCCCTCTGAACCTGCTAATAACTGGCACAACGTGTTTTTTTCTCTCCTCATAACCAAGAAGGAAGAATATCTATTTCAAAAAGTCCGTGCTTGATTTTTGAAGAGGCCATTCGGATTCTCAGTTCACCCCCTTAAGTGTGGGCTTGATGGACGGGGCTCTCTTGCTGTTCTTTAAAGCGAAGTCTGAGAGCACGTTTGTGCAAGGTCTTACTCCTGCGTCGAGGGTGATACACCTGGATGTCCGGGCGACGCGGGCGGCTGGGCGTGTTGCTGTGTCTGCGTTTCTGCTTCTCCTTCGCCTGCTTCACCTCCTTGTCATAATCATCTCTGAGGGGGAGACAGAAACACCATGACACCTCTGCAGGGGAAGCAACCAGCTGTTACCCATTCTGCATTACAGCTACCATGCTGAAACCTTTTCATTTCACTTCTGAAAGCAGACTCCATCTGCAGTTAAAGAAATAAACAGGGCTGGTTAGTTCATAGTCTTTCACTTTCGTGTACCATTTCATTTTTGGATGCCAACAAAAATATAGCACGCAACAAGGTTCACATTCCAATTATACCAACAATTTACTTTTTTTTCCTGTAGAGTTTTTAAAGAATAACTTAAATGTGATTTAGAAAATGGTAGATTTAAGAAATGCATGGAGGGTAATTACTACAGTAGTACTTGACTTTATTATTTAGCAGACAACTTACAGTGAAATTACTTTCTGGACCGCAGAGACTTAAAAAAGCAAAACAAGCCCTTTTGCCCTATAATTTGAGTGAATTAAGAACAGTTTATCGATTTTGTCTTCTTGCTCAGGGAGAAACAATTTAGCGGAGCGAGATGCGCATGTGCAAAACGGCTTTAGCAGAAGGCGTAACCTCTTAAGGAAGAATTATTATGCTTAATGATACACAAGTTATCAGTTTAACTAAAAGGCCAACAAAATTTCGATCCCTTCTATAGTACTTATGTGGCTTTTAAACTATGTTCGTCAAACCTGGCTATCTGGTTCCTGCGAATGTGGTGTAAAAAACCGTGGTTCATGTCTAAACGGCCTCCAGGCTTGCATTTGGTATGCGGCTCGAACCCCGAGCCCACCGATGCTTCTTCTTCTCGCAGCACCTCCATTTTATTTGTACTAGCAAATAGTGTAAAAAATAGCAACCGATAAAAAAAATTACGCCAACTTTAGCTGTAGTCCTGGCAATCGTACATCACTAGACGTTCTCATAAAACTGAATGAAAAGATCAGGGCCACTAGCCTGCTGACCAACACAAATGTTATCCGGAGTTGCGCAATTGTTAGAGCCTTCTCCCTTCTAAAAGTTGAACACCTAATTAAATCATGAAATCACCCTGTTTCACATTTATCATTTCTGTACTTTATACCTGTACATATGTTTAGAGTTTTATCGCCTTTGGATGTGTAAGGTATTTTCAACATGTTGTACCAGATTCTTTTTCGGTTGCATTATTTTCCTCTTTCCCTCTTGTAGTTAAATAATCCCGCGATACGTATAGTACAAAATTCAGCTTTTTAAATAATAGTTAATAGATGCCAGGGGTGAAATAAAGACAATGTTGACAGAACTGGAGCTTTTCACTTCGAAATGAATCAATGCTCCGCAATGTTTACGAGCACCCCAGAGTTCAGCGCGGAACTCTGGGTTAGGCTTTAGTTGGCCTTCATGTTGAGTCGTGGTGTGCGAGAGAGTGGTCATTGAATGGTTTCAAACAACCGGGAGTTTTATCAATACATTATTATTTTCAAAAAAGTTATCACAGTTATTCATTCATCAGTGTAGGTTTGTGAAGGAACATGGTGTCATTGAAGCGGGAGAGGAATCCGGAGCTGGAAGATGGGGAGGATGAGGGTAAGCATATTGAATAAACTACAAGAGGTATACGGAAAGCTGCTTTACGGCTGTAGATTTTTCATATGCATTTCTATATCTAAAACAGAAGAGCTTTTCATACTTTGCAGTTTCTATCAAATAAAATACTCGGAAGCGTAGGCTGGAAAATCGGCTGTGGAAATGAGGGGAACGATGTTGTAAAGTTTTACAAAATCCCACTTTCCCGACGTTTCGCTGAGGGCTAAAGCCGTGGTGTAGTCTGTTGCAGAGAAACAGACGTTTTGAATTCATTGTCAACTGATACACTTTTCTAGACCGTCTCTGTTTTGTCTTGCTTTTGAGCAGTTAGCTTATGCATGAGCAATTTGGACAACAATCAGACGACTTTATTCTGCTTGTTGGTACTCCATTTTAATACCGGTAAACATTAGTGTAGCTGATAACACTGTATTCACTGTTTCAACCAGTCCCAGCCAAAGCCGGACGCTCACAGGATGTTGCTGAAGATCTCAGGAGTCGACATTGCCCGTATTTGGACACTATCAACAGGTGAGTTAAGAGAAATGCCGACAACAGCTGATCGAACTGTTCATTGGTTTGCGTTATTAATTTGTTTTCAGAGGCATGCGTGGAGGAAATGGTCTGCAGTTTTTGTCAGGACTCACTTTTCCTAAACCTTGGGGGTCGCTGAATGGTTGGAACAACTTTTTCCTCCACTGAAGGCCGTTCAGGCTGTGCGAATCTGTAAATGGGTAGGAGCGGTTAGAGTTCAGAACTCGTAAATGCAGAAAAGGTTAAAATTCCAGATGGGGCACTGCAGTTGAGCAAGATACTTCACCCGAGTTTCTCTAGTAAAATACCCAGCTGGGTAAATGGCTGCAGAGACATGTCACTTTGGATAAAACTCCAACCAGATAAATTTAGTTTTTTTTTTTACACATGAGATCATAGTGATTATCATTAGAGCTGAATACACCACAATACAGAAAAGTTATTGCTGATCTGAAATCAGTCCAGAGAAGTACATAAAATGGGTATCTTACACTGTTCATTAAAAGAACTGAACTTTTTTGTCTTGAACGGAGAAGACTACGAGGAGCCTGATTCAAGTGTTTAAAATCCTCAAAGCCATTCTGAAGAATCAATAGACACATTCCTAATGCAAGAAATTGTATGTGGCTAATAAAGTGATATTATAGTGCAACATAAAACAGAGGATACAAGTGGAAAGTACAGGGAAGTGCAAATAAAATTGAGAGGTACCATGTTCATCTGGGTCACTTCTGATTCGACGTATGTCCAGCTTTCTGATGTGAGCGACTCTGCTATTTGAGTTGTTGATGCGGCATTCAACCCCATAGCCTCTGCAGTTTGTTCCAGATAGAAGCAGATATTAATGCCGCATTAGTCATTACACATTTTAATGTTGGGACTTTTTATCGTCTTTTGGAAGATGCCGCAGGAGGCAAGCAAAGGAAAGGAGCAGGCACAGTGCTTCCGAAGAGAAAGATAAAGAATGTGGCAGAAATGCTGTTGTAAAGCTTGGTAGAGAATGACAACATACTCTTTCTTGATTTTTTCCTCCTAGGAGTGTGTTGGACTTCGATTTTGAAAAGCTGTGCTCCATTTCCCTCTCTCACATTAACGTCTACGCCTGCCTCATTTGTGGGAAATATTTCCAAGGTGAGTGCAGAGGATCTTGTGTGCCTTTCACATCTCCATTCTCCGGATGGGTTTCCTCCCCACAGCCCAAAGACGTGTTCTCCAGATGAACTGACCTCTCTAACTCATTTCCTATGCGCATGCATGAGTGGAAGTGTGTGTGGGCCCCTCTGTGGACTGGTGATCCTCACAGGATATGCCAGGCTTTGCCTCCTGTGTCTGCCCGGTTGGGCTCTGGTTCACTGCAATCTTCCTCAGGGTGAAGTACTTACTGAAAATGGAAGGATACAGTATAATAACACCATTTTCAAGTCAGTGCCATAAATGACCTCTTAGAACCAATCCTTCTGACTCAGTAGTTTTTGCCCGTTTGGGTGGAGATTTGACTATACGTTTAAGCAACAGTTAGATCTGACAGAATCAATCCTGGTTTCACTGGTAAGAGAGAGTGGTCCGCCTTGATTTTAGGAAGTATTCAAGCTTTGCGGTGACTTAGCTAGCTGACCCCTGAGCCTGTTGGACACCTCTGCGCGTGTGAAGTGTTCTTGCTGGACAATGATCCTGTGCTTTGGCTGCGCTGTGCAGGTCGTGGACTGAAGTCCCATGCCTACACCCACAGCGTGCAGTTCACCCATCATGTCTTCCTCAACCTGCACACCCTCAAGTTCTACTGCCTGCCGGACAACTATGAGATCATCGACTCGTCCCTGGAGGATATCACGGTGAGGAGTGGGAACTCGCAACCCCTCTTTTACTTTGATTTACTGTTCGATTACAAGTTGTCTTCACTTTTGAGAACATAATGTGGTGGTAGATCAGTCAAAAAAAACAACAAATAGTATTTTTTTACTGTATACGTGATTATTGTGTAATTTTGTACCCTGCAATGGAATGGTGTCCTGTCCAGGGTGTATCCCCCCCTTGTGCTCTTTGCTTGCTGGGATAGGCTCCAGCTCCCCTTCGACCCTGTATTGGATGAAGTAGTTAGAAAATGGATACATGTGACAATATGATCAAATGGATACAATTTTGATCATGTTTAGGAATGTGCAGGAAGGCTGATGTAGGCAGGACGTATCCTTGCTGCCTTCTTTATTCATTACTGTTTGCCTGGCCAGCAGTGAAGAGTAGTTGTTAAGCTTCTAAACTTGTATAATGTCTACAGGTGTCTAAAATAAAAACTATATGTTTAATGATGACTAGCAATTAACATCATCTCCTCTTCAGAACAGAAAATGTATTAACATGAAAAAGAATCTGGATCGCTCTGCGGTACATTGCAACAGAGACCACCAGTGTTGACCCTCTCCGTGTTAAGCAGTCCTGCACGTTATTCTTGTGTTTCCAGTACGTCCTGAAGCCCACTTTCACCAAGCAGCACATCGCAAACCTGGACAAGCAAGGCAAGCTGTACCGTGCCTACGACGGCACCACGTACCTGCCAGGCATCGTGGGGCTCAACAACATCAAGGCCAACGACTATGCCAATGTGGTCCTGCAGGTGAGCCTCGCTTAGGAAGGCAGGGAAACATCTGCTAATATTTCTAACATGCATGTTGCTGTGCATGGCTTCTTCCCTGTTATTCTGTAAGCAGCTGCTTACAGGTTATTTTTCTTTCTCTACGCCTGATACAAGCTGGATTGATCAGTCTCCACTTGGAGGGTTCCCTCCTTGCCTTTTTAAGCCATTTGTTTATTTATTTAATTTAGCTATTTGAATGTATTTAATTTATAGAAAAAAATGCACAAAAGAACTGGTAGCTTCTGTAAGGTGCATCTGTAAATCTGGAATCGGGTGTAAAAACGTGGGCAGTTTGGAATTCTGGAATGGGGAATAAACATGTTTTGCTCAGATCTTAGAATGTAAAAGTGGTTACAAACAAAAGGAGGTCATTTAGGCCATCTAACTCATTTGGTAGAGCCACAGGATGTGTTTATATGTATCTTCACTACAACATGAAAGTACCAGTGAGACGTTTCTAACTGGTCATCTTTGCATTTTCTCCTTTAATGAGATGAAGCAAAATGTCTGAAGATGTGAATGAGACATATCTGTGTTCTGCACCAGGTGTTTTGGCAGTGCTTTTAACTGCTGGACAGGAGTGAGTGCTCAGTGATGGTGCAACCAGGCTCTGAGTCAGTTGGTATGGTTGCATAATTAGAAGGTCCTCATGGTCCCTGTGTTGTGTTGCAATGCTTCTGCAGGCTCTGTCCAACGTGCCCCCACTGAGGAACTACTTTTTAGAGGAGGAGAACTACAAGTCCATCAAGAGGCCCCCTGGGGATATCATGTTCCTGTTGGTGCAGAGATTTGGGGAGCTGATGAGGAAACTGTGGAACCCACGCAACTTCAAGGCTCATGTCTCTCCCCATGAGATGCTACAGGCTGTGGTGTTGTGCAGTAAGAAGAACTTCCAGATCACCAAACAGGGTAAAAACGTATTATAATACTTCTCGGCAAACATTGCTCCTGTCCATTAAGGTGTTGAGAGCTAAATTGAATGATTTTTGTTGTAAATCAAGGTAATAGGTTTACTTTGTAGAATCTAGAAGATCAATATCTGCTTCTGATTGTCTGTAAAATAGGTCAGATTAGAATGCATGGTCTTTGCCTAAATTACAGATTTACAACTGTGTTAAGCAACGACTGAGGTCTCTCCTTGGGGAGGGAACGCACAGTGCACAAGATGAGATCACCCTGGGCAGAACACCAGTCTGTCTCAGAACATGTACACAGAAATGCTCTGTGTAATAAAGCTAACATGTCTTTGAGAGGTGGGAGATGCAGGTTGAACACGGAAACTGTACATAAAAAGTACCCGAAGCTGAAATCGAGACCAGGTCCCAGGAGCTGAGAGCCATGAGGTGGCAGTGCAATCCTCCACACCACTCTGCTGACCAGGAGAGATGATCAAAGTGCTTTCCTAGGGCTGCTCCTATTCCCGGTGTAGGCATGTGACGCTGACGTGGGGTTGTGTGTTTTCTGTCTGCAGGAGATGCTGTGGATTTCCTGTCCTGGTTCCTGAACGCCCTGCATGGTGCTCTTGGTGGAACAAAGAAGAAGCCTTGTGAGTTGCACTGGCTCAGAACAGTCGTGCAGTGCACCAGGGAATAAACTGTGAAACAGGTTAAATCTGAACATCAGTCAGTGGTCTTCATTGTTGTAAAACAGGCAGTTTTTCAAACCTGACACCTTCTCCGTCTTTTAAGTGATTTAAAATGTCATGCATGTGGGTAATTCTACCCACACTAGCTATTAAAGTGTTGATTTTCCCGAATGTCTCCCAATTTACTCTGATGACTTTACCATTCATCACAGTTGAGCCTTGGAGCTAGTGTTTAGTATAATGATGATATGTTCAGTAGGGTTTCAACATTCCCTAGTGTTCTGTGCAGAGAACCATTGCGAATAGCCAAATTCTCATATATAAGAAAGTCCACTGCTCTACTGTTGCATAATGTACTACAGTATATAGTATGTGTGGTTAAAAGACACAAGTAACCCTCATTATTTAAATAACATTTAATCAACCAGAAGACACAACAGTGATCACAAACTTCTAATAATCATTTAAAACAACATGAATCCCTCCTCAGGCCAGCCTACACTTTCTCTCTGTGCCTCCATGATTAGCACGCCCCACTGTAATGAGATGGACAATAAGACTGTCAATGAGCCTGTAAAGTCATCTCCAGCCTGTCATTCCACACACTGCTGACGCAGAACCTGGAGTGTTTGTTGATATTGAGATGCTGTGGAGTGGGTGCTTGGGCAGGGAGCAGGGAGAGATTCACTCATGAGCTGATCTGTTCCGCCGCTTATTTTACAGTTGTAGTTAACAGCCTTCAGCTAAGTTTTATTCTGCTCTACTCTTCCAACACATGATTCGACCTGTCGACCTGACAGAATTGTAAATAAGTGAATTTGCGAATGTTAAACTTGCAGATGTCGAGATCCTACTGTACTGTTTTAGTTTTTAATATGGGCAATAAGTTTTATAAATGAAGAGTACTAAGTGCATTTTTTAAATCCCAATTGAATATGTTTTTACACCAAAGAACAAGGTGCTAGACATTGAACAGCAGCTGATGCCATTCTTCCTCATTGCAGCAATAATAACCCAGGCTTTCCAGGGCTCCATGCGCATCTTCTCCAAGAAACTGCCCCACCCTGACTTGGTGAGTACGACCCCCAGCCACAACATGCAGTGTGTTCCCGGTGGGCAAAATATTGACTCTGTTTGACCTGCCTGATAACTCCAAAATCAATAGAAGGGACTGCAGACATTTCCCTAGTTTTTTTATGTGTCCATGATTACAGTTGTAGTTCTACAGATTGATGCATTTGGGTATTTCTAAAGCTTTAAAACTTGTTAGTTTTAATGCTTGTTTTCCATACGCTGACTGTAAATCGATATTAAAAACACCATTGGTGGATCTGGGTAAATGATGATGAACTGTCCAAAAACGAGTGTTCTTTTTTTGTTCTCTCGCTCTGTCTCTCCCTCCCCCAGCCGGCGGAGGAGAAGGAGGCTCTGCTGGCCAACGAGGAGTACCAAGAGAAGATGTCCGAGTCCACCTTCCTGTACCTGACCCTCGACCTGCCCACTGCCCCTCTCTACAAGGATGAGAAGGAGCAGCTCATCATCCCCCAGGTCCCCCTCTTCAACATCCTGGGCAAGTTCAACGGCATCACTGAGAAGGTACGGCGCTGCTCTCCTGCGTGTCCTGGGCGATGGTCCCATAACTCCCAAAATCAGAGCGACAGTGAAATTGTGCTGACACCTCTTTCTAACAGCCTCCCCAATTTGCAAAATGTGTTTCATGACGTGTGAACTGCTAAACATGAGGAGCAAAGTGCTGCACTCTTTAGCAAGGCACGTGTTTTATGAAGGTCTATAACAAAAGATGTTAGTTTTTGTGGGGATTTTTGTAGGGTTTATGGATTTTGCCGCACACAAAACCAAAAAAGCTTCCATAGGCTTCAGCAGTGACCCGGTGATAAAGCAGTAAGAAGATGGATGAACAAAATCAAAAACCTTGTGTAAATTTGGAATATAAACCATACTATCCTTAAAATGAGTCTTGGTATTTACATTTGACCATACTAAGACCAGGGGGATGCAGGTGGGTAGCAGGTAGCCATCTCCCAAGCACATGCTCTCTGGGTATGATTGGCAGTTGCAAGTTATCCCTTTATCGGCGGGCCCATGATGCACTGGGGACCCATTCAGGGTGAAGCAGGTGTGTGGGCTCCTGTTCCTCACTGAGCCCTGTGCTTTTTACTGGGGCAGACTCTGGCTTTCTGATAACAGGTGAGTGTGTAATAGGGTTGAGATACTTACAGGTGCAGAGGCGGTGTAGCACAGTGAGTAAACTGTTGACCTCTCAACGGGCGGGTTGTGGGTTCAAGTCACTGCTGGAGACTCTTGCTGGTACTGCACACCAGGTGTGCCTGTCCACTCAGCTCTATAATTGCTTGGGGGTCATCCCCACAGTGGACCACCATCCCATCCTGGGTGAGGGGAGCGGGCATGTGCTCTCTAGTCCATTTAACTCTACAGAAATCAGGATGAGTTCTGTCCTGATGAGCTGCAGTTCACCTGGTACGGACATTACCTTTCTTTACTTACTGGAGCAAAGTGTGAAACTGCACTTGTGTGCTGTGCATCTAATATGTTCTTTGTTGTGGCTCAAGAGGCAGTCGGAATAGGTTTTGTCAGTCCAGCCCTGTGCAGTGGCTTCTTTCAGTGATGTCTATCTTCTCCCTTCTAGGAGTACAAGACCTACAAGGAGAACTTCCTGAAGAAGTTCCACTTGACCAAACTACCTCCGTATCTCATCTTCTGCATCAAGAGATTCACCAAAAACAACTTCTTTGTGGAAAAGAACCCCACCATCGTCAATTTCCCTATCACGTGAGTACCTGTCACCTCCGGCCGCTTGGGCACTGCACTTTCCACGGAGATAAGGTCGTTCGCAGTTGAACACCCTGTAGCCTGTTTCATTCCGGGCAGGGCAGAGATGAACTTAAACCTGGAGAGCATCTGAACATCATTACACCTGCGAGAGATAAATCATATGAACAGGGTATTGCATCATGTAGCCCCCCCCCCCATAAAAACCCCTCTTTTTATTGAAATAAAATCCTTTTTAAGAATTTTTTTTAAACAATTCAAAACATGAACATTTCCGTGACTGCATCAGTTTTGCAGTGTAGCGTAATGGTTATTTTGGAACTGCACGAAACTGAAATGTCTCTTGGGACCTTCTGAGAACTGTTGAGGGGCTGACTGGCCGGCGTGTGTTTGTTAGGAACGTGGACCTGCGGGAGTACCTGACCGAGGAAGCCCAGGTCACGGAGAAGCACACGACCTATGACCTGGTGGCCAACGTGGTGCATGATGGGAAGCCCAATGAGGGGGCGTACCGAATCCACGTGCTGCATCATGTGAGAGCTGCTCTGTCTTGTGAACCGCTCGCAGTGAGGCCTTCTCAGTCTCGAGCCGAGTGTATTTGGTTGCAGAGAGATGTGAAAGATTCTGTACTTCCATCATTCCCCATTGCAGTCCTTTCGTGTTGTCAAATGGAACAGAATACTTCTGAAATGTTGGTGGTAGGGTTAAAAGTTATTACTGAAAAATCATTTAGGAGTCATCATAATACCCCCCCCCCCCACCCCCCTCCAAAATGCAGAAGTGTGTACTGTCTCTCGAGATGATCTGTGCAATGGAAGTGCGGCAGGCAGGTTAGTAACAGCGTGCTGTGGTCTCTTTCACAGGGGACTGGGAAGTGGTACGAACTGCAGGATCTGCAGGTGACTGACATACTGCCCCAGATGATCACTCTTTCAGAGGCGTATATTCAGGTAAAACACCAGACTGGATATGTTTGTGTTAGAATAAAGCTTTTGTGTTTGGGTGTTTGTCTGTGGTTATGTATAAAGTAGTGCTCTGTGCTGTA
Organism: Atractosteus spatula; assembly: GCF_055471065.1. Taxonomy (NCBI): domain Eukaryota; kingdom Metazoa; phylum Chordata; class Actinopteri; order Semionotiformes; family Lepisosteidae; genus Atractosteus; species Atractosteus spatula. The sequence goes on from NC_142707.1 coordinate 8,426,796, forward strand.
GAGACTGTGCTGGAGTGGGGGGGTGGCTTGTATCACATGTTGTGACCTGTCCCTTATTTTCCCTCCCCGACAGTATGTGCAGTATACTTGCTGTAATGCACATTTATCTTTTCTGCCAAATGCAATTTCTTGCAAACATGAAAATGTTCTTTTCAATATTCAGGTACACATTAAAACATCCAAGTATTTTTCCAGGGCAATATGACTGTTTATCAGTTCCCTGTTTAATTTAACTGTCTATCTCGCCCATGTATTTTTTATATAATTACAGTAACCTATCTTGTGCTTTTACTATGCCTAACACTCATTATTAAAATCAACCTTAACTGATTCTGAGCTTGTTCCACTGAGAAGCTCTAATTCATGTGCTGTGACCAGACGTCATTATAAAGTGTTGCGTTTGCAGATCTGGAAGAGACAAGAGAGCGAAGAGGAAAACAGCCACATGGGGGCGTGAGAGCAGTGCTGCTCAGGTCCACACAGGGAGCCGGGTCTCGGCAGAGCGAGGTCTTTTAGTTTTGTTTTAATCTCATCTATACAAACGATACATTTCTCCACTGCTGGCTTTATAAAACCACACACATGGGTGCTCACAACAGTGGACTGTGAAAGTCACCTAGAGCAATTGTTTTTCCATTTGTTTTTCTCTCTAAAAAATCTTCTTTTACGGTTCTTAAAATTTGTTGCGTCATCTCCACCGCCAGTCTGACAGTTGCCAACCGTGTCAGGTGCCCTTTTGTATTTTGTCTTGTCATTATATTTAATAAGGAGAACTCCCCAAAATCTGTAAATAAATTTTGGTAAAAAAAGATGTTTGAATGCCATTTTGTTCTGGGGTATTGATCTAAAGGGGTATTTCACCTTTGACCTTTGCATTGAAGAGAAACTGTCCAGTGGTCATTCTGGTGCTAAAAAAGTTCTAGTGTGTTATGTAGTGTTTACTCAGATTTGTTTTTTTTATGTTAAACTGTGATTTATTGTTTTTTTTATAAATATCAGTCCATGTGTAAGCCCTGGTTTTGAGCGAGCAGTGGGCTTTCCATTCTGGGTCTTGTTCATCTTGAAAAAATGATGGGATCTGTTTGTGTAGATAGAGTGCAGGACTGATGGACTCACAGGTTCACAGACAGTCCAGTCCCCCCGGGAGTCAGGAATACTATAGCCATGACTGGACACTTGGGGTCACTTCGCTGTTACAGGGTTCCCTTCCACTTCAGATAAGGGTTCTCCCCACAGAGGACCTTTTTAGATTTCCATCTCGCGGAGAGTTGAGTGATGGTTTTCAAGCTGGGCGGATCCTGACGCTGGGATCTGCGGCTGAGCTTGCGTGTCCTGACGACAGCCTGTGACATCAGAATGAGATGGCACTTCACTTGGATAACTCCGACGACATGCCCAGGAGGCTAGGAATCCTACCTTGGGCTTGGAAGAGACGGCTCATGATGGCTCATGACGTTTAAAAACATGATTGCCTGGACCAGGACAACCATCAGGCCTTATTGGTGTTTTCTTCTCCTCTGTGCCCACATGGTCTTGTTGCTATAAATTTACTATAAAAAAATCTTGCAAAGGGCAGCACAGCAGATAACAAATTTGAGTTTGGATTAAAAAAGCTTTGTAAACTGCATGTAGAAGAATAAAGATGTTATGTGTATTTTAGGGTTTATTGTAATTGATTAGTTTTACCAGGTTTCCAGGATCATTGTCAGGTCTGTCGATAACTGGTTTTGTTTAAGAGTTTGACATCCTCAAACCTGATTGTGCCAATCAGGATTATAATCAGGCACGAGCATCTCCACTTATTTTTGCTTGTTTCTTTGAAAAGATTTAGAGAAATACCTGGATTCATGTTCTGCCCTCTGTGGTGAAAGAGGAATGTTCTGTTATTAGTGTCACTGTTGATTTTGGTAAGGGGAGTAAAAGCTGTATTGTAAGAAGTGATTTTACCATGAAAAATCATATTTTTAAAAATGTCAACACGTTTGAAGTTGACTGCCTTTCAAAGTGCTGCTCAGGTTCATGCTAAAATAAATTTTAAAAACAAGTTTGATTTTATTCAACATAAAACATGTTCCAAACTTATTTTTTCTGTGGGTGCTTAAGTATTTCATTGTGCTTGGAGGATATATTTAAAAGTTCCCTTTAGTACATTGAGGCGGGTGGGTCATGCAATTTGAACTCCACACAGAAACACCAAGCTTCTCTTTTTCTTTGCTGCTTTCTTCATTAGACACTTACGTGTTATATATACTGGAAGGTAGAGTTCATTTGAATACTCTACCACAGCAGATTAGAGCTGGTCGGTGAATGTAAATGCACCACTGCCAAATATAGGCTTCAGTTATTTTCCTGAATACAGAAACAACATGACAATATGTCTGGTTTTCCAGTGGATGAGCACGTATACATCAATTGCAGAACACCGATGCATGCCACAAATTATTTTTAATTGAGCACAAAGAAATAGATCAAATAAACATGAGTTGGCTGCACTTGATTTGAAACCCCGTTTCCCTTTTCCATTAGAATTCTTTACCTTAAAAGAATAAAATCAAAATTAATTTATAACTGGCACATAATTAAAGCTAGTACATTTTGACATAGAGCAGTACTATTTTAAAGCATTGCAACTAACTAGCCATCTTAGAAAATATTTTTCTGCCCACATTAAGGTTAAAGGAGTGACTTTGAGCATCTTCCTGGTGAGAGGCATGAGGATTTAGAAACTGTGGCAGACTGTAGGATATTGTGATAATTGTCCAGATCTTCAGGATAAGTTAAAGCAACCAAACACTTCTCTCCTCTGCTATGCTGGAGGGTGCAGTTTCTCCTGTTAGCTTTAGGAGGTCCTGGGAAGGATTATACAAAGTCCCAAAGCAAAAAGGGATTTTTTTTCCTAAAGGGACCATCAGTTGCTGTTATCTAAAAAGTGAAGGACTCATGGTGAGACTGGGTCCCGGGCCTGGACTGTACCCAGGCTCTCGCAGGGGGCACTGTGCAGCTGGCTGAGGGCTGGGAGGGGTCGGGTAGGGTTCTCTGGGCTGTGACCGCCTGCAGTCAGCGCTGCGTCTCCCTGGGTCAAATGACGCTTTGTGGTGGGCTTGTTGGGGGAAGTACCTCTAAGCTTCATCTCTTGATTGAGTACTAAGGTCCTACTCAATCAGAGTCCTTTCCAAAGTGGGTGGGTGTACAATTAAGACAAAAGAACCATATATCTGTAACCTCCAAACCAACCCCATACAGAATCAGACAGACCCTGTGGATCAGATCCCTGCAGACACAGTTCACTATTCTCAGGAGTGGAAATAGGAACTCTACTCATCTGCATTACACTGCAGTTTATCATGAGTAGATCCCTGTATTGTACCATGATATTTTAATGCCTAGCTGAGCCTACCTGAGGGATATGGAACCTGGCTGTCAACAAAGGTTGATTAAAGCACAGTGGTTCATGCCAGGTGCAGTTTGCGTGCTGTAGTGTCCCTCTTCCGCTCTGTCCTACACCGGTTTTTGGTGGGGAGGGGCTTCTATTAGGCATATGTATAAAGTACAAGACTTTAAGGTTAATTAGCTGTAACAGTGGGCTACAAATCTGGAAAGGACTCTGAGTGAGTTTGGTTTAAAGTCTTTGCATCTTTGCATTGTGCATTTGTGGGACTATCTGTCTGGCAGAGAATAGCACTAAAACACCTTCATACAAACAAGATATGAAATAGGGTAATAAAGGGTCTTTCCAGTTTGTTTTCACATTCTGAAGACAATTCCAGATGAAAAGATCTATTACTAGTTGAAGTGTCTTAAAGATCTGAAGCTCTGTTTTCGACAGTAGATACAGTAGACTGGGAGTGTAACTGGTCTGCACAGTTAGAATTGCATTGCTTTATTGTATACTGCTATCCTTTACAAAATGCACTGTACTTTCATTATTGTATAAATCTGAAGGTTTAAGGCCAGGAAATAGGGACTGTAAATTCCTGCTTTAAAGAATAACAAAGTTATTCTTAATCTGGACATTTTCAGTAATTCACATTTATACTGAAACTCTTATTGGAGGCCAAAACATATATTGGGTCTGGTTTTACATAGTGTGTCCATCTTATTTTACTTTTCATTCTAAATTTTGCTGTCAGTGGAGAACTAATGATTATTTTTAAATCCTCTCAGTATTTATTTGACAAAAAAAAACATCTTGATTAAGTAGGAGCTAGGATTAATTAGATACAGGCAACGGTGATTTCCTCGAACTGGCAATCTGATAGGCCACACTAAAATCCTAAAAGCATTCTATAATGTCACAGATCCATTGGCAAGACACGTTTTGATTTGGTCATCGCTTGTTGCTGTGACGCTTGGCCACAGTGACAGCTGAGGCCAGAACAGGCGGAAGCTGATTGAAGCCAGGGATCGCCCAAAACCTGCTGGTGCCATCCTGGCGCTGCCAACTCTCCTGGCACTGCCACTGTGAAGGGGCGAGATGTCTAGATCCACACATGAGCCTTGCAGTGGTCCACAGCCTGAAACACAAATCCAGAAGACTGTTGCACACGGCAAAGGGCTTTCGGAGCAGATAAAAAAAATGCATGAAATCCTAAAGTCCTAATTCTCCCGTGGAGGAAGCACTACTCACATTGCAGGCCAAGGCTCTCTGCATGTCGGCGCACCAGTAGGACGGTCCCCGGGCACAAGGCTGGTCTCCCAGCAGGGGGGTGGGCTCTGCCTTGGCGCAGGCCTGGACTTCCTGTGTTTGTGAACATGTGACACGCTGTGTGCTTACGGGATGGTAGGCCCATTGAAACACAAACTCACCACTTTCTCTGCACTTTCTCACTAGGAATAAACTAACACTGCTGATGGCATTTTTACTTCCTGAATTTGTAGCAGGTAGACATATATTTCATTCTTAAATTTAAACAGCTGTTCTTATCAACTGCCAGCTACAAATACAGTAAGTGAAGCAGACTGGGAGAACAACAGACTCTGTTTCCTTCCTTGCGTTCAGTGCTGGAAGACAGGCCAACAGGTTTACATGTTGTCCTGATTGGGCTGAGGAGACGTGCGAGATGTTGCAGTTTCTCTGTGAACTGACCACTCACCTGGCACATGGTGTGAGTGTCCCATGGCTTGGTCAGGACTTTCTGCAGCTTGGGTTTGTAGGCCTCAGTGAAGTTCTTGCACTGCAATGAGCAAACACACCACATATGTTATCTCCCTGTCCTAGGGCAGCACTGGAGAATTAAAAGAGGTACTTTCATTTTTTGTGATTTCTTTACTTGTGTTTGAGGTCTCAGTTTCAGCAATACACTTTCACAAATTGGCAGACTCAAAGGACTTGTTTTATTTGTTAATAAACTGTTTATGAAATGTACTTTCAGCAGGCATTAAATGAGCACTCTGCATTTTCATGTGCAAGCTGTAATGGATATGGGATTACGATTAAGTTCAGGACGTGCTTCTAGTTATGGGAGAGCACTCCTCTATACTGTACATGAATGTCCTCGGCTGATTCACTTTACATCATTTGAAGCAGGCTTTATGCAGGGTTTAATCGTGGCTGTGGTGAGCATGCAGACTGACCGTGGGGATGGAGGAGGGATAGTAGCGGCATACGGTGTCCAAAACCAAAGCCGTCTGGTCTTCGGTGGCGTTGGAGCCCAACGTTAGCTGTGTCAAGGCAGTCACACCCAGACAGGCCTCACAGCTGGGCTCACTGGCGGCAGCTGCTTCAACCAAGAAAGGCATTGAGTCCAGATCTGTCTGCAGACTTTAATTCTACTTTACTTTATTGTCCCAGATGGGAAGTTTGCTTGGGAGGCAGGTAAAAGACACAACACATTGCACAGAATATTTAACACAACATGAACCCATTAACAAATAATAGACATGCAGTACATGTATGATGTTAAAGAAAATAAATATACAGTATATAAAGTAAAATATACAGTCAATCAACATGCCAAAGTAGCCACACAAGCCCTCCTAAGGAGTAATACAAAAATCCTTCGGTGTGACAACAGAAGAGTTGTAGTTTTTATTTCAGGTTAGATATATGCTATATTAAGGGCAAGCAGCTGGAGACCCGTGCAAAGCTGTCAAAAGCATTTTGTTTCAGGAAGCAACGAAAAAGTATATTTTGGACTGACAGTTAAGATCCCTCCCTGACCATAGGACGGGTCATGTTACGTACTGTATGCACAGTGCTGGTAAAAGCAGAGCAGGGAAGCCACCCTGAGTGAAAATGTGGACTCACCTAGCACAGCCGGGCTCTCTTCCCCAATGCAGAGGTAGACCAGGGAGCAGATGGTGTGCGGGGCCAGGTACGACAGCAGGAAATCTATCAGCTTGACGCCGTACATCTTCACAAACACGCTGCACTGCATGGAGAGCAGCATGGGCAGGTGAGAGCAGACTTTTCCCAGCAAGTCGGCGATCTGCTCCTGGAGGACGGGAGGCGCAGAGCAGAGGGGGCAATCAGACCGGGGGGTCATGTGACAAAGATGCTTTGAAAATCACGCAAGGATAAGGTTGTCTGGAAGCACACATCAGGATATTGGAGAGTATTAAATCACTTTCAAAATGCTGAATATCCCTTTGAGCAGGGTGAAATCGATCATTAAGGAGTGCAAGGTGTGTTGTATCCCCCCAGACAACCTAGATCCAGCTGTAAGTGTTGATCTAAATAGAGAAAAATGTTGAGTCAACCAGCTGCAAACAGCGCAGAATGTGAATCATTTGCAATCCTAGAGGAGCTTGTCACCAGTCTAACAGTGATGTAAGTGTGTGGGCTTGTCTGAAAAGACTGAGATTAAACCTAAGATGCCACCTACAGTTTTGTGTCACGTTTGTGAAATAAATGCACAGTCTGAAATCTGTAAACCGATTTGTCTTCAGAGCTACTGTCAAACCTGTCACCATTCACAGACCGTAAAAACACTTTGCATTTTATACGTTCTTAGAAGCTGGACATTCTTAGAAGCTTTGTAAGCGCCCTCACTCAAATGCATGTTTCTGTTTTGTTTACGAAACAGCACCTTAGGTAAGATCTATCCTACCTTAGTTCTCACCTTAGGCAGCACTTCCTCCACTTTCTTAATGAGAAGGACACAGATGGAACACAGAGGCGTAATCTGAACCTGGAAGACAGAGGGGGACAGGCAGCCATGGGGCCAGTCTACAGCACTCACTGTGGCAGTGGGGCATAGGCTAAGTTCCCTGGTGTTCTCTGGGGAGAAGGCCCAGTAGTCTGAACTCCCACAGCTATGTCAGTTGGGCTGGACATAACTGAACAGAAGAACAAGAGGGTGCTTGTATTTTAAGCATGAAAAATAAGGCAAGGGAGAGGGTTATGATTATAAAACCCTCTGAGGTCAGTTTGGAATGAAAATCTTTAGGGACACTTTTTTTAAAAGCGCGGCATTATGTATTCTTAATTTCATTGTTCATGCAATGCTTCAATTCAGCGATTCAGTGTTCACACACTTATCAAATTATATGTGCAGCATGCTCACTATCAGGCTGCTGCTCTGGCAGCAGATGTGGGGTCTCTAGGCTGCTGTTAGATGCAGAAATGCCACTACATGCTTTAAAAGCATCTGAAGATTTAAATATTAAAAAGCTAAGCACATAGTTGTAGCACACCATGGTGATGATGCAACATAATATACAGTATGTTTGGATCACCAGCACTTGTTGGTGGTTCTTCAATAGGCAGGTCTAGGGGGGTGCTCCCCAGACCACTCCCCCAGTTTGACCAGACCAGGCCCTGCAGCATGGCATTGGCCTCTGGGCTCTCACCTGGGGGTTTGTGCCCTTTGGCATTGGACTGTGGCGCAGTTCATCCACCTTGACGTGACTGAACAGAGACTCCAGTTTTCCTGTGGTTGATTGGCCCTTGCAAATTCCCAGCATCAAACACACATTTCCAGGGTTCTGGCAAACAGGACAAAAGGAGAGAGTGACAACAGCTTTGTGAAAGAGACAAAAATGGTATAAATTCCAAATCTGATCTGAAGAAAGAACTGAAAACATTCCATATATTGTACATATTTTTGAATGATAAAAGATGTAATATCCAGGCAAGCAAAGATAACACCTGACACATACCACGCTATTGATCAGGAAGTTGATGATAAAGGGCAGTTTGACATCCACCTCTTCAATACACTCCTTCTGAGTTTCGGCTGTGGGCAGGTGCTTACAGAACCAATCTGCTGTTCTTTTCATCAGTTCCTGGAGAGAGGCCATGAAAGGCGGGGATAGAGAGGAAAGACAGGAAGGCAAATAAGATCTGAGCACCTTAGTGTCACACTTTACCCAGGAGGCAATGACCCAGCCAAGTTCTTAAACCCTGGCTTCTTTCAAGAAATGTCTGGATAGCTATGTGGGCTGAATGTTTGTAACTGTTCTTATGGTCTGAAAGGAGTTTTCTCCATCGCTCTGTACTTTTGGATGAGAAAAAGAGATCCTGCTCAAATAATTTTTAGTAGGTGCATCAGTCCCCATTCTCTTTCACTTTGGACGAAAACATCTGCTAATTAACTGTTTTCATTATTATTCAATGTAAATCTTATTATTGAATATTTATTTAATCTTATTGAATTATTATTCAATGGTGATACTGTGAGAAATAGAAAGTTATGACATTTCATTTATTGAGGGCTGGCTGAGCACTGTCTCCATCAGGGATCTCCAGCGCTGGTCCAAGAGAAACTCTTGTACATCACTCACATTTACCTGTCATCGAAAGATCAGCAACACTAATTTAATTCATCAGTAAAGTTTCAATGGAGGGAACACTGGTCCTTGAGAGCTGAAGGATATTCTGTTTTTCGTTTCTGAATGATCTCTAAATGGCTTAAATGAACACCTCATCTGTTTAATTTTAGTTTAATTTTAATTTTTGTTAAATTATTCCAGGCCTTTAGAAACTGACGATTTAAAAGATTACTGTAAGAGCTGCTGGACAGGGGCTGTACAGGACCAGGGTTGGAGACTCCTGTTCTATACATTAATAAAATAAACTGGACAGCAACTGTATGTGAAAGGTGAGAAAACTAATATATAAGAACACTTTTATATTGGAAACAGCTGCATCAACTTCACACTACTAATAATACAAAGGTGTATTCAGACAGATGTTTTAGTGGGCTTTACTGTTTGTATTACAGTTTCATAGCAACATGCTCAAAACTGCTAAAATCATGGCTTTATTACTCACAAAGCAATGCAGGGTAAGTGCCAGTTTTATCACAAAATCAAAGAAAGAAATGGCACAACAATGTTTAAATAAACTATACATTAGTTCAAAGGAACAAAAGCTGAAAATGTAGCAAGCAAGTCAAATATCTTCATTGCAAAAGACCACTACACAAACAGGCCCAGTGAAAGGAATGCAGGAAAGTATCGGTTTTATCACAAAACCCCAATATGGCTCAATGTTTAAATAAACTATACATTGGTACAAGAGAACAAAAGCTAGAAAAGTACATAAGATCATTGCAAAACCAAGCCTCACAAATCATGTTAAAACAAAAAAGTGATGTACAGTAGCTCCTTCAAAAAAATGCAGCAGGCAGTAACCTCTCTGTACAGGCGTTTCTAGCTGATAACATTTGGTAACCCTGGCATTTGCAGGCTTATGTAGAAACCAAAAAGACAATACAGTTTGGCCGTAGTTTTACAATCGATGCTGCCCTGCCCAGGTGTGCTCTCAGAGCCCGTTACACCATCTCCCGGGTCACTTACGTTCTGCGGTTAATTTTTCTTTAAAGATCAGAACGCGCATACAGGCGTGTACCTGCCAGAACACCGCCTTGCTAACTGAAGCGCATGAGCCTGAAATTCATCCCTGCGTTCTGCTGGGAGAGTGTAGCGGTTTCAGTCAGGCCAGAACAGACCCATAGGAGGAACCAAGCAGCTCCCTGGCCTGGAGTTAATCCCATGGGATTACATGGTTGGAGCCCAGTAAACTCTGGTACTCAGGTACAGCACATGGAATTTAGAGGTGTTTTTTTCACCTCAGGGGACCGGAGCGATTGGGGAGCATGGCTCCCAGTTCAAGGGTACAGGTGTCCATGGTGGGGGGTGGGGGTGGGGGGGACTGAGCCCCTAGATCTCTGCTCATTACTCTACACCTCACCACACAGCACCCCAGCAACCCCACTCCTGAGCAGCAGCACTGTGGAAGACACATCGCTGGTATAAAAAGGGGAAGGAAGAGGAAAGGAAGAAAGAAGATCAGCACAGGTGTCTATTACTGTTCCAGATCAGAACAGAAGTGAAACCCTGGGTCGGGCTGTGCATTCTGAGCACCAACGGAGAGACGGGTGAGGAGTAAATCTGAGACACCAAAGAGGGGTCCCAACTGCTTCAGCAATTAAAAAAAAAGAAGTTCTGCTTTTTCTTCAGCCCTGCGCCTGCGAGTCTCAGAGTCACTCATTTGGAAAAACACGCCATAGCTGAAGCCCAGCTGTTTGGCTTGGGTGTTGCTACTCTTCCACTACACACCAAAACAGGACTCTGACACAACAGACACTTTGTTTGCTCAGTTCTGCCTTAGTTACTTGATTGACCCTACACATTTCGATTTCGATATTACGGGTTAGCTGGGATGCACATTTTGAACAAAGTAGAGAACCTGAGGTTGGCACACTCCTCCAAACTACACCAGCGATTCCCCGACTAGTGTTTGCTCCTTGATGTGCCATGATCCATATCTGGACAAATCAACCGTTCCAAATGGTTCTTGTGGAAACTGTACATTTTGGAAAGCCCAATGACACTGATTTCATGAAAAACGTCAGTATTGTACTGAAAACCGCTGTTGTCATTGGTTTATCTAGAGATTCTCCCTCCTGTCCCTGGTCAACCACAGAGTTTTCTGTTTCCATGTCTTTAATCACTGAGAAGTGTGAGTTTCCAATACAACCTGCACGACACTGGCTGTCCGGGGCCAGGGATGAGGATCAATGCTTTTAACTAAAGGTAAGTAGCCCTTGTTGAAGAAAGTTTCATCTGTCTCAAAGTAAAGCAGACTAATCAGAAACTACAGGTAGGAAAGGGGATGAAATTACTGGATTGCCCAGGGATTTCCATGAGAGGAACAGTCACTGGCCAGGACTGTAACACACAATGCTGCTACATTCACAGTGAATGGGCAGAATGGAATGGGACAAGGATATTCTAATGTACACATGTGCACAAGCATGGCTCGTTCTGGGAATTAAGCTTCATGGTCAATCACCAACCTCAATGTCATCGTTAGACAGCATGTCCTGCAAGAGCTCGAAGATCTGGGTGCAGTCCTTACAGCTGTCACTCTCCTGCAGGAACCAGAGGAAACAAACCCCATCACCATGACATCAGGACTTTTTCTCCATTGCAAGAAAAAAAAACTCTACCTTTTCTCAGGAGATTTCCTTATTTTAGTATGAAAGGAAAAACCAACTTACTCATCTCTCTCCATACCTACAGTCTCTCCATGTTTCTTTTTCTATTACTTTCAGAGAAAACAGAGAAAATTTTACCCCAGAGCTAAAAGTGTAGAAAATTGGCCTCCCATTTGCAGTGTGAAGAAATCCCTAAAGGGTATATGATAGTTTATAAAGGCTCTGATTGGACACTTCCTCAGCCAAACAAAATTCCACATTCACTCACAAATAAACATGTAAGTCTCGTATCTTGCTGCATTATTGTTTTAAAAAAACAACTTATAAAAGTCCTCAAGAATCAAAAGACAAAAGCAGAAGTGGAAGAGTTGTCAGACAGCTGTGTTATGAAACCAGATGAAGTGATAGGGCTGGTGATGGGTTCGTTTTGAGCGTATTTCGGAAGGATGCTGTCAGTAAAATAAGAAGGCCATATTCTGAGAACAGCTCGGAGATTTATTTAAATTTCTGAAGTTCCTCTCTCAGCCTCCTAAACTTTGTAACAGTTCTGCATGATGTCACCAGCAAGGGATGGGCATAAAACATAACTGGCAATTGTAACACGATTTGTTTATTATTTTTTTTATTTAGAGAAAATTTGTGGATCATAACACGGTCAGAAAGATGTTCCTTTTGCTTTTTGTTTCTGAAGTTGCTGTAAGGTTCTTTTTAACTTTTTAAAGAAAATAAATGACGTGTCTTAATACAAAGAGTTGTGGGTGTAGGACACAATGTGTCAACCCATGTTGTAGACATTGATTTTTCAGAAAGGCTTTTTTCAAAATTAGTGTCTGTCTGCTTCATATTCTAATGGGCATGTTTCTTGTGCTGCACCTCTAACCTCTAGTGTTTCTTGTGTATTTTGCTATCCTTTTAATTTTTTTCCTACTGTAAAACTCTTTGAGATGATGATGATGACACTCTTAATGACTTGATAGGTCTTAATTGGTCGCTACTGTTTCCAGGTCTTTGCTCTTGAGGATTCTAAGTTACAGAACACACAAACTCTGGTGAACTGCACTGCTTCAAGACCAAGAGTGAATCACTGATTTATACGCATGCTTGACAATGTGGCTGGAATTCCATTTTAAAACTAAATTAAACATTGCAAATTCATGAGAAATGTAAGATCCTACTCTTGGTTGAAATTCCTTTGAGTGTGCACAGAGTTAAATAAACTCTTTTTTCTCATCAAGTCATCTTGAAAAAACATGTCACAAAATGGTATGTTTTGCCTTGAGAGCTTTATTCAGCTGCTGTACTCTTTCCTACAGTATCGTGTTGAGTATCGCGTTGTGCTCCCGACTCACCATCATGGTGTCTTTGTTCCAGACGGTCTCCATGCACTGCAGGAGGGCGCCACACTGCACAGCACTGCGGATGTCTTGGCACCAGAACTCCGGGCCCAGAGCACATCCAGATTTCTGGACAACTCCGGCCATAGCTGGGAAAACAGCACAGAAAAAACCAGCCTGATACATCCTTGAAAATAAAATTCCAGCCAGCTTTCAAGGCACAATCCAAACGTCTTTAAGGGATTTCTTTTTGGGGGGGTTTAAACACCAGGCATTGCTAAAATCCTGCATTAGCTTGGTGACATGATTCAATCATTACTGCTTTGTATTATAGAGTCAAAAGTGTTATACAGACATCCCATGATACAGTGGGGCTATAATAACAGTACAGTAGAATAGAAATGGGCACAGGAACTGTTGAGACGCCCACCAACCAACCAATCTGTTTGTAGTCAGACCACTGAATGTGCACGATCAGGGTGTGATCAAGGTGGTAGGTGGTCGATTTGAATGGTCGAGCAGGTAAGTCCTGGACCATTCAAATCAACCACACCACACCCTGGACATGCACATTCAATGTCCTGATTACAAACAGATCGGGAGACTCCAGCCAAGCTGTTCATAATTTATTAAATTAAGTGAATATTGTTGGTTAAGCTGTAACTACTTGACGGTGATCTTCTAAACTTACAGGAGACAATTAATCTTAGCCAGACTCTTAGTAACTTATAATAACTAAGGTTCCATGTTCACCAACACACCGAAAAATGACAAGGGCTTTACATTTCCATTCAGATATTACTGTAAGTCTAACTTTGAAATTAAGCATTAGAGCTTTGTAAAACCGAATACTGTTTTTACCCTTCGGAGGAACAATAAAATGAAAGAGGTGCTCAAACGACACGTTTATTGCAATGATGTGTGTTAATTGGTTATGTTGATGCAGCTTGTTTTCTGTAATTATTAATATGACAAAGCAACTCCTAAGATTGTATTAATGAATCGTATGCCAAACCTAAATGTAATGACTCAAAAAGTAACATTGATCAGGCGTCCATTCAGTCTGATCTATCAGCTTCACTGCGAACTATAATTCTACCCCAGCACTCACCTCCGCAAAGGGCTGTAACTTAAGATTTAATCGAAACTTTCATTTAGTGTTACTAACTATACACATTAATTCACATCGGTTTAAGGACAATTTTAAAATCCTGTCTGAAAGGATCCGGGTGAACAAGGTGTCATATGGGTACTGTATCTCTAGTTTTTCTTTTCTTTGTACTCAACTAACCTCCATAATAACATATAGATCTATGTATCAAGTTCAAGTTCACGTTTATTTGTCATTCCAGCCGTATACAAGTATACAGTGGAATGGAATATCGATCCTCCTGGTCCACGGCGCAAATACAGGCAGGACAGACAGGACACTGAAATAGACACTGTAGACAGGATACACATAGTGCCACGTGCAGATAGTGCAAATTACAAGATAAATACAAAATACAATATACACAACACACTGGGGGGATTTAAACCCTGTTTCTGGAATTGGGGTGGGTGCAAGTAGATTCCAGGGTGTTGAGGAGCCCGACAGCCTGCAGGAACATAAGAAAAAGCTACATTTCATTAGAAAACGCTACATAAATCCGTGCTTTTTCTAATGAAAATCTGCAGATGTGTGACATTTGTTAAAAGCGGAAGGATTCCTTGCTGAACTTCATTAAACTCCACGTGGAATCTACATTGAGGGTAATATGGCCACTCTTGTAATTGACATTTTAACAGGTGTGCTGTCTTCAGGCGCGTGCGTGCGAGATTCTGCCTGAAGTAACTGGAAATTGCGCTTTAGCAGAGAGATTCAGCTTTCCCCGAGTTTGATTTTGTTATTGAACGCGTTGTTTAACCCTTCCATCACGAGCACTGATGGTAAATTACCGCTCCCGAGAAAACTCGATTATGTATATTGGAATACAACAAAAACAAGGACAAGAGAGAGAATGTCCCACCACGTTGCAAAATAATAATTGTTCCTTAACTATTTTCCTCCTGAAGTTTGCTCACTCTACTCTAAACGCAGATGGGTTAACAAAACACGCAGGGAAAGCCTTTGTCAGAGGAAACAATTCAGTAGCGACAGCAGCCAAGGAGGTGACATTAAACGTTTTTTCTCTCTCAGATTTTTCTAACGAATGAAAACGTTAGAATTCTATGGCAGAGCCAGGGCGAGATCTAAAGGCAGTACTATGACATCGAGGCATTTCAAACGCTGGAGATGCTGCTTCTGTTGAATAGTTAATACATTTCCAATTTATCTTAGTATTCCTCTCACAAACCTCATCATTTTCTTTAATCTCGACAGAGAAGCGTTTGTACAAGAAGATGAAATGAGACACTAAATATAACCTGAGATAAGTGGGTTAAAATACTGAAAATGCAGAAGTGGCCGCGCATCTCCCGGTCAATAGGCGGTTCATCATTTTGTGCTGTGCTCTCTCCACAACACGGGTGGGTATTCTCAAGGAAATTCAAGCATCACACTGCTGGCCGCAGCACCATCGCTGCCATCACTGGTATCGACAGGAAAAGACTCAGCCAAGATCCCTCGACATACCGAACATGATGATTCACAAGCAAGTCGAGATCAGTCCGACTCACAATTGGATCTTTCATATCTGAAGACGACAATGTAAAATGCAGCGCTGAGCACTGAGACTGAATACATCCACACCTAGCCCACACCACGCTAAGACCCCGTGACACGAGAGAGACTCTGTCTGAGGCGCTGCTTGTCGCTTACCCGTTCCGAGAGATGCAAAAAAGAAGAACCGCACGAATTGAGCTCCAGCCATCCTCCGTCTGTCCGGCCGCAAGGGCGAGTTAGTGATGAGATTTCTCAGAGGGGGTCTAGCTGTATATATCCAGAACAGCAAGCTTATACAGAATAATGGGTTAGCCTATCGCACGAATATCCGATATGTGGGCGGAGTAGGGCCAAACAAGAGCCAATGAGAAATTACTACTGGGTTGTAGTTGTACGGTACTTTATTTGCGCGCAGCGCCGTATTGAAAAAAAAAACGTTGCTAAAGCTCTGGGCTGGCCGCCATCGTCTTCCCCAGTTCATAGGATAAACATTAATCGAACTTAAATGAGCTATATGTAGTAATCTAAGGTGAGGATATATTTTATCAAGTACACACGGACTCCGATTAACTACAAATCGGTCTTTTGATTACACTTCTCAAACGAAAACCATCAACACATTACCGCTGTCCATTTCTTCCCTTCCTGAGCCTTACCTGTCAACTGAATACATCATAGTATTTTCATAATTATCTGATTCCTACCTTGTTAAGTAGAAAACTCTTTCCGGGTTAAAAGGGTACTTTCAAAGATACATATCCCTTAGTCGTATTACAATTTTTGCACTATTTTCACCACTATTTAAATAAGATAACATTTATCACGGAATTATGTTTAATATATTTTCCTGTTTAACTGGAGTTCTCCCTGACCGGAGAACTGACTGATAAGGATTCATCAGCAGGAATTCACCAGCAGAGGTCGCCAATAGAAATCATCATAGTTTGGAACTGATATACCGTTAGAGCCTCAGGCGTTCGCAGACCACTGCAGGAGAGAGGATTCGATTATATTTCTACCTGAAGTTTAGTAACATGTTAAGAAGATAAAGATAAAGATCTGAGCTGAATCTACGTGCCAGTCAGAGGTTCCTGGGCATGATTCTGACGTGTGTCTGTGTGGAGTTTGCACGCGTTTGTGTGATTTTGCACTGGGATGCTGTGGTTTGCTTCCAAAGACACACACTGGCTAGATTTTTTAGGAGTTTAAACTAATAGATTATTAGTTTAAATTAAAAAATAAAAAAATGAAGATGAAAACAGAATTTAATGGCATAAAAGACGAGTACTGGATCCATAGCCCACAAGTCTATCGTGAAATATTTGTATTTTGTGTAGAAGACGGTCAGCAAGCATGGATTGTAACAGTTGAGAAATTATACAGTACACTGCTGTAACAGTAGAACCAGGACAACGAATAGGTCAGAATACAAAGAATGAAGAGCAGAGTTCAGAACAGAGAAGAAATATTTGTCCTTCCTAATGTACAGCATATCTGAACAATTCTTCTAATCTGTGCTAGTTGGTGCATTCAATAGTTATCTTAAATATACTCAAACTTTTCTATCTTGGCAGTGTCTAATATACATCCTCCTTAAGCTGTTGAACTTCACTGCTGCGGAAACATTCTGGTTTGAATCTCTGCATTCCCAAGGGGCGTTCTTGGGAATAGTCCGTATGGACTCAGAAGAGGTGGGCATTGTAGTGGCGCAGTTGTTAGCATTGTTTCCTCACAGCGCTGGGGACTTGGTGTCACAATCATAATCCCTCCTCTTAAGGGCGCTCCGGTTCTTTCCTATTTTTCTAATTACGTGCACCTGCCCCTCCTCGTTTAAACCGGGCGCTCTCGCTACTCCCGGCTCTGCATTGGACGACGGGCGCCCGGAGGCCCGCCTACCCCCAAGTCGCCCTGCGTCCGCGGCTGTGAGTTCTCTCTGTTACATACAACTTCCACACTACTAAAATTATTGGCAACTTCACAACTGTACGATTTACAGTTTGAGATTTGCTTAACAGTGCCACCGCGTGGAAAACTACTAAAACACGTTGTGCCAACTAGTGTGAAATATGTGTAAGTACAACTAATGGGCTGTTCATAGCTAACATCATAAGAATTGACAGGATTAACTGGATTCAACCACGAATAATGCAAGTTCTGATTTAATCAGGTGTGCTAGGCATGGGGAATAGTTTATCTTCCAAGGTTTCTGAAAAATAACAATTGGAGAAACAGTTAGATTTGCTTAAAGGTGTAGGACGAAGTTTACAAATGTTTTACCTGCCGTCTCATTTACATAAATAACATCCCAAAATGCAACATGTAAGAAACTTGTGAAAGCAAGTGATGGGATAGTTGACAGTGTTATAGAAAGTGAAATCGGGATCAGCAGCTGATTAGTATTATTGTGTAGTCTGTTATGGACACATTGCGCGAATGTGTTGTACTGTTGAGTGGGGAGCCGAAGAATTAACTGGCTTGAGTATTGTATTGGGGATTACCACAGTTTCTGAAAAGGCCTGGAATCGAAGCTCATCCTGGTAGCCAGAGCAACCATGAGAGACAGCCGTCGGTAAATGTCTGTCTTCCTCCACAGAATCTCCAGGCTCAATTTGTGTGAACATCCCATTATGAAAAACAGAATCCTCAGGCTAAACAGACTGTACTTGCGTACTTTATGACTGGGGTTTGTGATTGCTTTTGCTGGAACTAGTTGGATTTGCCATATATGGAGGTAAAGAAAAAGATTTAAAAAAAATAAGAAAGTTAGAAAAAAGCAGGGGGGCATTCAATTCCAGCAAACCAGCAAGACCTGTGTCAGACTGTGTGTGTAAGCCCACAACACAATGCTTAGGGTGAGGCTTGGGCACATTTCCTGTATGTACTGGGACGTTTGCATGCACAGCAAACCAAAGACAAAACCAGCAGCAGTTGGGCAGTCAGGAGAATCCCTATGAATGTCGAGCCCTTATTCCAGAGGAGGTGGGAGGAAAGCCACATGCACTGTCCACTCACGAAGGACTGCCGGAACTGAAGGCAGGATACTTTCAGGCTGTGAGGCAGGTGTGTAACTGTTGTCAATTTAGAAAAATGTATGTGATGTTAAGTGAATAAAGCATTTGATTTGTCAGGTTCTCTAAAAAGACAAGTCCAGCAGGGGGAGCTGGAGCACCAGGAAGAGTGACACTCCTCTTTAGCCTCTCTTGTGCTGTAGGCTGTGCAGCCATGATCACAGTGCAATATACCTGTCGAACTAAAGCAAGTAACACTGCTTCTTGGCACTTTCCTCCCACTGGGGAAAAATAATCACAGTTTCAGGTGAAGAAAATGTTCATCACTGAACCCTGGAGATTCTCCATCTGTATTGTACAGTACGCTACGACAGTAGAGAGATTTGCATAAAATAGGCTGATATCAGGTACTGTTCTCAACACAAGGTTTTCCTTAATGTGTAAATTCACATTACTGCTTATTTCTTTGACTTCTGTTTTTGAAACGCAAACAGCCAGGAATGTGTGTTCTGATCCTGAGGGGCTGGCGGCACTGGAGCCGCTGGAGTCCTGGAGCGCCACACGCCTGCTGGGTTCTGCTCTCTTTACACTCTCGGCGTAAACGCAACTGAGGAGCTTTTGAGAGATGGACATTTGAAGTTACTTCTGAAACCCCAGCAGTGAGAAGGCCACCTCCAAAGTGTTTTCTAGCTAAAAACAATGAAAGAATTCATATGAATTGGGCAGTTTGGTAAGATGGAATATTATTAGGCTAACTAAGAGTTCTACTATGCAACTGTGTTCTCAGTTGGAACGAAAGCCAACAGGCATGGGAGTGTCCCCAGGGTGTCTGGCACCCGAGCTGGATGGCCCCGCATTGTGGGGCTGCAGTGGTAGGGCCACAGTTTCAGGAGCCACAGTCTGCAGGAACATTGAAAACTATCCAATGTGTGGTACAGAACATCTGGCATGAGAAGAATGAATCAGAGGGCCTCTATTGCTAAGCATTTTAAGCATTGAGCTCCACCTAATCCAATGATATTCCTACGGCTAAGATTTCAAGAACCTCTTGTGAGTCAGGACCACTGCGCTACTCAACCTGTGGCCACTCCAACCCACCCTATCACATGATTCCACTGCATGCAGGTCCTACATTAATTAGCATTAAAGACCAACATTCGTGATACAGCAGTTTCTCATTTCTACATAGGACATGGGAATATAGAACTGATCGATTCAGGAACTGGTTGTGTAGGAGGTTTGCAGTGAGCTGCAAGCTGAGTAGTCCTGGTGTGATGGTGGAGTCTGAATGTTGAGGAGGCACAGGAAGGTGGTCAGAGGTGGACATCTGAAGGGCCACAGATGAGAGAGGAGCAACTGGCCCATTACATTCTCTGTAGTCCAATAGCCAGTATTGGTTGAACCGGGTATGCAATTCCCTTGAAGAGGAAAGGGCCAATTTAGAGCAGCCTACTGCTCCAGGTGGCCTGAAACCTTACAGGGAATAAGTGCTTTTCTGATGGGTGGATAGATGGGTGTCTGCGTGGTAGTTGTCACAGTTCAGCAAATATTGAGAAATGAGAAGGGGGACCATTATCTGTGAAGATGCATTTCAAGACCTTCTCAATACTAAAGAAGAAGTGAACAGACCACTACACCACACAGAAATATCCAATGATGATCTCAACTGAGCCACACAGTAAGTCAGGGGTTTTCAGTCTTTTTGACATGCACGCCCCCCCCCCCCCCCCCCGTTTGTCTAAGTTTGAACTTGCGTCCCCCCAACCAAAAACCCATCGAGAAAACAATGCGAACACCCGCGTCACACTCACTCACACATTATAATTTATATTGTGTACATGCATGCATTTCAGCGCCTTTCATTAATTTGCTTTAACAGTTTAACGTTCACCGCCGTTGTTAACTTTAGCAGTATGCCACCGGTCCATTTTTAAGTTTGTAATCGTGGTATAATGCGAAGTCTCAATTCTGCTGTAGAATTGTCTTCGCCAACGAGAATAGACGGCAGGTAGCCTGCTCAGCCAGGGACATGAGCCAGATTGCAACACCCCCCTCTTGTGGATAAATAATGAATTGCTATTAACGACTGAAACAACATGTTCGCTGCAGTTGTTTAATTCTTTCTCATTTTTTCATGCGTGTTTGCGCCTAAATGTCTCGTAATCGCCCCACAGGTTGAAAAGCTCTGCAGTAGGTGATGACATATCATGGTGAGACATTGTCTCTTAGTGGGATGATTTTTTTGATTTTTTTGATTTCCTGTCATCCTTACAGAGTGAAAGCATGGTGTTTATAAAGGGGACCAGTAGTATTCATTAAGAAGTTTACCAGCATTTGGATGGGGTCTGCAGCACGTATTAGGAACATGCCACGGATTTGACTAGATCTAACGTTTAGTCATGACACTTGCAGCAGCTATCTGTTGTGAAACCTACCCTGCAATGAGAAATGCATATTTTACTGTGTTCTGTCCTGAATCTGCTCTCTTGTCACTTCCTGGCAGATAACTACAGCCCCTATAACCTCTGCAGATCTTATAGGTAGTGCACTGTTTGCCATTGAAGAGCTTTACATACATTTTAAATAAATTTAAGAAATGTATGCATTGCTATCATATAGCATAATGATCATGCCTAGAAAAGTAAATGATGGGAGGTTTCCAAGGAAAACCAGGTTGCAGCAGAAAGCTGGGGAGGGGGAACAGCAGGGGGTGCTCCTCTCAGTGGACTAGACTTTCCATTTCTAACGCCTCAGTATGACCATAAGGAGCCCTGTGCTGCAGGACCACTAAAATGTGCATGGTACCTTTCAAAGGGCAAGTACGTTAACTCTAATCTGCTAAATTCAACCTCATGTTGTATAACCTGACCTCCTTTAATTGCTTCCCCTCTCTCTTAATTGGATTGGTGAAGCAACATTTCACGGTCTCATCTGATCTGCTGTGTAACGAGGCCACTGGCTCATAATGTCATGTATTACCCTAGGCAGGTGCTGGACGTACAGTATGTGGTAGATCAATGGTGTCCCCTCATATTCCATTCTATTATACTATCCACCCATCCATTTTCTAACTGCTTCTGCCCATACAAGGGTGCAGGGGAGCCAGAACCTATCCTGGCAAGCAATGGGCACAGTACAGCCTGAATGAGATGGCAATCTATCACAGAAAGCACACACACTCTCATAAAGCCAATTAACTGACCAGTATGTCTTGGGACTGTGTGGTGAAACTGGAACACCCGGCAGAAAATGACACGAACCTGGAGAGAACATGCAAAGTCCAAACAGATAGCATGCCAGGAATCAAACCCAGAGCCCTAATCCTGTGTGAAGCATTAATGGCAACCACTGGGCTGCACATATTCTATTCCATTTAATAACAAACTCAATATACTGTATAATCCATTATAAAGTCAACTTTCTGATTCTACTGGAAGATTAATTCAAAATCTCAGTCATATGAATAAATGCAAACTGACAGTGTTTGGACAGCTTCATCTCCATGCTCTAGAACATTATAAAAACTAACTAGGAGAGAGGAGGCTTTATTTCAGCCTGTCATTGGCCCAAAATGACATCAGAGGTTTTAATTGAAGGAGTTCTTCTCATGCATGTTCTTTCTCTGTAGGTCATTTTGGGAATCCATCAACTGCAACAGCAGTTGTTTCTGTTACAAGCCAATTTCCAAACACAGAAGCTGTAATAAACCTACGTGCATAAAGACACAAGTGAAGGGACTGAAGTGGAGTTATAGCTTTGGGATGGAAAATTCCTCTGTAAGAAGGAGATGTGAAACAATATAAAGAGTACCTGTTTTGCAGACTGTTCAAATATGTATTAATTTATAATAATGGGATCTTGGAATTAAATAGGTGCGTTCTTGGAGAACTTGTGCTTAACTGAGCAACTAAAAAATTGTGAATGCCTAAAGATGCTTTATATTTAGCTTTTGCAATCTCCAGGAAATTGTTCCTTTTTGTTTTTTATATAACTTAAAACTGGAACTAACTTATGGTGTTAGTTATGCTGTTTTTTTTAAAAAAACCACAATGCTGACAGGGCAAATTTCCACTTCACTTATTAACTACCTTGTAAGCCTTCAAAATAAGGAATGGCCTGTTAGAAATGAAGTACTGTAGATGTTACTGCATTCAAAAATGAAGAAACTGCACAATGTGTTCAAAAATTGTATTCCAATCAGTCTCCTCTCAAACTGGGTTAATATTTGGTCCATCTGAACTTGACTGCTTTTACAGTGATGGAACTTTGGAGGATGGTGACCACAAAATTACAGTTTGAATTTCTGCTTTTCAGTTATTGTAACATTAGTAGAAAACGTTAATTGCTAAATTCCTATTAGTCAACAGGAAATTGCCCCTTGCTGTTTATTATTTGTTCTGACTGCCAAAAAATCAAGAGGAATTCTGTGGATAGAGGCGTTGTAATCACGGCCGTTTCTCTTCTTTCTCAGCTCTAATAAGGTTTCCGACAGCTGGAGTCCAGGTGGATTAGTGTACATGAATATAGATTCCAAAGTAGAACCTGAGGGTTTACGTGAAGATTAATTTTTAACAAGCCTTTCATGACATTAATCTCTATAGATTGCGCAATGTGCAGCTCACGCGATATGTGGTTGGCGTGTTGACAATATCTTATTGTCTTGTATCCCTATGAATCCAACGGCGGGCAGCTTTTGCAACCACTGTCACAGAGATGGGCTTTAAAGCCAGACCTCAAGCTTTAAGTCCAGTCTAAATTAAAACAGGCCACCAAGCAGCTGAACACTCCGAGATGGCAGATCGTCCCCAGAGAAGATGACAAAGCTGGACTGAGTTGTGTACCTGAATTCGTGGCACAAAAGGAGCAGTATGGAAGACCATAGTCCCACTTGCTGTCAGGGAGCTGGAACTGTTTGTAACTTAATGTGAAGACAAGCATCAGAGTCCATTGCTGTTATGTTTACTTTATTGTTAATGTAATATTATTACTGCAGCCTATTAGCTTAACAGGTGCTATATTCATGGATAATGCAATAAATAAAATACAATAAATCAATAAGTAACAATATATGACCGTATAATTAAGAGTGCTTTTCAAGACAAACCAGCAGCTACAGTATATCACCCTGTAACTCACAACTGGCGGCCCACTGAAGCTCAGCAGGTATGAGCCTGGTCAGTACCTGGATGGGAGACCTCCTGCGAAAACGAAGGTTGCTGCTGGAAGAGGTGTTAGAGGGGCCCATAGGGGGTGCTCACCCTGCAGTCTGTGTGGGTCCTAATGCACCAGTTTAATGATGGGGGACACTATACCGTAAAAAGGCGCTGTCCTTTGAATAAGATGTAAAACCAACGTCTTGACCCTCTTTGGTCATTATAAAATCCCAGGGTGTTTCTCGAAAAGAGTAGTGTCCTAATCATGGCCTCCTGATTATCTTCATCTGTGAATTGGCTTCATCACTCTGTTTGCCTCCCCAGCTGATAGCTGGTGTGTGGGGAGGGTACTGGCGCACTGTGGCTGCTGTTACATCATCCAGGTGGGGGCTGCATGTTGGTGGTGGTGGTGGAGGGGAGTCCCCATTACCTGTAAAGCACTTTGAGTGGAGCGTCAAGAAAAGCACTATTTATGTAAGGAATTATTATAATAACGTGCTCAAAGCACTTCACAACAGCACACATGTAAATGCACATAATGGGAGTAAAAGTGGATTTAGCATTGAAAGTGATTTCACGGCAATAGTGGCAGAGCGAAGTGTGGAGCTTGGTGTTTAGCACAGAAAGAAAGCCTGAATCAGCAGATCTTAGATTAGGTGCTGGATTATAAAAAAATCTCAAGACATTGTGGAGCATCTCAATTTTGCAGGGATCCAGTCTGATTTACAGAGGATGAGAGTCCTGTGCTGCTGAAGGTTGCTCTTGGCAAACAAACCACAGAAAGTCTGGCATGCCGAGAGCTCTTCCTAACCTGAGACTCCAGTAAGTCAAGTGGTCAGGTACTGCACAGCTCTGACATGTGTAAACAGGACGTCCCACCACAGAGGGGCAAGGTTAGAGCAGGAAGGGATTTGAAGAGAGGGTGAGCACAAGACATGACCAATTTCTTACAACTTAATTGTCTAACTGTTACATCTAAAAAAACATGAAAATTGTTACAATCATAGTAGAATACAAATGGTTATTAAAGATAAAATAAGAAAATCTATCTACAAACATTCGTGTGGGTACTGCATTTTTCCTTTTTCACACACTTTAATAAGAATTTCACAATGTGCTTTTAAGACCTTACCAGGCCTTTCCTATTTCTATGAAGCACAGAAGCCTTTCTCGGCTCGGTATACAACACTTTGAAGAAAATGTTCAACAGAGGAGCCACTGGTCTGTCCAAATATTTTGTTAGGTACACAAGGACATTTTAGGTGCTTTTCCCCTCATGGTTAACCTGCCATTTCCTTTACAAATAGCTTAATAAGCAAAATAATTGATTAAACAAAATTGAATCATTAGTAAAAAGAGAAGAGCAAATTGAATGTTTGCACATTCAATGTTCCTGCAAAAGAACTTCGTACTGTGTGGGTCTTAACAGGGCTATGAAAATGGTATGTGAAAAGTAAATCAAATTTTTCTTAATCAAACTACAATCCCATTCTGGCAAATTGCCTCAGATTATGTTGTCTATAAATTACAGTATTCTTACAGTACATGCATGATGTAGGTCAGCTGCACCCTATTTTTGTGGGGGGCAGTAGGGGTTTTTAAGCAAGTCAGATCTGATGTTCCTGCTTGATTTCTCTTGCTGTGCTGTGTCTTGGATGACATCCTGCTTCATCTGTCACACCACTGTAAGCAAGGGGCAAGCACTGGGGGCTTGTTCCATGTGTTAAAAACAGCCCATCTCCCTTGGGAGCAGGCAGAGAGATCCGTCGAGAGGCAGGCGAAACAAGTGTTGAATAAAAGATCGCTGACACTGTTTACTGTGAGAGTGACGACCAGTAAGAATTTGCTCTTACTGGATCAACAGCTGTAAAGTAACACAACTGTCTTAAAACTCTTTACCTATACAGATCTCATCCAAAAACAGAAAACAAAGTGAACTTTGAAGCAGAGAGAACACATTTTAAATAGCTTTTCTCTAGAGAGGAACACTTGATCAATGTGAGTCTGCCTCGTGTTTCCTCAGATGTGTAAATTAGTGTGGTCTGTCTTGTGTGTGTGTTTTACATCATACTGTTTCTATTTATGTTCAGTCTTAGCAACTTTTCTATTTCTACCTCTTTTCTATTTTATATAGTTCTATTTCACCTCTTTAGTAAAATGTCAGTTTCTGAATATACTGTAGACTGTCAGAGTGAACCTGTTTGAGGAAACAAATTAGAATCACTCACTCCTGTGGATCCCATCAGAGAAGAACTAGGTCTTGAATTCTGTGTAACACTAATATGTGTCCCCTCTGCACTTCCTGGGAAACTGTGGGTGCTTTTCTTCTGTTTTGAATGCACATGCACTCCAGGGCCCACTATTCACATCCCCGCTAGCAAAAATGACAAACCCTGGGCTCAGTGCAGCAGTGTTCAGCAGGAGTCATTGGAGTCCAAGTAAAAACAACTTCACAAATTAGACTGTAAATAATAGTCCTCAGGAAGGGTTCTCCCTGAATAGTCAGATGTTGTTTGTCTTATGAGCAATGAGAGACTCCATGCAAGTTACACAAGTAAAATAATGCATTCCTGAAGAACTGTGCATCCCGAACACAGTTTGATTGTATCTTTATTTCTGGAATAGGTGGTAGATATGAATAAGCAGCAATCAAAGCAAAAAAACCTGGAAACACATGCAATGCAATGTGCCATTAGGGAGAAATCTGACACTGGTCATGAACTGTTCTTAAAGGCCATCAGAGTGAGCTGAGCAGCCATTCACCATGTGGAGCAATCTTTCTACGTGAGGTATGTAACACAGTATAAATTGCTGTGCATGAAGAGCTTCTTGTTTTTACGTGCAAGAGGTGACTGGTGGCAAAATAGCATTTGTTTGAAACAGCTGTGACACAGAAAGAACAACCTTTTCCAACTCATTTTAATACTTTCCCTTGTTGTGGGGAGTGGGGAAGAATAGTACCACAAGAAAGAACAATCATTGAAAATAGGCCAAGTGAGATAACCAGGCAAAAATCAAATTGTTTTACAGCTCTTTTGGGCAGTCTTTCTCTTTGACATGGCACTGTCAGCTTCTTGAAAGTGGAAAAGAAGAATAGTTTTATAAATTTATTGGGGAAAAAAGTAATATCAAGAATAACGTTTTTAAAAAGCACTTTGAGACTCTTCTGTGAGGGAATTTGAATCATTCACAAAAAAAAACAGCATGTCCCTGTTTTTTCATTGTAAAATGTAGTTGTTAATCTATTACTTTTACCTAGTTCCTTTAATTATTAGTTTTTCTTTAAAACTAGTTTTCTTTTTAATTTAGATTTGGATGCTCTTAGCGTTAATGCTCAATACTGTGGTACAAACCCAACTGGGTTTTTGTTCATCGGAGGATATTTTTTATGAAGATGGTGGTAACAGGTTTTTAAATCCCTGTTGTTTCAGATATACAGGAAATAAATTATTTGAGCACACAATCAGACAGGAACACACATCAGCTTGTGGAACAATGTCCTATTGTTTTGGTAGAACAACTGACTGACATGTACAGTGTTTCCTTAAAGCACAGTGTCCTGACAGAATAAACTAGGCAACAATAACCTACTATTTCACTGAAAGCGAGTTTCCACACACAGGAGCCAGTGTTTGGTTGTGTTGCCCTGTGTGCCGGATGTGGTGGGGTGTCAGTCAGTCCCTGTATAACACCTTGGTCCAGGTACTGCCTGGTGGGGAGCTGCCTGCTCTTCCACTGCTAAGGACGTGCTTTCCCTCGTTTCCTGTCTGGATCCTCACACGCGTGTGCTAAGGGGGCTCGTGTCTGCTTTCTGTGGAATGTGTGGCACAGGTTCAATGGCTTAATTCCTTTTCCATTCCACTGCTGTGTGGCGCAATGTACGTCGGCCGGAGAAGGCCATCGATGGGAGAGTGGCAGGGGGTTGTCCTGTGAAATAGTGAGGTTACTGGGCAGCAGTTAAATAACCAAACCAGATCTGTTTTTCCACCATATTAAATGCCTTATTGGTCCCAGCTGGCCACTGGCTGTGCTGCTTCAATTGCATCCTTAGCAGTCAATGCCACTGCCCTTAAACTGCTTTTGTCCATCCGTTTGACCGGTCAAGGGCTTGAGCAATGACTCACAGTTGCCTCATTTAAATGAGACTGCTTCATGGCCTCTGGTAAAGGTAAAATAATCATTAATGTTAACTGTGCTTGTCACTCAAACCGCCCTGTAGTTTCCACTGGCAAGTGAAGGGAGGAGCAGTTCTGGTATTTTCAGCGTTGTTCATCCTATTCCGGAAAATATGTCTCAGACCTGTTTTTTCATTACGTTTCTCTTCCTTTGATGGGTAACTGTTCTTTTATGGAAGCTCTATTTTTCAGTGATTATTAAAATAAAACAAAGATAAGGATGATTGCAGATGGGAAACGTCGCTAATCTAACAAAGTTCGAGATGATACTTCCTTGTGGGGTTGTCAGTTCAAGGTTTTGCCAACGAAGAGATAAAACAATAAAGATAAGCCAACCACAGAATGAAAGGGAAAGAATAAATGCAGTTACTTGTTTTTGGGGAAAAAAAGGAAAGTGAAATAGATTCACTAATTAAAAGAAATTATGTTATTGAATTATTTATTGAACCTTATTTAATAGTAATTATTTTATTAAGTCAATGATTGAAGCTGGTTTCCTGTCAGTGGATGAAATAGTTATAATGTGTATTTACAAAGAAGAGTTTAAATGGGACATTAAAGTTAAGAAAAGTGGGAAGCTATTTAAAACCAGAATTTGTCTGCAACGTTTGTCTGCAGACTGTGAATTGCCCAGGATGTAGAGAATAGAGAAAACAATAGGGCTGGCAAATCAATGAAGGAACTGTGAAGAGACCATACAGAAAAACCACTGTGTGAAAAGATTTATAAAGTCAAATGCAGCAACCAACAATGAGAACCAATATCTTATCACTTTGGGTATGAACATTTATTTCTCACACCCTGTGAAAGTCTAGGTATTATAAACATCTAGGTGCTGTAAAAGTCTAGGTGCTGTAAAAGTCTACAGTAGGTGCTGTAAGAGTCTAGATACTGCAAGAGTCTAGGTGTTATACAATTCTAGGTACTGTAAGAGTCTAGGTATTGTAATATGCAATAAATATACAAAACTTCAATATGTTTATTTTTACTCAATACATTAAAATAATTTTAGTATCTAAAATGTATTCTGAGTCCAGAGCACAAACCCCAGCTCTGTCAAGAGGGGAAATCTGAATGTATGCACTATGCACTGTGAAAGCATCTTCAATTTCTTCAGTTTGCAATGCATGGAGTCCACCAGACAACACTGAAATGTGCAATAACTGAAAGGAAGCTGAGCATCGAGTGTTCTGAAAATAAAATTCTTAGAAAAATACGTTGAAATGCACACAGCATTTCAACATTCTGGAATTGCAAACTTGAAGCTCCCTCCTGAACAGAGCCCAGGCTTTACTAAAAACATGCCTGTTTACACAAGACACTTCCTTCTTGGTTCATTTTAATATAGAAAAGTGCTATTTTTAGAAATTATTTAGAAATTTTAGATTCCATTGTGAGACATTGTTGCATTCGTATGTTCTGAGCCCATGAATAATGTATGATATAGGAAAAACATGAGAAATGTGCACAGATGTTCACATATTTTTCAGTATATGAAGGAGGCAGACACCTTTGTTTAATATTTTTATTAAAGATGTCAATAGTTCAAAGTCCCTTAATTCCTTTGACTTTCACTAATTCAGCTGTTTTTTTTTTTGTCTTCACGGTTTAATCCCCAAAATCAATAACAGTAGATAAAACTTTATTTAGGTACAGTTGATAACATATATGCACAGAGAGTGTTGTTCATAATAACTTCCCACAATTAACAGCAAGTTAGGCAACAAAAAGGTAAATGGTTCTGATAAAAGATTAGATTACTTTAATGAAATATACATTTTATTGCTTAACTTATTACTCATACATTGTAGTACTGCTTTCTTTCATTAAGTAAAGTGGGGAATGACTTTTAACACACATACTGTATGCAGAAAGAATAAGTATTTTCCAAAATATCTAATAAACCAGTTGTTTCTTCCACTGTTTTGTGTTTTGTTTTTACAGTAATTGTGTTATCGGTATGGAGCAGCTTCAACAAATTTATACCAAATTTAGACTTGTAAATCTGCCAAGTTTCACTGCAATCTTTTTGGAACTCAGCTCCAAGATTTCTGACCTGGTCTCATTCCAGCTCACATGTAACCCCTGTCATGAGCCCCCTGCACTGACAACCCACTGAATTTCACATGCACACATACTGTACAGAGGTTCATGTGCAGTAATGCTTAGGGCAGCATTATGCTTTCAAATCTTGCATGGGTACTGCAGTACTTTTGGAATCTGATTTTTCTTTTCTCTTGCTACAGCTCTGTCCTCAATCAGATTCATGTTTGAACTTAGTAGAATCCATTTAGCCATCATCTCCCACCTTGATCTCTATATACCTTCAGACAATACTCATGCGATTTGATTAGTTATGTTGCCCAAAGTGAATCAGATGAAATTCCTGAAATGGAAAACCATGCTATTGCAAATTTCTGTAAGTGCTTTGGCGATGTGTAATAGTTTGTTTATTAATTACTACCCTTATGCTCCACAGGAGGTCTCTGTTCTCCTGATCTTGTTTAAGGACACTTGTGGAACGGTTTGACAGCTGAACCACCCTGGACAAGCTCTGTTTGGTTGTTTGGTTGGTTGTTTAGTAGGTGGGTTGTTTAAATAATTGGAATCACTACTTGATTTTCCATTTCATACCATCCCAATTCAACAATTAACAATTGGTAATAATTGGATATTGGCTTATACACTTTGAGCAGAATCTGTACTAATGGGGGAATGATGCGTCTCCCACAGAAATTAAAAACCGCTGTTGACATGTCTGCCGTAAATTACAGTATTGGCAAAAAAATTGTGAACTGCCTGGGTGGGTCTATATTCTCATATTTTATACCTAAAATGTAATTATGTGTTTTCATGAAAGTCATAATAAAATATGAAGATAACCTAATTACATTTATAACTTTAAGACATAAGATATGTTTGAATCGTGAAATTAACAAACTGATCCAACGGTAAATATCAGTAAAGACTTCTGTATGACAGGACATACACCTTAAACAAAACCACTCTCTCCTGAGCCAGTCAGTAGAGTTCTTCACTCAGCTGCCCAGTTTCCAGTTCTACACAAAAACACGATATCTTTTCTTTGTGTTCTTGTCACGGCAGCGTGTGGGGTGTCCTTTGTTGGGACTGCATACTCTGGGTGAAATGTGAACTTTGGGGGAAACAGTCTGTGTCTGTCTCAGGGCAGTGGGTTTAATTGCATGTCCTCCTCCTGTACACAGCCGATTAAAACATGCAGGGCAATTTCTGGGCTGAAATGTATCTGACAAAGCTCCTGATTTTTCTGCTCAGTCCATTGTTATTAATAAAACAACAATTCAATAGTTGGCAAAGAATCTGTCTTGGAGATTCCTTCAGGGAATTAACACTGGAATGGAATTAACACTGTATACCCTGAGTATCATGATCACATCTGGTTACAAGAAAAAGAATGAAACAACCAGCGTCGCATCTCCCCCTAGAGGAGCTGTATTTGACTGCTAAGACACGGAATGTTTTCAGCAGCGCTGATGCAGTAGCATTGTCCGGACAGAAGACAGATCGTATCAGAGGAAATCAACAGACATAAGAGATAAGCAACTAACATGAGCAAGCTGAAGAAATGTTTACTGCACCAATGACTACAAAGACACAATGTTGTGTATTTGTGTTCTCTTTCGTTACTGCAGTTTCCTTATAGTATGGAGAGAAGCCTAAAATGAAATTAAATTGAACTTTTACACATGCGCAGTTATAATCTATGTTTTTCTTTGCTGCTTCTGGAGCCAGATCAAACACTACTATAAAATGGAATAACTTTAAAAAGCAATATATTCTTCCTCACTGACAATCTATAGTTATTTAATGGCCACCCTGAGTCTTGCTGGATTGATCTTTGAGTCATTTTGCTAATCAAACTGGAAAATAGGACTGGATGTATACAACTCCAAATGAATTTTTCAATTTTACAGCCATGCACAGAAATATCAGCCATGCCAAGGCTAATATTTCTGTGTGTTGCTTTTAGCTATGCAGAACATTAAGAGAAATAACAGCAGTCTAGCGATTTCACTGCCAAGGTTGTAACAGTGGATTGTAAAAACCAAGTGTCACTAGATTTAAGATAAGGATACAAAACATCAGTTCAAACTATCTGACATCACAGAATAAAATATTAACTACAGTTTGGGGTGGTATTTTTGTGCTAAAGAGAATGATTCAAGTAAGGAAGGAGGAAATATTTTTTTCATTAAGCAATGCACGTCTCTCTTAAAGGGGGCTGTTTATGTAGCAAGTCAATGTTTTCCTACACAGGGGGAGGGGCCACTAGACAGCAGAGATAAAATGATGCTCTTCAGGAAGTTCTGCAGAGAGGGTCTTCAGGAGTGCAGGTAAAGTATTCTTTCAGCTACATCTAACTGTATGTTATGACATGTTATCTGCTGAAGCTTAACGTGCATTTTATTTTACACCTGTGTGTTTGTCTAATATTGTGTTTTCCCCCCACACAGACAGGAAGACATCAACACAGTTTCAGCAATGTTTAGGCTTCCTTTTCAGAATGTATTTTGACAGCATATTTAGATTGGTGGGGGCACTGTTTTCTTGCAGCTGAGGATAAGAAAGTATTTAAAAAACTGTTTTTATGTGCATAGAAAGGGATTCAGAATTTGAATCTGAGGTTGTTAATTTTCGTTCAGGCTTCCTGATGATCAGGCTATGTGATTGGAGATCTTTGTGAACAAGATCTCTTGCGACATTAAACTCTGTTAGACTGTCACTCTTCGAAAGTAACATCCAGGTCAATAATCTTCAGCTCTGGAGAGTGGCCAGTACTTCACAGATGAAGGTGCATAGGCGTGTTGAATCAAAGGCGGGAAATCACATTAATCGTTATTAGCTAAACCGGCAATACTTTCAATTAAGTAAATGAGAGGTGAAGTGAAATATAAAACTGAAGATCATTTTAGCTTTCTGGGAAAACGGGTAGTGATTCCTGATTTTAGTATTCGTTAAAAAAAAAGGTTGAGTGCAAACTCTACTTCAATCAGTGACAAACCATCATTCTGCTTTTCCTACAGTGTTTGACTGACACTGTACAAGCTGCTGCATAGCGTTTATTCTCTCAGTGATTAGCGGTTTCATCACTAACCAGTAATTGTGGAGGAATAGTTCCTAACTAGTAAAGAAAGCTGTAAAAAATTAAGCCCACTCTGCAGGTGTATGACAGACGAGCGAGTCTCGATTGTGTCTCCTCGGCAGCGGATCTGTAA
The DNA here is from genome assembly GCF_055471065.1 of Atractosteus spatula. Classification (NCBI taxonomy): domain Eukaryota; kingdom Metazoa; phylum Chordata; class Actinopteri; order Semionotiformes; family Lepisosteidae; genus Atractosteus; species Atractosteus spatula. The sequence continues at coordinate 8,459,749 of NC_142707.1, forward strand.
CTGGCTCTGTAATAACAAATCTCCTCTCCTTGTCTTGTGTGTTATAGAAATGTTTTCCATTTCGTGTCTGCTTGTTCTGGCAGTTTGTCTGACTGGCGTCGAGAACTCTTCTACTGGTGAGTGAATCACGAAAACAGAAATCATCTTGCAAAAAACAACAACGACACTACGCAGGTTTTTAGCTTTGATTTCTTTACAAGGTTATAATATTTTGCTTTCTTCTTTTGTGATGATCTTCCCCAACTTGTTTCTGAAATAAACACAAAACTTTGGCTTTACTTTAAAACCCCTTGATACTTCATCTCATTTAATGATTAAGAAATTGTTTGCCTGTAACGAAACCAGAACGGCAAACGTAGAAAATATCAATCCCCCCCCCAAAAAAAAATACAAGCTGGTATCATCTTCTTTCAGAGTCGCGTCTTGATCGCGCTTTCATCAAGAGGGCTGTAGAAGATGCCATTCGCACCGTCGACGCCGCCTATAAGTATTCGCGAGAAGCGTAAGTGAAACGTAAACCGATCAATTTTCTTTCCTGAAGTAACAAATCCCATCCCAGCAAAAACTCCCACTCCCGCCAGAACCGGAACAGCTCCAAGCCTTAACGACAAAGGCGTTGGAAACTCCGTAGAACTGCAGCCCAGTACTGGATCTCCAGTCGCTGCCGGAGGAACAGAGAGTGGCCTTTGTTGTATAATGTCTCATAACACTGTTTTTGATGTAGATATTTTACTAATTATTATTGCTTTGGCAACGCTGTTATTCGTCGGCATTACCAACAGTGGTGCTTTTTTAAAAAAAAATGAGAATTTGAATTGAGATACACCAGGCGTTTTTTAAATTATTACGCCTAGAACTTAAAGCGTAAATTGAACCGCAATTTAGAATTGCCAGTGGCAGCGAACCCCAACTCGGCACTGAAAAATTCGCTTTTAATTAGAAGACGCAATGTAGGGGGATCCTTTTCTTAGAAAACGAGCTTTAGCTCCGCGACTGTCCGGATGTAACGGACGGCACATTCCTGAAAAGCCCTCCGAGACCGGCTTGAGAATCGACTCATAACAAAAAAGAAAAATTCTTACATGTCGAAATTATGTTTTACGGCTTCTAATGAAGCATGTAGTATATTGTGGCTGGCATATCAGTGGCTTACATCAAATCCAGTCATACAAAATAACCACATTTACCACTTAAAACGGTAAGGAATCGGCAACATCTGTCATTCTTCATTAACCAGTCTAGGTCATTCTAAAAATATGAATTAAGCCAGTATAACGACAACTGTAATGTGACATGGGAACCGTACCGCAGGGACGTGGCCAAGCTGCGGGAAAGCTTCTCGAAGCCCTCGGATCTCCTGGCGTTCCTCAAGCGCCCCTCCCGTGACACGCGCTCGGCGGTGCGCTCGGCCGAGTACATGGAAAACGCCTTGAGACTCATCCAGGAGAGAACCCACCATCTCCACAAGCGTGCTATCAACGCCACAGGTCAGCTCCAGCGACCGAGAGAGCACCGTTCTGGGTACACCAGAGAACAACGCCTCTTGCTCTTAAATGGCGCACATACAGTACGTCATGAATTCCTTGCGAACGGAGTAAGAAACAGATGTTACCGTAGCCTTACATGTCAAAGCGCCCTCTTAAATCAAATGTGTAATATAAAATATCTATTGTATTTTCCCTTCAATGACGTAGAGGGGATTTGCAGGGTTGTTTTTGTTTCTTTAATTAAAAAAATATATATTTTTTTAAAGAAGTAGACTCAAGGCTTTTGACTTGAGCTTTCCCAGACAAGTCTTTAACTTCACTGTGGCCTCACTGCTTGTCCTCACCTGCCTGTGTGCAGACCTGCTGTCGAAGGAAGACCTAGAGACGGTTGAAAGGCTGACTGGCTGCGCTGCCAGGGTCCAACCCCCATCCTGCTTTACCACCCCCGAGGTCAATGAGTACAGGACCATCACCAGCGTGTGCAACAACAGGTCAGCACTGGACAGCTCCCCCTGCCCAAGCTCGCGCCGCCCACGTCGCTGTGCCTTGAAGCCCTGCCAGCCTTTCCTGCAGAGGGGGCAGATAGCAGGCATTCACTCTGTGTGTGCAAACGATACATGAAACAGATCTCCCTTTGCACAGCTCTAAACAAACCAGCCCGACTTGTCAGACTTGTCGTGCTTCAATTTAAAAGCAATCATTTTCTTCAGAAAAGAATTGCTCCTTCTTTTTTGCCCATAACACTGTGCACTCACCCTCCTATTGAAAAGATAATTCAGTAAATATCCATTTTCTGACTGCTTATCCCAGCAAGCAACGGGTGCAAAGCAGAATACACTTTTGAACAGGACCCCAGTTCGTCGCAGGGCACACACAGACACACACTCACACCAGGGCCAACTTCCCAGGAGACAGTTAACCTACCGGTATGTCTTTGGACTGTGGGAGGAAATTGGAGCACCCAGAAGAGACCCCAGCAAACACAAGGGGAACATACAAACTCCACGCAGACAGCATCCCAGGAACTGATCCTGCACGTTATACTATTACAAAAAAATAATAAAAACATTGCACATCATTCTATTGCACATGTACAGTATAATACATAACAACATGTAACATTTATAACACATCACAAAAACATATTGCACTCAAGTGGGTTGTAAGAGTCAAAATTGTGTTTATCCTTGACATTTCTGTTGACAGCTTTAATGGATAGTGGAACAAAGGAATGTTTGTATCTGTTTGACTCACATTTGGGAACCCTAAAACGTTTGCCAGAAGGAAGAAGTTGAAATTCAGAGTTGAGGATGTGGGAAGGATCTGATATCATTTTTCCTGCCTGTTTGATTATGAATTTTTCAAAGATTGTCTGCAGGGAGGGGTGCTGTTTCACTCCCATGACTTTCAAAGCTGTCTAGATGAGGCGGGTAATTTGCGATTGAAAATGAACTGATAGATTACCAAACCACACTGAAATACCATACCTGATAATGCTCTCGATTATAGCACGGTAGAAGAGTAGCATTACCTCCTGTCGAACCCCAAACACTCTTAGTCTTCGCAGGAAATATAAGCGCTGCTGAACTTTGGAGCAAACACTCTCAACATGAGTAGACCAGCACAGGTTACGGTCTATGTGCACACCTAAGTATTTATATGAGTCAACCTGAGTGATAAGTTTGTTGTGGATTACTACCTGTGAGTGATCACCAACTGTTCTGGGATCGAAAACTATTTCTTTTGTTTTATTAGCATTCAAAATTAGGCTATTGTTGTCACACCATTGCACAAATCTTTGGATTTCTGACATGTACACAGATGAGCTGCTACCTCTATGCATTAAGCCAAGCACAGCTGTATCAGCTGAGAATTTGAAAATGAAGTTGCTTTGACTACTGCTTGTACAATCACTTGTATAAAGTGTGAACAGAACTGGAGAGCTCACACAGCCCTGAGCGGCACCTGTGCTAGTAGATCGTGACTCGGAAAGAGTTTTGTTGACCCTGACATACCGTGTGCGGTTTGTTAAAAATGAATGGTACCATCTTATAATGTTATGGTTAACGGACATTTGCTTCGGCTTACTAATCAATAGATAGTTTCGACACTCTTTCTCTCCTGCTCTGTCCTTTTGTTCGCCAGTGCTTCATATACCTGCTCCCATCTCCACACCTGGAGAGGCTCAGCAGCTGGAACGTGATGTTTCTTCTCTCTACTTTTCAGCGTGGACTTAACCTTTTCTTGTACCTCTTGCAGGAAAAACTCTCGTCTGGGTGCTGCAAACACTGCATTTACCCGCTGGCTGCCTGCGAATTATGACGATGGGGTTTATATTCCCCGCGGCTGGGATGCCTGTAAAACACATAATGGATTTGTCCTTCCACTGGTAACTGTCAGCCTCTCTCCACCTTGCCTGCTGCACTAGATTCTGCAGGGACTATGGACTGTCCAGAACACCAGCACCTTGCCCTAACGAAGGGGATCTCTTTAGGATTAATATTTTGTATTGCCCATTTAGCGAGTGACGCATTATGCCGTTCACATTAGGACACTAACTAGGACTTCGTACATTCAAACGCTACTTTCCCTGCAGTTTTTGGCTGTACAGTTTTATTTTCCCCAGTCATAGTATGAGACTGTAAGCAATTCGTATCATCATATCCGTATGTCTTGTGTAAGTATTTGTTGATGTGGCACAGTAGCCTGGCGGTTAGCACTGCAGTTCTTGGGTCCTTGGCTTCAGCTGATGGGTTGCTGGGGGATTCTGGCCTGGCACACCTTCTGTGTGGAGTAGTGTGTCCCATTTGTCCATGTGGGCTTTTGTAGGGTTCTCTGGTGCTTCCTTCCAAAGAAATGCTGACTAGGTTAAATGGTGCATCTAAATTGACCATGTTGGCCTGCGTGTGTGCCCTTGCCTGTCCCGGCTGTCGTCCTGCCTCAGGCCCTGTGCCCATGGGATAGGCTCCGGCTTGCCACAAATCAGGGAAAGGTGGCTTCCCAATAATGGCTGGATCTCTTCACACTAGGGAAGATGTCTTTTATGAAGTAAGAGATTTATTGTCCCATGGGTACGAGTGACCTGATCAGAGGCTCTTTATTTGTCCCACAGGTCCGTGAGGTCTCCAACAAGATTCTGAGCACTCGCAATGAAGAAATTGAAATTGATAGCGTTAACACCCACTTTATGGTCATCTTTGGTCAGTGGACTGACCACGACCTCACGCTCACTCCCTTTTCTCCCAGCATCCGCTCCTTCAGCAACGGCATCAACTGTGATGAGAGCTGTGAACGGGCAAGCCCCTGCTTCCCCATCAAGGTAGTGTACTGTGCAAGCCCTCCTGCTGTACTGAGCCTCCCCTGCAGGGGGCAGTGTGATTGTCCCATGACAATAACGTTCTACTGAAAGCAAGTCAGGAGCACATTCTGCTCAGAAGCTAAAAGCTTTGAAAATCCCCTGATTCGTTGGGTTCCCCGCTTTGCACTGGGACTGATCACTTCGATTTGTTTGTTCACAGGTCCCCAAAAATGACCCCAGAATTAAGAACCCCGCTGCCTGCATCCCTTTCTTCCGCTCGGCCCCAGCGTGCGCCACTGGGGACAGCGGATACATGTTCGGTGATCCCAATGTCCGCCAGCAGATCAACTCCCTCACCGCCTTCATCGACGTAGGCCAGGTGTACAGCCCTGAAGAGAGCTTAGCCAAGGGGCTGCGCAACCTGACCAATGATCTGGGCTTAATGGCCGTCAACCAGAACTTCACCGACAATGGGCTGGAGCTCCTGCCCTTCACGAACGTGACCAGCAATATGTGTGCAACCCGGAGGAAAGGCACCAATAACAGCGCATTGAATGAAATCCCCTGCTTTGTGGCAGGTGAGTCCCACAGTGTTCCATACTGGTACCCCTGTCCAGTTGTAGCCCATGCAACTTGTGGTCATTCGTCAGTCTGCTTTCTGCGTGGGCTTATTGTTTTTACTTCTTAGGTCATAGTTATATGAACTCATACGTTAAGCCAAACACTGGTTTTCAGTTTATATATGATGAGAGATGGGCAGCGAGAACAAAGAAACGTCAAAGTATATCAACGGCATTGCTGCATCCTTGAGCATGGAGCTTTCCGAAACTCAACCAGAGCTAATTGGCAAAAAAAAAACCAAGGGACTTTAGATATCCACCAGACCACTTAGCAGTCATGGTCATCTGGCTGATGTCCTTCCTCCAACGCAGGTGATGAACGAGTCAATGAGAACATCGGCCTGACGGCTGTCCACACACTGTTCGTCCGGGAACACAACCGCCTGGCACGTGCCCTCCGTGCACTCAACCCCCACTGGAGCGGGGAGAAACTCTACCAGGAGGCTCGGAAGATCATGGGAGGGTATCACCAGGTAGGGCACGTGATATCCATAGCTACACCAGAGACACACAGCTCTGGTCCTCAGGGGTCTCATCCAGGCAGGTTTTGAAAACCGACTTCAAAATCCTCATGCTCACTATAAGACTGTGTATGGCCTGGCACAGCAGTACCTGTCTGAGCTATTATTGCCCTACTCCCCACCTCGCAACCTTCACTCTTCTAATTCTGGTCTCCTATCTGTCCCCCAAGTCTGTCTGCACTCTATAGGTGACAGGGCCTTCTCCTGTTATGCCCCAATCCCCAAGGATATCAGAGAGTCATCTTCTCTAAACTCCTTCAAATCCAGACTCAAAACCTTCTTCTTTAGAAGAGCCTTTACTTAACTGGTTCTGTTCTTTACCCCTCTGCTCCTGCTGTATTCAGTACCTCCGTCTATGGTCTTCTCTCTTTCTGTATTCTCATCTTGCATATCTTGTGTGTTCTTTTTATTGCTGCTGTCATTCTGTAAAGCACTTTGAGAAGCCATCTTTAAAGGCGCTATGTAAAATAAAGTTTTTGAATTATTATTATTATTATTCATTCTAGGTGTTATCATTCTTTGATGACTTTCTAAATGTCAGCCATGTCTAAAAAGTTTCAAAGTGCCACTTGCATCTCCTGACGTGAAGTGTTAAAGATGGAGTTGTCTATCGGCAACAGCTCCTCAGTAAAGTGTAAAAACGGTCCGAAGAGTGGAGAGTGAAGAGTGCCTGGGGTTGTGCATTGCAGTCTACGTTCCCTTTCAAACCATTCACCCTTCTCATCTTGGTGACCTTTCTGACCCCCCAATAGGTCATCACCTACCGCGACTATCTGCCGCGCATCCTGGGGGAGCGCATGATGCAGCTCCAAGTCGGCCCGTACACCGGCTACGACGAGAACGTCGACCCCCGAATCTCCAACGTCTTTGCCACTGCCGCCTTCCGCTTCGCCCACCTCACCATTCAGCCCTCCATGTTCCGGCTGGATGAAAACTACAACGAGCACCGCCAGTTCCCCAGCGTCCTGCTGCACAACGCCTTCTTTGCCAACTGGAGGCTGGTGTTCGAAGGTGCGCTGGTCCCCTGACCTCCCCTCCCACGGCAGAATCCAGCTGCGCCAGCTGTCGTGATTTCAAAACTAAGAGAGTCGCTTTGGTCTTTTTTTTTACATTCATTAACAGTCTAGGCCTTGAATTTCTTCATTCCTTTGACAGTCCTGTATATTCTGTGATTTTCTGGAATTCCGGAGTTTAGAAACCTACAGAAAACAGACTCAAAAGTTCTCTAAGAGAAGTTAAGCACATGATCATTTCAAATTAAAGACGATGTTCTGCGTTTTCCAGAGCTGAATGCTTTTTGGAAACAGACCTGCACGGTTTTACAGTTATCGTGATTTGAAAGTGAGGATGACATTAAAAAAAAGAAGTTTTCAGAAGAAGTTTAATACGTTTTGATATTTAATAATATAAAAGAATATGTCTGCAGCAGGCCGGCAGTAGCGAGGACAGTAATTTCAGCTAACCTACCACTAGAGGTCGTTAAGGCCTCTGTTGTTTGTAAATAGTCACACTGGTGGTGCACTGACTGGGTTAGTTAATTGATGAAGTTCACACGGGGTTAATCTGGACTAGATTGGTATATAACTGGATTTATAGTGACAGATGGTGTTGGGCTGGTGTAGAGCAGGTCTCTGTGTTGTGTAGTGAAGAGCCTTGTTAAAACAGAGTCTCTTGTCTTTGTCTTTGTGGTCCATGTGGTTTCCCACATGCTTAGCCTCATGAGCTGCCTGCTGAGAGGCAGGCCTGTCGCAACTTCCTACTGGCTACTTAATATGGTAAAAGAATTTCACATGATGCTTACCTTCTGCAATCTCTTGCAGGTGGAATTGATCCTCTGATCAGGGGTCTCATTGGCCGTCAAGCCAAACTCAACACCCAGCAGCACATGTTGCACCAGGAGCTGAGAGACAGGCTCTTCGAGCTGACCAGCCACATCGCCCTGGACCTAGCGGCCCTCAACATGCAACGGTCCAGAGACCACGGGGTGCCAGGTGAGACCCTGCCGGCCCTGCAGCTCACTGTGATGAGGATGCAGTGTGGAATTCCTGATTGCTACAGAAGCTCTAATCCCATGCACAGACCATTAGCTTCTGTGTTGGTCTTTTTGGTTTTGTAGTAGATATTGCTTTGGCACCAGTGCTAGGCTGTAGGTTGTACTGTCAAAAACCAGTTTCATGCTGGTTATAACAGCTTGGCGGAGAGCTAGCCTAAGACAGAACATGCACTGTGTACAATGGGAGGGCTGTGTTATTCTGTTCCTGAGCTCAGTTTAAGTGCTGAGTAGAACTGAGAATCTCATCTCGGTTCATTGTATGGAGATTAAAACAGGATCTGTTCTAATCCCCGGGCTACTGGTCCTGAAGGGCAAGTGTGTCTCTAGGTTTTCTAAGATTCTTTAAAACGGGAGCACCTGAAGACCTGTGAAAAGATGTTAAACTGGTTCAATTAAGCCAACAATGAGCTGATTCAGAGCCCACCTGGACTGACTCTGTAGACACTGTGGCCCTCCAGGACCAGGACAGAAGGTCCCTGCTTTAACTCATATGCCTGCCTGTGGTTTTGTCTGTATGAACAGGGTACAATGCCTGGAGGAAGTTCTGTCGTCTCTCTCAGCCCAAGAACGTGCAGGAGCTGGGACTCGTGCTCAACAACACGGACCTGGCGAAGCGGCTGATTGACCTGTACGGGACTCCAGACAACATTGACATCTGGCTGGGCGGCATCTCTGAACCCTTCGTGCCAGGGGGGAGGGTGGGCCCACTCTTCGCCTGCATCATCGGCACACAGTTCCAGCGGATCAGAAACGGCGACAGGTAAGCCGGATTTCAGAAATGCGCTGCTGATTAGTGGCGACCTGGGCGAGATCCTGAACGAGGTGATCCGTGGCTGTCATTGCAGGTTCTGGTGGGAAAATCCCGGAGTGTTCACACAGAGGCAGAGGGAATCCTTGAACCGTGTCTCCTTGGCAAGGATCATCTGTGACAACACCCGGATTAGAGACGTACCACCTCAGCCCTTCCAGTACCAGCCTCGCGGATCAGGCTACACCAATTGCAGGCAGATCCCACAGTTTGACCTCTCCCCCTGGAATGAACCAAGTGAGTCTCCTTCCCAACTGCCTTTACTCTGCTTCCATAGAAAACTCCCACATACTCCTTGGATGTAGTTGGTTGTGGAACTGAACTTGCACCCTACCGCCATGTAGCTTTATTGACTTGTCTGTTGTTTTTGTTGTTCTGACCTAGAAGAGAAAGGTCCTTCTCATGCATTCCTGGTCTGTCATCTCTTTTTGCCACACAGTTTGATAACAAATGGGTGCAGATTGACTTGTGTCACTCCAAATTCTGTATTCTGTAGGGCCTCCATGTTCTTCTGTCTCATTCCTCCACCCTTTGTATTCCAGTGGTTCACCCAGTTCCTGTTTGAAGTGCTAATGCAACTGACATCCCGATTCCTATTTTGCCCACTTACAAAAGATGCCTCCTGTCACTACAGGCCAGAGTTGGCCATCAGTGCAACAGGGATTGAGAGTTGGGACCTCTAAACTATAACATGTATTCCCTGCTCCAGTTGGAGGATGTCTCCCAAATGTTTAATAATAAGGGGCCATAAGGAAGACAACTGGGCATCTCTAATTGGCTTTTCACCCTTTACCTGCCCCACCCTAGCCTGCTTCCCTTACTTCTCATGGTCCTGGATATTACTGTGACCGTTTGTTTTCGTTACTGTCATATTTAACTTTGCAGACCCGGCGAGCAACAGCGTTGTTGAGACAGAAGATTCCTTTTCTGACCAGAGCTCAAGATCTCAGGTTAGACAACAGTCAGAAACACTGACAAAACTCTCCCTGCACGCCAGTCTCATAATTCCTGGTCTTTATTGTTTTGCAATTGTAGCGCTTTGTGCAACCTTACCAATTGTTCAGTGCACATAAAACCATGCACTTTTTAAGTGATTTATGTGGACAACTCCAGTCCTAAAGGCCTACGATCTGAGAGGATCTGCACTTCTGTTTATCTGTTTGAAAAAGAGACCTGGAAATAGTGATACATTTTTCAGGGTCCAGCTAATGATTCATTTCATTTGGTAATAAAGACCTCAGAGCTGTGCATCCTTAGTACTAATCCTAAATGAATGATTTTTGAGTTCTTGTTCAACTTTTTGTGTGAAATGAACAAAAATTTTGTTTGTGCTTTGTACACTTTACAGTGCTCTGTAGCACATTCTAGCCAATGACAACCAACCTGTTTTATGGATTTTAATCTGTTTGAACCTGTTTTATGTTTGGCTTAGAGCTACTTACTAGAATCATCCCCAGTAAATTCACATTTTTATAGTTGAAGTTGTATACTTCGACTATGAATGACGTTTTAATAAGGCAATTCAAGTTTTTATAAGACAAAGGATTTGCATTGTCTGTCAGAATCCCAAAATGTATGATCTCAAGCTCACTATTACTCCAGGAAAAAAAGAAAGAAAAGCGTTCTGAAGCATTTGCTTCTATTGTGTAGTGGTGTTGGAACACTAGAATGTGCAGAACGAATATGAATGTACAGAGTGGGGAAGAGATCAGCTTTATTCACAGATTTCTTATGCTGATCTGTCAACACAGACCAATGAGATAACACTGGAGCACCAAGGCTCCCAGGACACTCAGAACGATCTGGATGCCAGGAACCAGGAGGACCCAGCAGAAATCCTGGACAACCAGGTAAGAGGTGACCAGCGGACTGACTGGTATGGCAGAGGATGGCATGAACACATCAGTGCTGACTGTGGCCATCCATAAAGGAAGAGTTGCAGTGCTAAAGATGTCATTGCTTTGTCCAGTCTCCCTGTGGGTAACAGCCTAGGGATGGTGCTGGCATGAGTAGCCCGCCTGTATGAAATGTTACAGAAGTAGCAGCTTGAGAAAACCACATGTCTCAGCTCTGATGAAAGCGGTGCATTGTGAAATCCAGTGCTGCTGTGTGTTAGGAGCCAGACTGTGCAGGAACGGCATGCTGATTTAACGCTGCTTTCAGGTGCCCGAGGGCCGCCCGAGAAAAGAGGACAACCAGGCCTAAAGAGAGCCCCAGGGCAGGGGGGGGGGGGAGACGCTGGACCTCCTGGGCGCCCTGGTGCTGCTGCACAAAAACCTGCCTTTGCTGACAGACTGGGCTGCAACACCCCCCATCCCAGGGCCAGAGATCACGGACAGCCGGCGAGACCATCAGAGCAACCGGATTAGGATCTCCACCAGCAGCGTCCCTCCTCCTGCATGCTGTGCAGGAAAACAGGGGAGCAGCAACCTCTTCCACTCTGGAGTGGGCGGGGTGGGGTAGGGTGGGGTGGGGGGTAGCATCTGCAAGCGGGGCTCCATTAACGGCAATAGCGCAGCTTCTTCGCTCTGCCTGCTCCTCACTGTCTAGACCTGCACAGACCTCGTCTCTTCCCAAACATCTCAGGTGGCTCACCTTCGCCGCCATCGGTCTGGACAGTGGATACAGCAATTGAATCGCTCCTGCTAAGCCAGGAATGGTCATCTATGGGCCCTGTTTACCACAGGGAGGTGGTATTGTCATTTCAAATGATCTTAGGACTAATGAAACAACCCACCTGCTTGAGTGCTCCAAATGAATGTGTTCCAAGTCTTTAGAAACTGGTGATTAGAGAGTGACCCCTAAAACCCGCTGGACCGTGGCTGGCAGGGACCATGGATGTCCTCCCCTGATTAACTATGATGAAGGCGTAAGGTGAAATTGACTAGGAATCTCTGAAGCAGAAATAAAATGCTAGAAGAGACAAGTCCTGTATAGGTTCATAAGACAGAGTGTTGTGTATATTTAGCAGCTTTGTGTTTTACCTGTGTCTCACAGAATATTAAATTCCTTCCAGCACTCACCTCAGCCACACTAACTGGATCCTACCTGCTTTCTGTTTGACCATGTTTCCACGCCTTCAGTTTAAACATCGTTTCAGACCAGCTCCCCTTAAATGAGCTTAATGGAGCTGATGAGTGGCAATGGAAAGCTAAAAATGTCACTTAGGATCCTGCAGAGAAACGCGCTGACCGAGGCCTTCAGAAGCTACATGCTTTTCAAAGCCAATCAAATAAATATGGATGTCATCTTGAGATTTAATTTTAAACCTTGCTTTAGTTTCAGCTTTCAGCCTTGGACATTGTCATTGCTATGCTAGCCCATAGCGGCTTTGCTTTGAAGAAAATAAACATTTTGACATATTAAGGAGGCTGGTGGCTATATAGACAAAGTACTAGCAAAAATAATTCTGAGTCCCAGGTCTTTTGCCAAGTTTACTCAGCTGAGCTGAGAGTTCAAGAATTTTCAATGCTATTCTTATGGGTGCTTTAAAAATATTTTTACTCATAAAGCCTGTTATGTGAAACACTCCTTTCTCCCTCAGAATGACAGCAATTCACTAAGTTTAGTGAGTGTTACAATCCATACTGCTTCCAAATTAAATATCTCAGGGCTGTTTAAAGTACAACTTCTATGAAATCCTGGTGTTGTACTTGTGTACTGACTGTATTTTCCTGGCAGAGGGAAGGAAAGGCAGATTCATTAAACCATTTGGGATTCTATGAGCCTGGAATTAACTATGATTTGTGGGATTTGAGAAATATTCATTTAGCAGATTATTAACAGAAAAATTTACATCAGGCACTCGATTTGCAAATTGCCAACCTGAATGATACAGAATTTACTTTTTGTATTCATAGTACTTGGGAAAGAGCTGAACGGTGCATATAATAGTTTGCACTGTTTCAATTAAGAAAAACACGCTGCATCCTTTGTCTATTGCTTTGTTGCTTTCTGTTTTTATTTATTATTTTTTAAACCATTCTCAGTCTATCTGGTCATGCAAGTTTCTGATTTCGAAAAGAAATGTATGTCTGGATTTTGTTTTTGCATGTATAAAGTCTGAAAAGGAATCTAAAAAATAATAATGTAGCCCGCATTGAAATTGCAACGCATGCAAATATCGAATGCTAAGAAAACACCAAATAAAAATGTCCGTGATCAAAGCCGTTTCATTGATTAAATATCCCCCCTTAGTGTTTCAACATTAAACTACAGTCTCTACCTCGGAATAGCCTGTTTCACAAGGATTATATTTATTATTGAATTTACTTCTTCGGTGTAATAAATCAAATGGCTTGGGAGTTTAGTGCTCATTGGAAGATTGCGTGGGGCGTGCTTGTAGTGAATTTTAAAATGTCATGGTACTGAGTGGGGTTTGATGGAGGGGGTTGGGTAACATGGAGAATGATCAGGTTAAAAACCTTCTAAGTAATGATGGACTGTTTACTGAGCGTTTCCTCTGAAAACACTACACATGTGTCGCCTCGGTGACACGGGTAGAGAGTTGCTCACATTGTCATTTATTCTGCAAATTAGTTTTAGGTTTTGCCCTGAGCTACTTACCAAACTTATTCCCAGAAAATAACCAGGACTCCAGGCGCTCAGAGTTTTTCTGGCGTAGGGCAAAGTCTGGTGATTGGCAGGCGAAAATACATTAGCGTTACCTGTATTAGTTTCTGCTGGGACTGAAGACGTTTTGAACAGAGAAGTACACAGCAAACGTGCTTCACATATACTGGTTTACGTTCGCCCTGTCAACCTGCAATGATTAAAAACAAATATAAGAAGTACAAAAAATAAGACGCAGAACAAAGGTTTCCGGTATCAAACCAAAAGTTCGAGCCCGCGATGCCGCCTGTTGACCACAAGGTGGCACTATCACACCTCTTGCCTGATCCTTCACCGGCGCTTCCTGAGTGGTAACAAGATAATCCGGCACATGGTAACAACAGTACTAGTTTTTAAAATATTGTCATAACTTATTACCAATAACGTAAGCTTAAAGAAAAAAGTAAATGTATAGGATTAATATTTAAGGATATATATTACCGAGAATAAAAGCAATCAGAGTATCATTGAATTACGTGTCTGCTTCACGATAAACCACAAATACTAGCTGACGCGTTTGTATAAAGAAAAATGAATGAGCGGGCCATACTGGCATGCGCTAAATTGCAACTTCTTTTAAAATCATCTTGTTTTTATACTAGCGCCTGTTTACTAGACCATATGGATTTGACAAGAGAAAATCCAGTGTTTTCGATTAACTGGACTCGCTAGAGTTTTTTGGGGTTAAACTGAAGCTGCGATCCCACTGGGTATTCAGAAGACTTGTCATGATTTGAAAGCTAATGTGGACTGCAGCTTAAAGACATAAAATGTGAAATAGTTTTCCGCGTGAGTAATTCTATACATATTAGTGATGGATCGATTACAAGTTGAGCTTACAGACGCTTCGCGTCCTATCATTTATCCTGTAGTATTTTCCAAGTGAAGACGGGGGTAGGGAATTAGTCTTAAATTTGTGAAACGGTTCGAAAATGAATTAATTCGCATTTGTTTTCTGCGCAGACTCCTTTCTGTTCTTTTTTTCCTCTTTCAAAGGTTTTGAGAGGCCGCCGTGTTGATGTAAGTATCGAACCTGATATCCGGTTAAAGGATTTCTATAAACATCAGCTAACAGCAGTTCTAGCTATCTCTTAGACAGAGGAGAGAAGCACAAAGTTGATCGTTTTTTTTTTCGTGCAGCTGCAGACATCCATTAAATCAGAAGCGTGATGCTAAAATCTGACGCGAGTGAAGATGTTAGATTTCTTTAGGCCGTGTTTTGGGTAATTTTATTAAAAGCTCCCGAAACCACGTCGGCATCAACGTACTTCGAGCATTTCGCGGGTGGGGATGGGGTAGGGGGCTTTCACATACTCTCAGGGGAAACTCACGGGCACTTTAATAAATAAACAAATAGATGGTTGCAATAAAGAAAAATCAATACGGCCAGCCCAGATTGTATAGGCCCGTTGTTCTAGGCGAAGCTTGGCTGGTGGCGGGGGGGAGAACCAGCTGCTTAAGGTAGACCTGCCCCCGGTACCGCCCCTCAGCCCCTCAGCGGACCGGAGTGCCAAGTCGCTGCGATTCCCCTGGGGGGACAGAGCGGCACACGAGCTTCCATTGTCCACCTTAGCCCTCAGTGATCCCCCCACCCCCTATCTCATCACCAACTGACCGCTGTCGTGGGCTAAATTGATTAGGCTTTCATTTCACACGCTGTGAGGGTTCTCGCAGTTTTAACTAACCCCCCCCCCAACCAATCCGCAGTTTAGATGTATGCTAAAGATAAACGGAGGAAAAGGGATATATATTAAATATACACAACTCGCAAATATCTTAGCCGTCTTAAACGTACTCGTTTAATCCACATCGGTCAGGATCTTCAACCCAAGGTAAACTGTGGAATGAGCATCCGAAGTAGAGTGTAGTAGAGGCTAATCCATCACATTTGCCAATCAAGTCTAATTGGCTTATTGTCAGATGTTCCTCGTCATTAGTAATATTTGTTCCTCTCTGTACATCCTTAAAGCTGAAGCGCTACTTTTTTATTCTACGAAGTACAGGCTTTTCAACAACCGTGTGCTTTAAACATCTGTGGGATATCACGGTAGGACTGAGCTTCTGCATAAAATGTGAATAAAAAGAAAACACCGAGTTCAACGTTTACGACTTTTAGAAAGCAGTGTAAAGAGAGAGTGATTTGACTTTATTAAAATATTAACTTATAATAATAATAATAAACTTTATTTTATATAGCGCCTTTAAAGGTGGCTTCTCACATACACAACACTGAGGAAAGGTGCTTTTAAAAGATGTTGATTGCAGTTACACGTATCTTGTGTGAGGGATTTCTTCTTATGATTAAAAAGATGCTGGGAGAATGTAATTGTAGGAAGCCCCCAGTTACAGGGATCTATGGTGTGTGTGTAAAGGTACTACTGTATGTAAAGTTGTACATTACCTCTTAAAACTAATATTCCCCAAATTCTTATTTTTTAAGTAATCCCTTAGGCATGCAACTTGTAACTGTAATTGATTACTTTTTAGACGTTTCTTTCCCCAGCACAGCCTATTCACAACCGTAGTGTTTCTGTTGTACTACTCGGAACAAACAGGACAGGTTTTTGAAATGAATAATTAATAACACTAGACTCCAATTTTCTAGTGGAACTAAAAATACAAGTTTTTTTTTTATATATCCACCTCGAATATAATAACTGGCATATTTTAAGGCCATGTGCACCAGTCCAACTGTCCTTGTTAGAGATGAAGTCACTTGCACACCTCACAAGACCGCAAACAGGGTTCGATTCCTAGTCTGACCTGCCTTTCTCCTCCTGAAAGGTGCTGCCTGCTGGTCTCTGTTGAGCTACTGAAAATTATTTGCGTCACTTTCTCCTCTGGAGGGTTACAGTAATGCTTATATCCTGGTAATTGCACCTTTGATACATTATTGATGCATTATATCATTCACTGGAAACTGATTAAATACTGTACATAGTCCCGTTTGTCCAGAAATACATTAAATTCTGGACTTACTTTGGCTGCCTTGTCTTGCAATGTGACATTACTTCACTTTGTCTTTTAGTTAACCTCTTTTTAACTATTTCTTTAACTATGTCAGCCCATAAGTGGAATGCGGATGTTATGTTTTTTTCACAATGTTTCACATCTTGATTCAAGACAATGAAGACAAGACCTAAAGTGCATCAGAAGAAGAGGTTAACGAGGTGATTTGCAGTTTAGAACAATAATTACAATGATATTCATCCTCTGGTGCGGTACGGTACCCTGAACATAGTACTACATGATTTAGTAGAAAAACGCAATGTTGGGCTTTGGAGTAAAAAAGGAAATGATAGTCAAAAACTGGTTAGTTGTTTGATTTTAATGGAAGTGCACAGGTTCTCTTATTATTTAATTTTTAAGGCTGTGTAGTTCAGTGGTTGGTCTGGGTATCCAGACTCCAGCCTGAGTATTTGGCTTGTATTCAATTGGACTTGTTAAACGTGTCTCAGGGATCCAGTTCTACCAACACTGACTCATCCCAGCTGTTGGATATCTATCCACCCGATTGTCAGCAACAGGCGCAAGGCAGGATACACCCCGGATGGGACACCAGTCCACCTCAGGGCACAGACACTTACACTGACCCCAGGGCCAATTTTTCCTGACGCCAATTAACCTACCAGCATGTCCCTGGACTGCGGGAGGAAACCGGAGTACCAGGAGGAAACCCATGCAAGCACAAATATAAAAAAGCAAACAAATAGAAATAGTATATTTTATTTTGTGCCTCTGCAGAGCTATCTGTCTGATATGAGAAAGATTGTCCACTGGCATGGACTCCCTTACCCAGACTAGGAAAAGCCACATGGAGAATTAGTATGCTGTTAGCAGTATGTTGGCTATGTCTTTGGTATAATGGTTCTGATGCTGGGAGAGGGTCTGATCAGCTGGCGTGATCGGGCAAACTTCCTCCTTATGGGCAAGGTTGAGAGGTGAGCAGTGGTGAACCTGATTCCTTGGCATTTGTCAAATCACAGCAGGGAAGATGCTCTAGGACCGTTAAGCAAGTATAACGACATAGTGGACCAAATGTGCTCGCCCTGTGTTTAATCTAGCTCTCCGACTCGGAGGTGATGTTATACCCTGACACTCCAGTCAAAGTTTGATTTTTCTTGCTAAATACCCAAGTTTGAATAAAAACACAGTGCGTGTTCATGTTACTCTTATTGTATTTTTTAAATGGCTAGGGTTGACCTGAGTTCAGAAGGGATCAATTGCTGGCAGGGCATTCAGAACCTGCCCTGATTTATCATTATGTCCGCTAAAGGTGATTCTCAGAAAACTCCCCTTTATCGCCTTGATGGATTTTAATCCATGCAATTATATTTTTCAGGCAAACATCCTGATTTCAGTAGGGCCATGCCTAAAAAGTAATAAATGTAAAATGGCTGTAAATGTCTCATCTAAAGCTCTTCTTTTTACAAAATAGCACAGATGATAAGAACTTAATTAACCTCAATTAGGCCAGTTGTAGGAGGGCAGGTAATACTAAAACATTCCTGTTTTAACTATTTTTTTCACAAAATAGCACAGTGCAGGATGGACTGAAAGAGTTTTGAAGAGAGGGACATTTATGGACCATGTGGAAAGTTTTGTGGAGCAAATCTGATATGAGACCACCTCCATCACTCCAAGTGTTTAGTTAAAACTGCCACAGGTTTTTTAAGACAAAAGGAATTACTGGGCACGTAAGAACATTCCAGTATCACAATATGAGCTCAATGGAATAGATTAGAACTGAGTGGAATTAAAAAAACAGATAACCTGCCTTGTCTAGTTACTTGTCTTTTGCAGCTTTTGACCTCTGTCCATTCGTAATGCCAGAACTGGCTCTATCACTATACACCATTCTTCCCTGGGCTGTTCAGAATTACTTCAGAGCTATGTGAAAAGGTTACGCACACAGCTTGTAATGTACTCTTGTCTTCCTTGTGAAAAGGAGAAAGACAATATTAGAGGCACGTCACTTTCTCTCAGTTCACAGCATCTAAAAAAAACCGCTGTAAAATAAGTACCTCGCATCCCAACAATTGTACTTAACAACGGTACCGGATCGATTTCAGAAATTGGGTGATGAGGGGATTGACTGTGGGCGGGGGTTGGAGGGGGGTGGCAGTAGATTGGGAAAGCCCGTCTCCAAACATCTGTAGCTATTTAACGGTTTCGAGGTTAAGTGGACATGTCACTCAGGCAGGGGGAGCTGAGTGGCGTGGATTCCGCGAGACTGTCCCTTTAATTGGGGGAGCAGCTGACCTCGTGGGCTGGCAGATGGTCTGTGAGGGGAGATTTGCATTCATTGTCAGCCTGGATCTGTCTGGAGACAATACCCCGGCAGGAGCAAGAAACTTTCCTTTTCAAAAACCCCGAAACGGAAATTCAGGGAAAAAAACGGAGTTAGGCGATACATACAAGAGCCTTTTTGTATGCGCGTGTGTACGGTGAAAAGCCCACTAACAGCTGCCCTTTGTCGGTATAATTAAGTTTTAAAATTGTCATATCAGCTATAATAATTTCCATACAGGCAAGCCTGCACAGTCTGATCCACCCACCCCACAAATCTGAAGAGGCCGTTCTTGAAAGAGTTGATTTTTAATCATTGTGACTTGTTCCGAGATTGTAGTAGGACTGGCATACGCTGTTGATCAGGACCCAGCTACTCTTGCGTTTAAAACTGTTTCAAAATGACAGCACTGCCGTTTGGAAAAGTTGTTCTCAGCTGATATAAATGGATTATGACGGCACATTGCTGGTATTTTAATTTGATATTAAACGGTATTAGTTTTTTGATTGCTTTGTTTCTCCTTCGTTTCAACGTCTCAGAATAAAATGAAGTTTTTCAGAGTGGGCCAAGTCTGTAATACGTAAACGCTTTAAGGAATTTTGTGATTAACACGGACACACCACATCTAACGTGTTAATATTAATTCATTTAATAACATTAAAATTAATACCAAAACGCAGTGGCACACAGCACTTCTCAGTTACGAAAAGTGAGTTGGAAAAGGCAGGTTGTTGTCTTATTGTTTATGTGATGTTGACACAAAAATGTGTTGTTCTCATTGAACTCAATTTGTGTTGTACAACACCATTCCTCGTCAATGTTCAATTGGGTCAGTCTCATAAAAGAAATATCTCGTGTTTCCATATACAGTGTAGGTATACGCAGCCAGCTCGTGGTATGGGTGTTCGAGTTATAGTGTGTACTATTTTTATTTTACTCAATAGTGTACTTGCACTTATTTTTTATTTTATTTTACAAAGTGTACTTGCACTTTACACGGGAGCCCAGCAGCGATTTGCCTGCAGGAGTCCGCTTGCAAGAACATCTTGACTTGTTTATCAGAGGTCCGATCGCTACAGCGAGCAGCGATCGGGTGACGGGTAACCATTGTTCAGGCTCCTGACACTGATACTCCGGCATCTTTTGAGACAGATTTCAAGGAACCTTCGTCGTTCATCGGTGGACCTGGGCTGGTTACCCGTCTCGCTCAGCGCCTGCTATAAACGGCCAACTGCCTGCGACTTCACGGGCACTCAGTAAGACGAATGTGGGATTCTTCCGGCCCGTAGGTTAAATAATTGCGTTGTCTGTCATTTGCCTGTGTCCTCTGCATTTTTTTTTCTCTGAAGCGGTTCATTAATTAGCATTTTACAGTTGGCTTCATCCTCGGCATCATTATGCTCTACATGTAAATGTCACCCACCTACAGCCTCCCCCTTATCGTCCCGTTAAAATTGACTTGTTCTGTGGAAAGCATACAGCACGGGTGAAGAGCGGATATAATTAATAAATAGAAAAGGTCCGACGGAGGGCTGAGCCCAGTGATGTTTAACAGTTATTACAAAATCAAACTGTGTGTGATCAATTGTAAACGGTGACGACATGAAGGACACTCGTTTTTTATTGTGTTGTAACACCGGATCGCTCCGATAAAGGGATGGGTAATAATTAAAAACGGCAATGAAACAGCGATAATCCGAACGTGGCTTAATTGGATTCCATTAGCTAAATTTGTTTCATGGTGATACCAGGGAGCAGATGGAATTCAAGTCTGTTTTCGAGCAACATGGATTCTAGGCACTTAATTCTTGCTCTGAACGCCGGAGAAAGTGCATTAAATATAATACGCAAACTTGTGTTAAAAATGGCAACGACACGATTTCATGATTCAGATGAACATCGCTTTTCATGCCCAATAATGACCTGCTTCGAAAACAGATGCGTGTTAAAAAGATTGGATGTTTGTGAATTTTAACAATAAATTGCATTGTTGCAATGGGAACAACAATTTGTATATCGCTGGGATTTTCAGAGGACTCATTTCAGACGTCGAAAGGTGCTTTAAAAAATCATAGCCTGAAAGGGATTTCATTTTAGTTTTGAAAGATTTTTGAAACGGGTAAATTTTTAGTTTGCCTTTAATACCTTGTTTTTCCCCCCAATAAAAATCGTTTGTTTCCCCGAATACGATTGTTATTGAATATTCCACGGTGCTCTTAAAACGTTTCTTTGTGCAGTTAAACCCAGCATGGAGACCTGTTTGTTTCCATTTTATAGTCTAGTTCCCGATAATACTTCCACATTTCTTTAATTACGTTAACAATACCGCCATTGTACAGTGTGTTATTTATAACTTCTGATCCTATGTGGGGTCACACAATCTATACCAATACCTGTGAGAATCCGTTAAATGGTAACATTTGAAATATTAATTTAGCATTTATATATATATATTAGCATTATTACGACATTATAAATTAGTCCGCTACCTCAACACGGATTTTAAAATCTCGACTTTGTTTGGAAACCTCTGTTACCATTCATAGGTTTTTTAGGAGTTCAAAAAATGTGTTGTTTCCAGTTTTAAAACAACGATTTTGACTTAATCAATGATCCTCTCCTAAACTAAACAACATCAAAACACACGTCCTGGGAAACAAGATGCGTTCACACTGATTGTCTCCCTACATAAATTAACTTGATCCATACTTAAAAGAAAAAATGGATGTGGGCGCACGATCAAATCTCAACGCTTCAAATCTGCGGTATGCTGTGATTATCTAGACGCTGTGGGGTTTTTACTTTTTTCGTCCCGAAAAACTTGGGCTGCCCTGTTGTAGCAGGGCGCTCTGGCACCCCAGGAGAAGTTGGGACTTGGCAGAATTTGAGCAGGAATTGCTTCCTCGCAAGGGACACAGAGGTGGCATAATTCCGCCGACATCGGCTGTCCTCCAATCGGAATCCATATGCAAATGAGCACCCCCGCATTTGGTCAAGACCACCCCCCCCCAAACCCTTATCCAGGGGATGTAACTCATTCATGACTGAAAATCCTGGGGCATCAGCGTGCGGGCTTGCTCCATGCGCTCACACAACGGGTTCCTTCTATCAGTCTGTTTGATCCGGGATTAGAAAGCGCATAAGTCTCCTTTATGTCCTCTCGCTCGAGTGTGTGTTGTGTGTGTTGTGTGTGTGTGTGCGTGCGAGCGAGCGCGCGTGTGTGTGTTCTTTTGCATGCGTGTATATATGTCCACAACAGAACAGGTGATCCTCGTTAACAGTGAAGCGATGCTGGACGCATTCCTGCTTTTCGTTTGAACAATGATAGCACCCAAAAGGGGAATAAATCTGTTGCATACCCTTTCACTTCAAGGAAACTTCAGAAGATAGACAATTATAGATTTTTGACAACTCCAGAACTTGTGTGCCTTTTTTTTTTGCCCCCCGTTTCTTCGATTAAACGCGACGGCGGCCGTTTGGATCCCCTTGAAATAGATCAAAAACTGTGTCCTGTTTACTTTTTGGTTCAAATCCCGGTCCCAGTCATTTTTAAATGTTCGGGATTCAAGATCACTTAAGCAGAGGAGTATCCGGCATTAAAGAGAAAGAGCACGGGGGTGAGATGGATTCGGTCCGGTCTTGGGTCCGCAACGTTGGGGTCGTAGACGCTAACGTCGCCGCACAAAGGTAACGTACACCGTGGTCCTGGTTCGTGAACATTCGTTTTTGTTTTTATTCAATTTCTCAAAACGCCACTGCATTTCTGGTTTTGATCCACTCTTGTTGTTTTGTTTTTTTTTCCACGCGAGCGCGTAGCCTTTGGTTTGTAACGTAACGTAGGTGGGTAGAAATAGCTGTCAACGAAGTATTTGCCTTCACCCACAGTGCAACTAAAAATACGCCGCTGATTCATCTTTTTCAGCGCGAAATATGAAGGTATTCAGATAAAACAGGCTCGGGCAGTCCCGGAAGAAAAGTCACAGGAGAGAAGTTATGGAAGAATCATTTTTTTTTAAAAATCTGATTGGTTTGCTTTTGCTTTAGTTTCCGTTAGAAGGAGCGTAACAGTTGTGGCGCATATTCTTTGTAGCAGATCGCAGTGGGGACGTGAGATTTTTTTTACGGGTTTTATCTGGTATGTTTAACGTTCTCTGATCGTCAAGTCGTATATATCGTATGTCAACATAATCCAAACGCATTGGTAAACGCGATATAGCTAGTACGATCTATGTGCAGTAAGCATTGCCCCCTCGCGGTGCTGGGGTCCCGGGTTCAATTCCTGGGGTGCTGTCTGCGTGGAGTTTGCATGTTGGTTTCCTCCGGGTCCACCGGATTCCTCCCACACAGTCCGAAGACATACTGGTAGGTTAGTTGGCTGCTGGGAAAATTGCCCCTATTGATAGGTGTGTGTGTATCTGCGCTGCGAAGGGCTCGCGTCCAGTTCAGCGCATCCTGTCTTTCAGCGCATTTCCAGCCGGGATAGACTCCGGCGGTTAGAAAATGGATTAATGAATGGATTCGTGGATGTCGGTGTAGTATGCTGTGATAACGACAGTAGCAAAAATAACCCCCTAAGTGTTTAAAAGCGCATCGCTCAGAGATGACACTCGGGACCTCAACCCCACGCTCACGTGTCAAGCAATATGTGCCGACTGCTGCGCTGGGTAACACTGCCAGCTCCGCAGTCAACAGGTCCCATCGCACTCCAGCTCTGAAGTTCACACCCGGAAAATAAATAAAAACAGCAGCCCTTTGTACTGATGACAAGCACGCGGCGCGTCCCGTCGACGGGGGTAGGTGTCTGTATCGCTTCAGAGACGAAATAACACTGTCACCTCACGCAGACTGCTTGGGATCGAAACAGTGCGATATATCCTTTAAGGGGTTTGAATTTGTTGTCGGGTTTTTTTTTGTAGTTAAAGTATGCAGTTTAAGTCGAGGTTACCGTAGACCCGAAAAGTAGGTGTACTGCAGAAGCCTACTCAGGAGCAGCTAAAGCTATTTAAATCGCACTAAAAGTGCCTTTGACAACACAGGCTAATTTGAAAAAAAAAATCGAGATTCATCAAACGCAAGCCACAAACAGCAAAGCCTGCATTAGAAATGGAAAATTTCATACTATTTCGAACTGGTGTATAGTCGTTAATTTAGCAGCTATTATTGATATTGCTTTTGTCCTAAATGCAACTTTTATTTTTCTAAAAAGGGGGAAAGCACCTTAATATTCGTAACACGTTTGCACTGAATTTTAGACCTGTCCCCAAATCCCTGTGCTTTTCTAGATTTTACTACTATATGGAGTGGGACTCTGATTTGCCATTCAAATATAAATCTTAGAAAGTGTTAGGGTGACACTGTAAATGACTAGAAAAAGCAATAACAGTCAAAGCACGTCGTATTTCAACACATTAAACCGATATTTTTATTAGCTTATGCGTCTGTCCCACAGTTAGGTATGAAACACCACACTGAACGTTTTGGTGTGAAGTATTTCCTACAAGAAATGTTGATTCTTGCGCGTTCCGACGGTTTACTTACAGATTTTTCTAATTTTCCGAAGTTGATTTTGTTTCACTGCCACATTAAATCGCGCCCTTAACGTTTCCTGGTGGCATACACACTAACATTTATAGATAAAAATATACATTGCCTTAAAACGTAAAATAGAACAATATTAACTGCTTTAATACACAACTTTAAAATAAACATGAAAAGCAGAGGCAGAGGAAGTTACACATTCCGCTTCGAAGAAAAAATAAATTTACGAACCATTCACGTAACGTATAGGCTCTCGTTCAGAAATAAAGGGTGATATTTAAATTATACTTAATCGAAGTTACACTGAATCTTTATTCTGTGCGTATTCGTCATGACAAATGTCTTACTAAAGACTGTCTTCCAGAAAGTGCGACAGTCACAGACCTGTGCCAACCTTACCCAGAGTAATTATCAGGGGGGCAGAGGAGGGGAGTTCAAAGTTCGATGTGGTCCGAGCAGAACTGGTAGAAAAGCATTTCAGAACGAACCAAAATGAGCAGATACAGTCGATTAAGTATCCGTTTCGTATTGCATAGAGCGGTGTGATCAACACAGCATTTTAATGACCATAAAAATCGAAAAGATAAACCTAACAATGCAGAAGGAGAACTAGCAAGTGGTTCGGCTTAGTTTTCTAGTGTTTAAAACCCTTCTTTCGTTCGAAGCCCTTTCAGAGCTGCGTTTTGAAGTGTTGACAGTTGTTTTAATAACCAGACGTGTTATTTACTCACAGCATGTATTTGTGTCAAATTGTAATAATACACCGCTCGATATGTGTCTCATACAGAGGAACAATTCAGAATGAAATAATGCTTATATACATTTCAAAAGAAACCAACGAATTTCGAATACGATTTAAAACTTGACGTTTTAT